>NW_027187275.1:107228-201095 GCF_028583685.1 Petaurus breviceps papuanus | reverse complement strand
ATATTTGTAATCTCTATAGGCATTGTGAATATGGCATTGCTGATACAGTTGGGTAATATGATTCAAGACTAAGGAAACAATTCAAAGGCATATAACAATACTCAGGAGTCTTATATTTTTGTTATGAAAAAGAAAGCTGGAAAGGGCTGGATACAGCAAGCGCTGAACATCCAAAAAGAATGACTCTGTCTGGGTTAGCAACAGAAAATGAGCAGTGACTGATGTGAGAGTCCAGCAATCTGTGTAATAAGGCTGACAAATTAAAGCAGTGGTGAAAATTCACCAATGAAGTAGAAGGGAAAGAAGATTAAAGAGAAGGCACCTCATGTAATTACAGCTCCAAACTAATCTAGTCACATAACATGGCACCTTAGTGAACTATGATTTCATTGATACTTCCTACAAGGCAGATCATCTGTGCCTTCTCATCTCGTGTGACTCTTGTCCATGCCTTCCCATAAATCCTCCACAGGTGGTCAAATCAATGTACTTGAGGGCCTTCCTCTATTTTATTAACATTGTATGAACACCAATGAAGTGCACAGGCTGTCCATCAGTTATCCTTCACTCTCACCACAAGATATTCCCCTTTTCCTGTCATACAGATCTCTGTTTGATCTGTTAAAAAAAAAAAAGATATTTCTTCAACGCTATCATCCTATCTCTTCTTTTTATAACCAAGCTTCAATTTCCTAACTTCCCAGTCACTTTTCTAAGCTACACAATCTGGCTTCTGACCAAATGACTGCTAAGTCCAATGGCCTTCTCTTAGCTCTCATTCTACTTGACCTCTCTGCCCCTTTTTGACACTAAAAACTATTCTCTCAGATATTCTCTGCTCTCTTAGCTTCTGTGATTCTGCTATCGCCCCTCCAACCTGGATGATTGCTCCTTTCAATTGCCTTTCCTGGATCATCATGCAAATCATTCCCCTTCTCCCTCCCCGCCCCCCCTCCCCAAGAATCTTTTTCTCTCCACACTCTCTCCTTTGGTGAACTAATCAACTCCCATGAATTCAACTATTTACTGCTCTCTACTGATGACTCCCAAACCTAGCAAGAATCACTCTTTTGAACTCAAGTTCTAAATCACTAAGTGATTTCAGGATATATCTGCCTGTTTCATGGACATGTAAAATTCAACATGACCAAAAACAACCTTGTTTTCTTTATCCTAAACCCATTTTTCATCCAACCTTCCCTAATTCAGATGAAGGCACCCCCAGTCTTTTAGTCACCCAGGTTTTCAACCATGTTTCCCTTAATTTTTCCCTCACCTTAAATCTTTCACATACAACCCATTTGACGGTCAATCAATAAACATTTATCAAGCATCTAGTATGGGCCAAGCATTATGCTAAGCCCTGGGGATACAATAAGAGATGAAAGCCAGTTCCTATCCTCAAAGAACTTACAATCTAATGGCAGAAGATAACATTCAAAGAAATTTATACAAAGCAAGCTATATATAGGATAAATAGTAAATAATTAAAAGAGGGAAAGCACTGGAATTAAGAAGGATTAAGGAAGGCTTCCTGTATAAAGTGGGATTTCAGTTGGGACTTAAAGGAAGCCAGGGAGGTCAACAGTTGGGAGAGGAGGAGGGAAGCATTCCAGGCCTAGGGGACAGGCAGAAAAAATGTCCAGAGCCAAGAAATGAAATGTCTTGTTTATGGAACAGGCAGGGGGTCAATGTCACTGGATCAAAGAGTACTTACTTGTTGGGGAGTAAGAAGACTGGAAAGGTAGGAGGAGGGCAAGGTTATGCAGGGCTTTGAATGCCCAACAGAGAAGATGACATTGTGTTGACTTCATCAAGCCTTGAGATTCAGTGATTTTTAGTGATTTAAAATCACTAAAAAGATTATGGCTAAGAAACTAATAACTTCATAGGAAAAACCAACTAGACAAAAATGCCTGTTTTTCAGATTACAGAACTGTTCCATTAATGCATACACCTTAGACACTGCAGATGGACAATGAATTGGGCTCAAAATTGAAGAGGAGGAAGAGTTTAGGCTGGAAAATTATAATCTCCAAGCTTTAACCTGAAACAAAATTTAATCTTGTTGAACTGATTACAAATAAAAATGTGCTAAGTATGAAAAAGAGTTTCAAAGTTCTAGGAAAAATCTGATGAAGAAGAGATAAATTGCAGCTTTTCTTTGAGTGGGCTTCTCTCCTCAATCTATATAATAACCTACTCTAATTTCATTCATTAATTTCTCTTTCAAAATTCAGTTCAAATGCCACTTGCTCCATGAAATATTTCCTAAAGTCAGAAGTGATCTCATCTTCAACTAAAACAGCATTATACCTATATCTCTCTTACTAGACTGATCAGAGTATCAGTTGTCTACATACATATCTTATCACCCCTTTCTAGATTTACAATTTAGGAACACATCTGAGAAGCAGTGGAAAATAGAGAAAACAGTATGCCTGAAGCCTGAAGACCTGATTCAGATACTTTCAAGTTATGTGATATAGAGAAATAATTTAACCTTTCTATACATTAGTTTCCTCATCTGGAAAATACTTCTAATTCCTACCTCACAGGATTCTTGTGAAGAAAATAATTTCTTAAACTTAGTAATTCACATTCATATATCTTATGTCTCCCAAATAAAGTGAAGTATAAGTGCACTGCCATGGATGTTCTAGCTATAAACTCTAGATGGAAAAAAGTTGAGGGTTGTAACACCAAAACATTCAGCATAAATACATAAGTTACTCAAATATTTGTAAAAAGGGTAAATTAATAACATTAATTCTCTACTGATCTGACTGTATAACAAGTAATTTAACTTCTCGGATCAAGTTCCTGTCCCTATGCCTACAATTCTCCCTAGATAATAGCAGATACCCTGGAATATTATGAAAATCATAGGTAGAAACAACTTGATTTGAGTTTATCAAATTCATTACCCAAAATTTAATTTACTAAAAGAAAGCAAAACTGTGATTAGTGCTATAACTGTTATTTTAGTCGTTTATTATCTGCAAAACAGGGCTTCTATTTCCTGTCAGAAATGTGGAATACACTGGATTCTCACCTGATGACAAGTAAGTACTAGATTCCTAACTCCTAGAAATGCTGGAGGCAGAAGAGCTCATCTCTTCCCTAGATGTTTCTTCCAGGACCCAGAATGAGCCCTTTCCTAGCAAATACATGCCTGGCAAGATTTCTCCAATACTTTCACTCTGCTCCTTTCCTCTCTGTACATATAAAGGAATCTTATTCCCTAAACTTCTAATATTGTCTCAAGCCATTCTATTCCTTTCTCTTTTCTCTAAGGTTCTTAGATGTATATTTTATGTTTTTTGACATATATGCTACCTAGATTATTTCTAACACTAGAGTGTGTTGTCTTAATGTGAGGTCATGGGAAGAGAATTCTGGGAGTTAAAAGTCCTGAGCTCTCCTCCTAACTCTACTACTTTTCAGCAATGGGTCTTTCTGCTTCAGTCTCTTCCATCTATTGAACAACATACAGTAGAAAGTTCATTGAGTCAAAGGACATGGGAGTGCAAAACTCACCTCAGATAATTTGCTAGAGGCAAACCCCTCAGTTACATAATTATAGGTCTTAAATTACTGAAATACTTTTAAACTCTCAATTACTCACAGAACAAGTTGAAAAGAAACTCAAAATCTAGCTAGTTCAATTCCTACCCAAATAAGCATCTTTCCATTCATTCTACAAAAGCAGTAAGTCATCACCAAAACTGCCTTAAAACTCCAGTGAAGAGAAGCCCGCCATATCCCGGGGTAGCCCATCACTTTAAGACATTAACAACCAAAGCTAACAGTTACAGTTGTTAGAAAATTTATCTTTGCATTTATCCAAAATCTGTCTCTCTACATCTCCTTCTTTTTGACAATCCAGAATGCAAGTATTGGAGTGCATAGGTAGTAAGGAAGTGGAAGAGAGATATACAGTGCAAAGAAATACATAACGTTCATGGAATCAAAACCAAAGTTCTGAGTCTTCTATAAAAGAAAGTGTTTGGGAGTTAATTACTCTGCTCTCCTACCCTCCGATCAAAGGGGAAAGGTAACTGAAGGTGCTGAGGAAGTGTTAAGTATCAAAACTGGATCAATCTGAGATTTCCAGGGATCAGCTTATCCTGCAAAGGGCATGATATTCCTGGGATAGAAACCAAGCAGAACAGCTGATGGAAAAAGTGATGAACTATGAGTGTGTCAAGATTCAGCTGGTGTCACTGGTTCATAGCTCTAGAGCTGAAAGGGACCTCAGAGACTAACTATATCTAACCTTTTCATTTTAGGAACATAAGGAAAGGAAACTGAGGTCCAAGGAGATTTAGTAACTTGTCCATTCAACCATGTTGCTCTTGCTCTATCTATGGAGCCACCTACCTGCCTCCTCCAAACAACCATAGAGGTGGCAAACGGAAGAGCTAGAATTTGAACCTACATCTTGCCTTCAGTGTCAGTATTCTTTCTACTGTACCCAGGTATTGGTTAGCACTGAACAGTCTTTTTATTTACTTTTTTTATTCTTTGTTACAAGACCTCAATCTTGGGGAGAGGGAGGAGAGATATATTTAGAGATATGAAAACTAATCAATGCAATTTCAAGAAATATTTTACTAATGATTTTTGCCTTTATATCACAATAGTTTTAAGTACCTCCTTATCCCATTCAAACTGAAACCTGCCTTGTGACAAAAATGAAAATTAGGGAAATGGATCTGATAGCCTCTAAGGTCCTTCCCAACTCTAAGCCTATGAACTAGTCAAAAATATCTGATGCAATGACCAAAATTTGATAATGTGTCAAATACCCTAAAGCACAAAACAGACTACATTACTCCCATGCTCTATAAACTTCACTGACTCCCTTTTGCCTCCAGGATCAATATATAACCTCCATTGTTTCCCAATTTAAAGCCCTTTGAGACCTGACTCCAACCTACTTTTCCAAGCTTAATTACTGTGTACAGTTGTCACCCCTCTCTCACCCCAAAACTCCTAAAGGACAGAGACTATTCTACTTTTCCTTTTGAATTCCTAGGACTTGGGAACAATGATTGAAATTACTTTGCCTCTCTCAGCATCAGGTTCATCACCTGTCAAGAGGTTAATAATCTTCACAGTATGGTTATGAGGAAAGTCCTTATTAAAGGCAATGGCCTATAATGGAAAAGGCAAGTGGATAGATTTGAAGTAAGGAAGGATATGGATCTGCCTTTAACAGTCATTTACAGGTTAAGTCACAACCTCCCAAAGTCTCAGTTTCCTCATTGTTGGACTAGACATTCTCTAAAGTCCTTTCCAAAGGAGAAGCAAGCTGTATACAGTAGAGATTTCCAATTTCATGTATGATCCTCTTTTTCTGTTCTACTTTGTTATATGGAAATGTCCTTTTTGGTTTTGGGGTTGTTGTGTTTTGGGGGATTTTTTTGGTGCTTGTTAAAGAAAGTAAAATTTTAAATATTTTAAACAACTTAAAATCCTTTCCAACTCTAAGTGCCATGGGTCCCTATAAACTGCTGTGATAACTTATTTGACAAGACTGCAATGAGGATTTAAGATAACATATATGAAAGCACTCTCCACATACTTATTTCATTCCACTTTTCCATGTCTGTCTTGTCTCCCCAACTATATTTTTAAATTACTTAATATTTCATGATCTCGTTTTTAACTGTATCAACTTCATTTCTGAACATCCCCTCCCCAGTAAGCTATCCTTTGTAACAAAAGAATAAAAAAGAAAGAGAAAAAGTTTGGCAAAACTAACCAAACAATGAACTGTATATGAAAGCAGATGTGATACTCCATAGTCCCTCAACTCTGCAAAGAAGTATATTTTCTCATCTATTCTCTGGAAGCATGCTTCATCATTATAATTACAAATCTGGGTTACAAAAAACATTTTAATTACAAAGTATAATTACAATTACATTAAAATTGCAATCAGTCTCAATTATTTTGTTCTTTCCACTTACATTGTTGTAGTCATTGTATAGGTTGCTTTTCTTGGTTCTGCTTACCTCAGTACAGATCAGTTCATATACACTTTCATATACTTCTCTGAATTCTTCATATTCACATTCCCCCTCCTTAGAGGTGTTCAAGCAGAGGCTGGACGACCCACTGTCAGTTATGTAACAATGGGGATTCCTTTCACATATGGGTAAAACTAGATGCCACTGAGATCCCTTCTAACTCTAATTCCATATTTCTGCCAATACATTTTACAGCAACATAATATTCCACTACGTTCAGGTACCACAATTTATTTAGCCATTCTGATGAGCATTTACTTTATCTCTGGTTCTTTGTTACCACAAGAATAATTTATATTGGTTGGAATGGGACCTTTCTTTTCCATCTTTGACCAATCCTGGGGGCATATATCTAGCAGTGGGATCTTTGGATCATAAGAGTATTTTTTTTTAATATGTATTGCAAATTGCTTCCCAGAACTGGTCAGACTAATTCATAGCTCTACCAATAGTGAAGAAGTGTACCTGTCTTTCTTTAGTCCTGCCCCCTCCATCACTGAGTGTTCCCAACTTTGCTCATTTGCTGGGTATGAAGTGAAATCCCCAACTATACCATAAGCCCCTGATGGCAGATAATTGCCCCAGGACACTTACCATAACATCTTGTAAACAGTAAGCCCTCAATAAACATGTGCCTGAGAAAAAGTCTGGCAGCAGGAAGACAAGTGAAAAAGCTACTACAGTAATTTACTAATGAATTAGCAAGGGTTTAGAAGAGGGTAAAGATAGTGAAAATAGTGAAGAAAAGATGAATGAGAATATAAAAATGTAACAGCTGGCAAAATGTAAAGTGGGAAGGTGGGCAAAGTCAAAGATGTCTCCTGGGAAGAAAAGTAGTTCAACTGCTGTAGAGAATCTGTTAAATAGATTTCCAGGGAAAAGATAATGTGCTTGTAGAGTTACACTGAAGACTCAGAATTGAAAGGAACCTGCTTTGTCCAATTCCTTCATTTTAAGACAGTGAAACTGCAGTCCAGAGAAGTGAAATGATTTGCCTATGGTTCACACTACAAGTTGACAAAGCCTGAACCAAAGCTTGGGTCTTGTTATTCCTGAGTCTGTGCTCTTTCCATGATGCCATGAATTTAAGGTGATCCTGACATCTTACTCATATGAGGACATCCTAACAGAAGGAGATGAAAAGCCTAGAGGTTCTTCATAAGATGCAGTTGAAGCCAGGAAAGATTTAGGCCAATGATGTAACCTTTCTGGATCTTAGTTTCCTCACATGTAAAACAAGGAGACTGGACTAAAATATTTCTATAGTACTTTCTAGTTCTAAAACACTAAAGCTCTACAGATGAGTTTTAAGATGGAAAATTGTATAAACAAGAGTGCCAAGTACTGAGCTTTGGGTAATATACACAGGCTGAAGACAGAAGTATGTAGTAAAAAAGGTACAAGAACCAGAAAAGTATCACAGAAGACAAGTCACATTATTTGACTTTTGATTAGCTATTGTGAGATGTTCTAAAACATTTCATCATTTTTATTGAGGAGTTGAGGGATGGAGGTGCCAGAGAAGAAACCCAAGTATTTTGAGATTACATACTTCTGTATCTAATAAGTCCATCCTATTAGAATTTTGCCTTATAATTATTTAATAATTCACAACTGCCATATTATTTGTTCATACTTTATCAATGTTTTCTCCTACAAATTAGGTTCAATGAACCTAAATAAAATACATGAATCTTCCTTTCCTTATGGTAGATTTTGTATAATCCTCCCAAAAAAGTGTCTAAGGGAATAGAACAGAAAATTTCTTCCTCTCATAAAAACTCACAGAGTAAGAATTAAAATGAATGACCCTTAATATTTTATGTCTTCCATATAAAAACATATCTTAAATCCTATCCCTTCTTCAAGGCCCCAATCTAGTCTCACCTCCTTAATTAAGCCTTCCTTGACCACTCATATTGAACTCTCCTGAATTCTATATCTATTATATATATATATTGCTTATTGTCACCTAGTCATAAATTACCTTATTTTCAAACTTTTTTATGTTTGTTTTACTGACATAATTAAGTGTTATGTGCACTTACTGTGCTAAGACATGGGGATAAGGTGTACTTTATAGCAAGGGTGGCAGGGTGGCTGTTTTCAGAAAAAAGAAAGATGCATATATAAGAGATGTTATGTAGATAAAATTGAAAGACCTTGGCAAGAGATTCTATATTGGGGGAGGGGAGTGTAAAAGAGTAAGGAATTAAGGATGATGCCTAGTGTGGGAGACTGAGTGACTGAGAGGATGGTGGTCCCCTGAAGAATAATAATAAAGTTAAGAAGAAGGAAGGGCTTGGGGGAGAAAGATAATGAGTTCAGTTTTAGGCATGTTGACTCTAAGACACAGACAGATCATCAGGTGAAAATGTCCAAAAGGCAAATGATACCATATACCTTACATATTTTGTGTAGCTTTCTTATCAAGTAGTTATGAGATAAAGTTATGAGTTAAAAAAACAAATACTCGTTGGATTGAATATGTTGCTTTGCCTTCACCAAAAGAAATCTTTTTGAATAAATGGAAAAAAAGTACTGAAGCACTTAGTGTATAATATTGTGCTAAGTGGGTACTAAAGTAAACACAACTTTAAATAAGACAAGGTACTTTCCCTTACAGAGCTTACAGGTTAGTAGAAAAGACTCTATATGGGTGCCAACTTCCAGTCCACTCATTTTCTAATGGTATGATTGGAGTATTAAACTTAAACAAAAAACTGTTTTCACCTTACTTTTACAAGAGCTCATCTCTAGAGGCTTCTGGTGTCTAATATGTTTAACTGCCTAGAATGAGGAAAGGCTTGACTACTGGCCTTCTTTTTTGATTAACCTTTACATATATCTAATTAGTGATTCCCAAAGAGATTCATAAGGACAGTTAAATATAAGCACTCCACCTATTAAATTGGCAATTTTTACAAGCTATAACACTAAAGATTCATTTATCTTAGCAGGTTACAGAGAAGTAATTAAAACAATTTAGACCAGTACACCTATAAAGCATTACAAAGGAGTCCTGGCATTGCAGAAAGAGCAGACCAAAAAGACATGAGTTCAAGTGCTGCCTCTGACTCTAACTTCTCAGTGCTCTAGGTAACCCCCTAAGACTTTAAGTTGCAGAAAAGGTAAAGACCTTCATTGGTAGAGGGAGTTTCCTCATGCAAGAGTTATTTCTACAAATGAAATCACAGGTCCTGTTCCATCCCTATAAAGCTGATTTGATCATTTCATTTCCTCTACAAAAATATCATTTTAAAATCTTTATCAAGTCTATAAATATTTTGAGGAATAAAAGTCATTTGTTTTGTTTCTTTTTTTTAATTCCCAATTTTATCTATGACCTACAAATCTCTTCATTTCCATTCAACAGATGATGAAGCAGTGATTTCTTATTCAAATATATCCACCAGAATCCAATTCAATTTCAAAATGCTTTGCATAATTTGTAATAAAAGGATTTTCATTTGTGAGTGATTTTAACAAAAATGATATCATGCTAGTGTTAAGTTATTTTCCAATCAAATATTTAAAATTTTCATGCAGGCCTATCTAGTTCTGTTATCTACTCTTTAAACATTAATGCATTTATTCTATTCACTTAAGCAGTACTCTTGGAGAGAATATTAATACAAAGTCATATTATATTTTAATTTGAGCATTTCTTTAATTGATAACTTTCTAGGTGAGGAACAGAAGTTTCATAAGGTGGAGAATTGCTTTATCTAAAGAACTACGGTGCCTAACAAAAGAGTTGTCAGGCTTTTCCCACTTTCAAACATGCTTGTTTTAATGTAAAAATTTCCCACTAAACTAAGTCTTCAGGCAATTCGGAGCTATTTCCTATGGGAAACTACAGTTAATAGCATAGAACTGAACAGCTCTTAAGGTCTCTAGTTTCATCCACATTTCTTCCAGTTGAATAAAACTTAATTTCTTCTTACTTCAGAATTTAGTGGTGGCAGTTTTAATGAAATAAAGTAACTGAAAAAAAAAAAGCCACCGGAATATTAAGAGGAAGGCATAGGGCATTTGGACAGTAACTTCAACAAAAACCCAGTTATCTGAGGACAGAAAAATACTCAGTGCTCCTAGCATGCTCCTTCCCACTGCTCTTCTTCAGGATCACGGGGACCCCCGAATCCCTCTCCTCCAGTTTCCCTAATCCTAAAAACTGGGGCTCCATCTCCCCGCTGAAGTAGAGGACAGAGCCCTGCAACTGGCACCTGGCCGGGAAGAAGCAGATGTCACCTTTCACCTGCTGAGCGGGAGAAGCTGTTAGGAACCTCGGGAAGGCGACAGGCTTTCAATCAAGTTCTTAGATCAGAGATTCGGCCGGTCTCGATGACAAGTCACCGGCCAAGTCCGCCAATCACTGCCCAACAAGACTTTGCCAAGTGGGTGTAAGAGTTTTAAGACTCGCCCTGCTCCTGGATGCCTTTATGCAGACCCCTGACCATCCCGGGGCTCAGGGCAGCCACCGCGGCGGGGTCCCCACCAGCGCCAGGTGCTGCACCCACCCACGGGGAGGGCGAACAGGGAGAGTCCAAACACGCCCTGCAAAGTTGGGGCAAGGGAAAGGGCCGCGAGCGCGGAGGGGGAGGGGGACGCGGGCACTCGCGCACGAGGGAAGGGGAGGAGCACCGGGTAGGGGAGGTCAAGGGAGGACACCCCTATCCAGCCCCCGAATCCCACAGGCCCGCGGGGTGCGGGACCGGTCAAGCGGGTTCAGACTGGTCCCGGCAGCGGGCTAGGGGGGACCCCGGCAGGACCCCGGAGCGTGTGCTCGAGGCGCGGGGGTGCGCCAGGCGGACTCTCGAGGAGGAGGGGGCGGCGGGTCCCGCTTACCCGTGCTGCGGGCCTCCAGCACGGGAGGCGGCGGCGGCAGCGGCGCGACGCCGCTTATGAAGCAAACAGAGCACTAGGAAGGCGGCCCCGGCCAGCGAGGAGTTCCGCGCCGTCAGGTACTTGCTGTAGGCCGCCATAGCACGGAACGAGCCGGGGACGGGAACTGGGACGCGCGCCCACTGCTGCGACTGCCCAAGCCGAGGAGGCGCGGGGGAGGCTGGGAAGCCTGGATAGAGCTGGGGGGGAGGGGGGAGGAGGGCGGAGGGCAGTGCCCCGCGAGGGCCCGCCCCTCGCCTAGCCTCGCGCGCGGCCCCGCGCCCGCCTTGGCCACGCCCCCATCCTGCTTGTAGCTGCTGGAAGCTCTAGCCTCGCGTGCTGCCCCGCCCCTCACCCATTTTGGCCACGCCCCCGTCCTGCTTGTAGCAGCTGGGAAGCCCTAGCCTGGCGCGCTGCCCCGCCCCGCGCCCGCCTTGGCCACGCCCTCACGTGGGCTCGCTTCCTGGGAAGACCTCGCCTCGCCCTCTATGCGCCCACCTCTCTCCCTGGCTTGCTGACGGTAGCGGGCTGAACTTGAACCCCTCCTATACGAACGTCCTCTCCCCACCTTCCTGACACTCCCTTCCAACTCCGCAGGCGTTCTAGAGAACTGGAAAAGCATGCATGGGCTGAGAGTGCCTTACCTACCCACGCTGACCCCCCCCACACACACACACACACCCACCTGTACCAGCCCCAGCTATGGTCCCACACACCGCGAGGAAGAGGTTAAAAGGACGCTGGTCAGCCTTGTGGTCTCGTAAGACCCCCTCTACAAATTTGCGTGCGGAGGAGCGTGGGCTCCCGGCGTGCATGCAAAGGTAACCAAGGTGCCTTGTTGTTTTCCCTGGCCCTCTTCCAAGAAACACCTAAGGCTTCGCGGATAGTGCATTGCGTTCTTTGTCCCAGCAACTTCCGAAAGAGGCTGTTGTTTTTAACATATGGGAAGGGGCTGGGGGGAAAGAGGATAGTGGAGAGCAGGCATAGGAAAATAAATAGTGCATCACACTTCATCCAGTCCACAAAGGACTACATACTTAGGGAGCGTGACAGTTTTGACGCTGGCAAGAATGTAGTACAAAGGTCACGCCTTTGCTTTACCACACCTCTCCAGTCTTGCTAAATGAAGCCTCGGGGTGATTTGCTTGGCGCTGGTCCTAGCGCCCAGAAGCAAGATGGAACGAGAAGGGAAATTTTTGTCACCCCAAACCCTCCGAGTTATGCAGACCTGGAGGAGCGGTCATCGAGGCAAAAAATAAAGCAATTCTAAATAGACATGATATAAGAGTTGGAGCGGGCTGAGAGGGTGGATGAGTGGGTCTGAATGACCAAAGAGCTGACCTAAGCAGGAACCAGAGCTATGGAGCAGTAAGGGACAGAGATGTGGTGGAGCCACCTAGACTATGCCCTTCAGTGGTACCTACCTACAGGGTTTGTGATTATGTTGATAGAACCGTTGCCAATGAAGAACAGCACCTTCTGAAACTTTAAAGAGGCATTGAGAGTTAAGTGACTTGCTCAGGGTCATGAGGGCAAGATGTATACAAGAGGCAGGACTTTAATTCGGGTCTCCCTGGCTCCAAAAATGGCTTTTCTGGATACTGCTTTTCTTGATAGTTAGACAGGGAGTTTTTGCTACAGTGTGAAACTAAGACAAGCTCAGACTTCTTGGTAGAGCCATAGAATGGAGTGATTTCAGGTGATGAGACAGTGGTACATATCTATGGTAAGATTTAACCATTATGCTCACCATATTTGAACTCCATTGTCAGTTGACCCTGCCTGTAACTACCCAGCTGTGACGTTTATGCCCATATATATCTTCCTGCTTCTAGTAAAGAAATTTTGTTGTACTAAATACCGTTTTCATTGCCTTACAACTGAGGAGGGAATATGGGAAGGGTAAGGAGGAACCATGTAATACCCTCTTAGTCTCTCTTCCAATCTCACTTCTCTCTAATCAATTCTTCACATAATCACTAAAATAAACTTCCTAGGGCACAAGTCTGACCTTGATACTCCTTTGCCCAGAAAGTTTCAGTGGCTCCCTGCCTCAAGAACTCAGGAGAGAGCCCAGGACTGGATATAAAGAAATGGGAGTCATATGCATGGAAATAATCATTTACATCCAGAGGAACAAATGAGGTCACCAAGAGAGAAAGTATAGAGAGGGAAGAAAGGAGGACTCAGAATAGAGCTTTTGGGGGAACACCCACAGTTCAGGGGTGTGGTTCGGTTGATAAGCCAGCAAAGAAGACTGAGAAGGAACAGATAGGTGAGAGAATTAGGAGGAAATCATGTCAGGAAAGCCCAAAGAGGCAAAAGTATGCAGGGACCAGAGAGTGGTCAACAATATCAAATGAAGCAAAAAGTTCAAGAAAGTTGAGGACTGACAAGAGGCCATTAGCTTTGGCAATTAATGAGAGAGATTTCAGTTGAATAATGAAGTCAGAAGCCAGTTTACAAAGACTTGAAAAATGAGTAAAAAGAGAGGAAATGGAAACAATACACATATATATACATGTGTATATACATATATACCCACATGTGTACACACAAACAGCACTGGGCTAGGTCCTTGTGATAGTAATGGAATATAAAGATTCCCCTGTATTGGCTTGGTTTTCAAATTGATTGTGTTAAAACCCAGAACTTGTTTATCCCACCTGTGGGATGGACTTGTTGATGTGAAAAGAGAGTCCTGAACTGGGAGGAGCTGGTGACTTAGATTTGGAGAGACCAGGGAGAGGCAGAAGAACTTTTTGGAAGCAGCACCTCGTGGAGGCAGAGACAGACTGAGAGAATTGCTGGGGGGCCACTTTGAATTGCCCTGGACTTTTGAGACCTGCCCCCTGAGCTGTCAAGGACTGAGGAGACATGGCTGTTTTGCTGGTACTTTGTCTGTCTGTTTTGATGTTGTTTTGCCAGATTTGTCCACTGGTGAAAGACAGTCCTTTTGTTGAAGAAGTCCTGGAGCCTGGCTTTTGGTTAAGAAGCCCTGAGACTGTCCTGCAGACAGAGAGTGAATACTGTCCACTGGTGAAGGACAGTGCTGTTGTTGCAGGGGTCTGGGAACCTTTCTGTTGGTTCAGAAGCCCCGAAGAAGGATTTTCTTGTTGTATGTTTACAGAAATCCTGGGAGAGGGTTTTGCTAATGTGTTCAGGGGTTCTAGGACTGTTCTACAGACAGAGGATGAACTAATGAAGAGACTGGCAATGTATCTTGTGGCCTTGCTAAGCCTTGTCTCCCCAGGAACTAAGATTGCTGAGAACTTGCCTCATGTCAAGATGAAGAAAAGACCTCCATTTGGGTATTAAGTGCTGTGCTTAAACTTGATGTAACTCTGGGGTAGATTCAATTGTGATCCAGGGGTGGGGAACTTTTGACCTTTTTGTAATCTGTGATTGGACAAATGAAGGTACTTTATTATGTTTGGAAACTAATCTCCATTTGAGAAGAGGGGTTTTGTGGTGGACTAAATGAAGGTACAGCCTAGGGGTGGAGAAGTATTTAGAACAGGGACTTTGTAATTGATTGAATGATTGGAAGGTCCTGGGGTGGGGTAGTCCTTGGAGATTATTTAATCATCCTTAGTAAATGCTGTATTTGGAATGATGTCATGTTTTGATCTTCTCTGTTCTTGGTTGGTCACTGAATAAAATGGAGAGCCCCTATGCTGGTATTCTGAACCTTGGGAAGTTACCTTTCCTTGGCATTACATTACAGTCCTGGAGATGTGAAAACAAAAAAGTAAAACAGTTCCCGCCCTTAGAAGATTACATTCTATTTGGAGGATACAACATATAAATAAATAAATGCAAAAATACCAAGTACTTCTAAGACATGAAAGCATAAACAAGTAGGGTTGAGGGAGTAAGGAAAGGCCTGTGAGGTATGGTGATCCCTGAACTCTGTTTTGAAGGAAGCCAAGGATTGTATAAGCCCCAGATTTCTCAGGCTTTTGAAATTGCCTTCATTTGAATACATCTCTTTAATATCACAATGTTGTATATATTCTCTACATGCCTTCATCTTTACATATAATCTCTCCCATTAGAATGTAAACTCCTTGAGGGTAGGGACAATTTCACCTTTGTATTAATGAATGCTTGTTTTTTTATTGATTGGCAAGACAGTTTAAATTTTTGCAGTTTATTTTGTATTTAATATGAGCTATATAATAGTACTATTAGGTATTTCATAGCTCGTTCATTGGTAACAACTGTCCAGAAAGAGTGTTTATCATGCCATAGGACTTTGACCTTTCCTGTGACCTAGTCATTATTTTTATAAATAACTTAGGGGAAGATTTAGAAGGATCACTAATCAAATCTGTTTATGATACAAAATAGCTACTGTCAAATTAGTGAAAAGAGTCCAACTGTATCTTAGTAGATTAGACTAATGGACTGAACTAAATAAGATTAAATTTAAAAGGAATAAATATCAAGTCCTGAATTTAGTTCCAAAGAACTAATTACATAAATAGAGAGTAGTAGAGATCTATTTTGACAGTAGTTCATGTAGAAAAACTAGGACTTTTAGTTTAACGCCAGCATAATGTGAGTCAGCATGGTGCTAAGAAAGCTAATGCCATCTGAGGCTTATTAATTAAAAATAGTGTCCAGATCAAGGGAGCTAATAATTCAACTATACTTTTCATTAGTAACACCATGGTTTGTTTGTGTTTTTTACTAAACCTTTTAAATATGGTACCCAGTCTGATAATCATATAAGAAACACATCGACAAACTTAAGAGTGTCCAGAGGACTATGATAAAAGTTAGAAAGGGTCTTGAAAGCATCTCATTGACTCATAGATTTAGAACTGGAAGGGCCCTTAGAGATCATCTGATCCAGTGCTACCATTTTATAAATGAAAAACACTGACCTCAGTAGTTCAAGTGACTTACACAATATCCAGCAGGTTCTAAGTGGGAAAACCACCATTCAAACCCAAATCCTCTGACTCAACATGTAGTATTCTTTTCACTACACCAGAGATGTCACTTATTATATGAGGCATCTTTCAGGGAAGTACATGTATTTAGCATAGAGAAGGAAAAGTTGAGGAGAATATAACAGCTGCCTTTTAAAAAGTAGGAAGCTGTAACATGCCAAAAAGAAAGTAGACTTATTCTGGGTAATTCCAAAGGGCAGAAGTAGGATCAATGAATGGAAATTGTAGAAAGACCAAATTGCAGCCCAGACTGCCAGGTAACCCTGCTTCACCACTATTTTGGCCTAATGCATAGGAAATATACTAGCTGAGTCTTTTTTAAAATGCATACCATTAAGCCTAGCCTGTGATCAGTTTAACATCATTCCTGGGATGATGGCAACTGATTCAATCTAATTAACAGCTCCTATTTACTTATTGCTTTAAAGTTTGCAGAGTTCTTCACATATATTTCCTCAATTGATCCTCACAAACAATCCTATGAAATAGCTGTTATTTTTATCATCCTCATTTTGCAGTTGAGGAAACTAAGACTGATAGAGTTAAGTGACTTGCCCACGATCTCACCAATTTTAAGTGCCTGAGATATGATTTGAACTCATGTATTCCTCACTCCAAGTCCAACACTCTATCCATTATATCACTTAGCTACCTATATCTTTCCCCCAATCTATTTCCTCAACCCATGGGCACACAAAATAAGTGTGGGGGGGGATCCCCAGAGCCCTCCACTTCTCAGAGAAACACATAGAAAAGATTATTCCCTTCTAACTTATGGACAAAATACATAGGGAACCACACAATTACTAACTCAACAGGTTAACCCATGGGCAAGCCCCAGTTCCTAGGTAGTGCCTAAGTTATACTTTCTTGAATTTTGTATTAACAGAACCATGGCAGAATCACTAGCACTGAAGGACCAGCCCTGCTTCCCATACAATGCCAGTGATTGTCCCAAGAAGTATAATCATCAGCTACTGACACTACCCACCTCCTCCCCAGTCCCCCAGGCTCTCTCGTGCCTTGCTCTGTGACCTCCATGATGACAGCCAAATGTTAGTGCCAGGGAGTTTGACCCCCCTACCACTCTGTTTTTTGTCATGACCAGCTAATGCAGACAAGCCCAGAGGTGGTACTTCCCCACCCCTAGGCTCCCACATTTTCTGACACAATAAATAAAAAAATAACTTTCCAGCAATTACAGCTACCAAACAATTCTTATCTCTCTGGTGAAAGGGTTTCCCAGGCTTCTGAGTTGAAGTTCAAGCTGGGAAAAAGGTGAGGTAATAGCATTGCCCCCCCTTACTCTTTGCTCTCAAGGCAGCTCCCATGCTTTGTGCCTCTGGCACCCCTACCACAGGGACACGGGCTAGAGAAGGCAAACCCTTTAGAAGTGAAAAATTCCCCAAAGTGTCAATGGGAATGTATCAGCCTAGATAATATATGATGAAAAATAATATGTTGTTATTCTTAATGTAAGAACAACAACAATAATTGGAATGGCAGAGTTAACCTCTGTCTGAGTCGATACCTGGGTTTGAATCCTTCTGACACGTTAGCTGTATGACTCCAGGATAGGTCACTTAAATCCCTAGTACATGAGACAACTGTCTATAAATTAAAGAATAGTTGGCAGTCTTCTTTGGCAGAGATAGTTTCCTCAGTGGGAGATTCCTATGCCAATGAAATCATAGATCTGAACAAAATCCAAAATTATTATTATATATTAGACCTTTCCAAAATGGATTTCTCATGCCAGTGAAATCAAAGGCCCTGGCCAAAACCAAAAAGAGAAAAAAACTAATATTTACATAGCACTGAGGTATAAATTACCCCCCACCACCACTCTGTACTGACACCTGAACCAGATCAAAATATAATTGGGAAATATTTCATAAAATCAAACATAGATAATATTACATTTTAAAACAAAATCAGTATACAGCTGCAGGGATCCTTAAGTATGGATCAGTGCCCCCCCCCTTTCTATTTGAGTTTGACACTATTGATACAGCACTTTACTTACATTATCCCATCTGATCCTCACAACAGTTGTGTGAAGTAAATATTTCAAGTATTGTTTTACCAATTTTAAAGATGAAGAAACTATGGCACTTAACTGAGTTTAAGTGACTTTCCTATAGTCACAGAGCTAGTACCTATTAGATACATAGAGTGTAGAAAGTAGATAGATATAAATGGATGGATAAACGGACGGACGGATGGATGATAGACCAGTGGACAAAGACAGAACATTTAAGTGCTCATTACAATCAGGCACTGTGCTGAGAGATGTCATACAAATAAAAGGAAACAAGATAGCCCCTTACCTCAAGGAGATGACCTTTCAGTGGGGGAAGACAGCACATAAAAGGCAGCTGGAGAGGGAGATATGGGAAGTAGCAGGGAGGCCTGCCTCTGGATAAGATGAGGCAAAAGCTCCCCTCTCTCTTCAGAGACCAGTACAGTTGCAGAGCAGAGTAAAAGAATCATGTGGGAAGCGGCTGGGGATGATTACAGAGATGGAGGCAGCATACTGTAGATATGGCTAGGAGACTGAACCCAGCCTCTTGATTCTAAGTCTGGCACATTTGCCACTGCACTAAACTGTCTCTAACAGAGTGATGTTTCAGCAATACAAATGTTGGCATATTTGATTTGGGAGGCACAATAGATCTAAATTAGCTTTTAACAAATGTATCACACATTAACTTCTTCTGTGTACTAGTAGTTGCCTGTATAAAAAATATACATAAAACATGTAAACATGTATTTAAAACATATATAGAGGGTGGCTAGGTGGCTCAGTGAATAGAGCACTGGCCCTGGAGTCAGGAGGACCAGAGTTCAAATCTGACCTCAGACACTTAACACAAAAACTAGTCATGTGAACTTGGGCAAGTCACTTAACCCCAATTGCCCTCCAAAAAGCCAAAAAAAAAAAAAAAATATATATATATATATATATACACACACACACAGACACACGTATATATTTTTTAATTCAAAACTCATTTATTCAATATATACTTTAAAGTACCTTCTGTGCTTGAAGTACTATGGTAGATACTGAGGAATAAACAAAAATTTGGGTATGACAATCCCTGTTCTCCTGAAATTAAATACCAATAGTCTTTTATCATGGAGGAAGGTAGCATTCTGAAATTTTTCATGTGCAATCCCATTCTTTTCATAGTCAGTTTGGTGATGAGTTCATCATTCATTTGCAGTGACATTGTCCTAGATATATTGTACTGATGGCTCACATTTATGGGTTGGCCATCCAACTTCATATCACGTTTTAACAATTGCCATTCTTTATCCACTTGGTCATTGCTGTGTAGGTAGGCCAAACTTTTTTGAATGATAATGGATCTTATTTCAGAAGTTCTGCAATGTTATAGGTATTGATAGAATTAAGATGATGGGATCCACAAATAGAAACACTTGGACAACCTCACCATATTTTAAGGAATCCCTCTTCCTTTTGGGCCCTAAGTTGGACATCTTTCCTGACTGCAACAAAGGTAAGCCTATATCTTGTTGTTTTCTATTTCATTTGATTTTAATAATCATAGATCCATATTCTCCTCCTGGTTTCTCTCTCATCTGTGTTCTTGTGACACTGGCCTATCTTCATTCTCATATAGCTATAGATATAGACATAGATATAGATATATTTAATCTGTTTCACCAATTTATTAAAATGCAGCTTTGAAGACTCTTCTCAAACAAGATACTTCCCACTCAAATTTATTTTAAATTAAATCATATTCTATGACAAATAAAACTACAGAAATAACTTGATTCAGTAAGCCAGTGAGGATTAACATCAAGCAAGGTATAAAACAGGGTTTACCTTAAGATGTTTGCTAAGGTCGTAGAGAAAGATTACACACTAAAACAATCCTAATTGCATAGAGACCTGCAACATTGCATTTTCTTCCATGAAATCCACAGTAATTGGATAATTGGAGATCAGGGTTTGAACACTTTATAGTTTCTCATTTGGTCTTTGAAATCACCCTATGTGAGATGGGTACTATTATTATTCCCATTTTATAAAGGAGGAAGTTGAAAGAGGCATTATGGTACAGTTGAAAGGACACTGAACTTGGAATCTGAGTTGAAACCCAGTTTATGCTTACAATGTATGACCTTGGGCATAACCTTCCTGGATCCTCAGATTATTCATCAGTAAAATGAAGGGGTTGGGTGAGATGGTTTCTGAGGTCCCTTTCACCTCTACATCCTATGAAGCTCAGAGAGGCTAATTGATTTGCCCAAGGTCCCACAGATGGTGAGTAAATGAGATATAATTCAAGCCTGGACTTTCCTGGCCCAAAGTACAATGCCTCATCTACTATATCATGTGTGTATAAAGTGCTTGGCAAGTAGGTGGCAAGGTGAATAGCACACTGGACTTGGAATCAGAAAGACTCTTCTTTATGAGTTCAAATTCATCCTCAGATACTACTAGCTGTGTGACCCTGGGCAAGTCACTTAACCCTACTTGCCTCATCTGTAAAGTGAGCTAGAGAAGGAACTGGCAAACCACTCCAGGATCTTTGCCAAGAAAACCCCAAAATGGGGTCACAGAGTTGGACATGTCTGCACAACAAGAATAAAGTACTTAGCAAATCATCAAATACTCTCCAAAAGATAGCTCTTTTGATGACCATACCAGGTCAGTTTAGAGATACAACACTAGAGAAAATTATATGATGGTCTTGTTAACTAGTAATGATTGTAGATTGGTCCAAGTAATATGAAATAGTCATCTTAAGTGAGCTCTGGTTCAGAATCAAGAACCAAAAGTCAGTAATGAATCTGACACTTGGGGCAGGAAGTGAAGGGTTAAGCTGAATAAGCAAAGAGGTTAGAATTGAGGATTAAAGGAAACTTGAGTTAAAAAATATTTTCAGTGAATAGAGCACCGGGAGTTCAAATCCGGCCTCAGACACTAAACACTTACTAGCTGTGTGACCTTGGGCAAATCACTTAATCCCAATTGCCCTGCCTTCCCCCCTCCAAAAAGCCAAAAAAAAAATTCCAGGCAAATCTTCAAAGCAAGTCAGACAGGTGTTTTTTCACCACCACATCTGGCTACCCACATTTAAGTTCAGAAGGAAGACCAAACTGAGTTGCTAACCAGAAGGAATGACTGAATGCCTTGTAGAATCTTTACAGAAACCATCCTTTATCTGAAAGCAAAGGACCTTAGAACAGGTATTATGGTATGTACTTCTGGATCACATGACAGCTATTTCTTAATATGAAAAAATATATAAACACAGTTCTATAATTTATACTTATAGCAATTAACCAATATACATTAAGTACCTCTAATGTGCTGGGCATTGTACCAGGCACTGGGGATACATGTACAAAAAATGAAACAATCTTTACTCTCAAGGAACTTATATTCTAATGGAGGAAACAACGATAGATGATGGATAGACAGACAGACGGATGGACAGACAGATTGATTGATTGATTGATAGATGGATAGGGATAGACATAAATAGATAATATATCTAAATAGTTTTAATAAGTTAACTGTAGTTTTTCTTTAAATATATAGCTGGAACAACTTTATTCCATTTCCCCACCCCCACAGAGGAAGATATTTTGAGATATTCTTGGCCTACCTTATTGTTCCCGAGGTTTACTTATTGTTCGAGTCTAAGATTATTCCTCTTAGCATCTTCTTATTGTACTTTGTTTTCCACTGGTCAGTTATCCTTAGCATTTTATATACGAAATTGTTACTGTGAAAGTATGAAAGAAGGTTCTGTAACTTGAAACAAATACGAGGCTCAGAAAAGAATTTTGGCAGGCTCACAGTTTTCCTTTTTGGAAGGGACTACAATGTGTTCTCAGCAATGTACAATGCCCACTACTGAAACTCTAGACAGAGAGTATTCCCTCCTCCCCCCCCACCATAAAATATTTGAGAACCATTACAGTTTTGCTTGTTATAATCTTAACTTTTAGGGAAAAAAAAGTCTTGGGAAATCAAATTAAATTTTTCATTGGGTTTGTTCATATCCTTTTCTTCTGTTCATGCTTAGTCAGTGATCTCTCAAGGGTTAGCTCAGAATTGGCATGTTTTCCTTAGTCCTTTAGCTTTGGGCTTTTTTTTTTTTTAAGTTTAATTGAGGATCATAATAGGCTGTAAGGCTTGGTTTAAAATTCAGCTATGCAAAGTTGCTGATTAAAAGGTAATCTAAAAATTCCAGAGGCAGGAAGGTATGGTGGAAAGAACCTGAAAGACCTGGATTTAATTCAGTTTAGCACAAATTTATCACGTGCCTTCTAGGTAGAAAGCACTATCCTAGGCACCAGGACCACAGCTCTTCTACTTACTATCAGTATGACCTTTGATGTCCCTAGGCCTCAGTTTCTTCATTTATGAAATTAGGGTTTTTGACCAAGTGACTTCTAAGTTTTTTTTTTTTTTTTGCTTTTTGGAGGGCAATTGGGGTTAAGTAACTTGCCCAAGGTCCCATGGCTAGTTGTGTGTGTGTGTAGGTGTGTGTCTGTGTTAAGTGTCTGAGGCTGGATCCGAACTCAGGTCCTTCTGGCTGCAGGGCCAGCACTCTACTCACTGCGCCACCTAGCCGCCCCCTAAGTTCTAAATTCTATGATCCTATGATGTCCAAAGAGGCAACATGGTATAGAAGAGAAACTCAGTACTATTCCATGACTCAGCTAATGTATATTAGAGACAACTCAGTAATTATCTCCAAATAGTATTGCTTTAAATAAAGGTCCAAATCAAGGCAGAGATTCCCCCTGCTTATTAAAATTTTTTTTCCACAACCAATATCTTTTCATATTTTATAGAGATCAGAAACAAAAACAAAACTCACAGTCAATATTAAGCTAGGGTACAAAGTTACAAAGTTAATTTTAAGGTTTGAGTCACCAAACGCAACAACAGACATGAGGAATAGAATTAAGAAGTAGAATCTGTCTTTCTAGATAACTAAGAGTCCCGAGTGTAACAAAAGCCTCCCCTCAACACCCCCCCTTCCACTCCCACCCCCACCTTGATTTAAACCATGGTAACTAAGAGGCATTTCTTTGGCAAACAAATTGGTGTTTTCTCTTGAATCATTCTTTGTAATTAATGATTCTCCTTTCATACAAAGATGAACAAAGACCTAATTCCACTAATCAAAAGATGATGTGAATACATACATATACACATCTAAATGCATGTATATATGTATGCACACATGTATATATTTATGATCACATATATACATGTGTATGTACATGCACATATATGTAATTTGTTTTAATCAGCCAAGATCCACCTTTCTCCCCTACTTTGTTTTTTTTGGAGGCAATTGGGGTTAAGTGACTTGCCCAAGGTCACATGGCTAGTTTTTTTGTGTTAAGTGTCTGAGGCCATATTTGAACTCAGGTCCTCCTGACTCCAGGGCCAGTGCTGTATTCACTGTGCCACCTAGCTGCCCTCTCCCCTACTTTAGAATACAAGAAAAAAAAACTCCCATTACACACATATATAAACAATCAAAAACAAATTTCCACATTGACCATGTCTAAAAAAAATACTCATCTCATTCTGCATTCAGTCCTTTACGTCTGTCAGGAGAAGTTATAGCATATTTCATCATTAGCCCTCTGGAATCCTTGTTGGTTAGACACTGAGCAGAATATACCACAATAATATACCATCATATGTATATATCATAGTTTGTTCTTCCATTGTCCAGTTGATGGACACCTCTTCAGATTCCCACTCTTTGTCACTTCAAAAAGAGCCATAAATATTTTTGTACATTCTTAGTTTGTTTTACTTAAGACTAATTCTTTCCTTGGTAGCACAGCGGATAGAGCACTGGGCTTGAAATAAGGAAGACTTACTTTCATCCTCAGACACTAACTGTGTCACCCTGGACAAGTCACTTAACCCTGTTTACCTCATTTTCTCATCTGTAAAATGAGCTGGAGAAGAAAATGGAAAATCACTGCAGTATCTTTACCAAGGAAACCCCATATGGGGTCACCAAGAATCAGAAATGACTGAACAACAATATATTCCTTCCTTATTTTTTGTTGTCATTTTCTTTTAGTTGTTTTCAGTGATGTATGACTTTTCATGACCCATTTTGGGGTTTTCTTGGCAGAGTTACTGGAGTGGTTTGCCATTTCCTTCTCTAACTCATTTTTACAGATGAGAAAACAGAGGCAAACAGGGTTAAGTGGCTTGCCTAGGGTCACAAAGCTAATAAGGATCTGAGGCTAGATTTGAACTCAGGTCTTCCTGACTCCAAGCTCTATTCCACTGTGCCACTTAGCTGCCCTTCCTTTCTCTCTCTTTAATTTCCTCTCCCTTCTCCTTTATCCCTTCTATTTCCCTGTTGAGTGAACTATATTTCTGCACCCAACTTTGTGTGTGTGTGGTGTGTGTGTTCTTTCGACAAGTTCAGATCAGACTGAAGTTCAAGTACCGGCTGTCCTCCCCCTTGCCCTCTCCTTATTTGTATAGATGTTTACTTGTAGGGAGTCAGGTAGATGGCACAGTGGATAAGAATGCTGGACTTTGACACAGGAAAACTCATTTTTGTGAGTTTAAATCTGGTCTCAGATACTTACTGGCTTTGTGACCCTGGGCAACCTTTTTTAGTCCTGTATCATTTCTCATTCAGGTTTCTACTCAGCTCTTGTCTTTTCATCAGAAATGCTTAAAAACCCTTAATTTCATTAAAGATCCATTTTTTCCCCTGTAGGATTTTTTACTTTTCTTGGGTGAATTACTCTTGACTGTAATCTGAGATCCTTTGTCTTCTAGAATATCACAGTCTAAGTGCTCCATTTCTTTATATTCGTGTCTGCTGAGTCTTATATGATCCTGACTGTGGCTCCACAGTACTTGAATTCTTTCTTTTTGACTGTTTCTAGTATATTTTCCTTGACCAGGGAACTCTGAATTTTTGGCTACAATATTACTTAGAGTTTTTGTCTTGGGGTTCATTTCAGGAGATGAGCAGTGGACACTTTCTATTTCTTCTTTGTCCTATAGTTCTAAGATATATGAACAGCTCTTATGATTTCTTTAAATATGTTATCTAGGTTCTTTTTTTGTTCATGTCTTTCAAGTAGTCTAATGAGTCTTAAATTATTTTTCCTTAATCTATTTTCTAGGTCAGTTGTTTTTCCTATGAGATATTTCACGTTTTCTTTTCTTTCATTAGCTTCCATTTGTCCAATCGTAATTTTCAAAGTTATTTTCTTCAGTGAGGTTTGGTAACTTTTTACCAAGATATTGATTCTCTTTTAATATTCTTTTTTCATAGCTCTCATTCCTTTTCCCTTTTTTTCCATTACTGTTATCACTTGGTTTTAATTTTTTTTTTCTTCTTGCTCTTAAAAAATACCCTTTAACTTTTCTGTAAATTCTTATTGGACTTGTATCCAATCTGTATTTTACTTTAAGGATCTGCTTGTACATGTTTTCAAGTCGTTGTCTTCTATGTTTGTGTCCTGAGATTCCCTTTTACCATAGTGGCTCTTTATGGTTTGGTTCTTGTTTTGTTTACTCAATCTTCCAGCCTTCTTCTTGACTTTGGACTTTATGATAATGCTAGCATCTGTATACTGCTGGGGGTGGGGAATATCTGACCTGAGCTTCTGTCCTTTTATGTTCTACTGCTTTCATAGCTCAGTCTGGGACCCTGCCAGTTTTCAGGGCTCCCGAAGTGGTGTGATGAGGGAATAGGTCAGTTCACTGCCCTCCTGTTTTGAACTTTGGAAGTTCTTGACCTAGGTTTGGGTCTGTTAATAGGCTTGTGTGTGATTGGGTTTCATTAAGCTGCTGTTGGAATCAGTGACTTTTAAAGCCCAGTGGGAGGTTCTGCAGACTCAGACATGCTGCCTGCCCTTTGTTCTGGGATTCCTGCCCTGGTCATTTTACTCCAGGATTACTCCCGGGCTAAAGGCTAGAAATGAGTCACTGCTCTCCTCCTAGGTTCATAGGCACATAGCTGCATTTGAGGAAGTCGATCTTTGTTCACTATACAGTTAGGGCCCGCAGTTGCTTTTAACCTCTCCTCTCTGCCCTAGATCTATGACCCAGAACTGGGATAGGTGATAGAGCTGCCAAATAGCATCAGTTCCTGTACCTAGTGCTAGCTGAGAGATTACCCCAGTGCCTTCTGCCCTGGTTCTCTGTCTCAGCCTTTCCATCCCTGGGCACTGGAATGCTCCTCACTAAGTTGCCACTATAGGTGCTCCTGGTCAGCTCCTATGGAGGCTCTTTCTGTCTCCCTGAGCTGACCTCTCTCTCTCTTCTCCCTAAGCTACCATGAACTGGAAAATTACTTATTGTGATTTTTCCTGGCTTTCCCAATCAGAATTCTTTTTGTTGTTGTTCTAGGTTGTTGTGGGTGAGCTGGGACAAAAAGGTTTCCTCTAACTCCACCATCTTGACTCTACCACCACAATAAGCAATCAATAAAAATAATGTAATAAGATCTTATATTCTTTGCATCTTTGAGTTAAATTGTGAAATGGCAAAGATGTGCTCCATTGTTGAGTATCATCTGCAGAAGTTGACTTGATCTCTACTAATGACTTCATTGAGGATGCCCTCAATTAATGAATAGATGAGTCTCACAAATATTATGTGACAAAAAGGAGAGTAGACTTATTGGTCCATAGTTATTGATATTGTCTCATTAACAAGTTCCATGATTTTTCCTTGATTTTAATATCTTCTTTCTTCTCAGATACATTGAATATTGAATATCTTCACAATTCTGTCGCCTTTAGTACAAATATTCTCTATATACAGTTGGTGCGACACAGCTACCTTTCCCATCTTTCTTCTCTTTAGAGCCCTTTATGTTTTCTCCATAAACATGCAGGGCTGTGATGTTTAGGGTTAAGGTGTGATGGTTCCACCATTGTTGATGCAGAAAAGTTTGTTAAAATGTTAAAATGGCAGATCTTTTCAATCTTCTCCTCTGTATTTTTCCCTCCGTTTTCATCTTTGAATGCCTTTGGAATGACTTTTACTTAACTGGAAATCTTGATTATGGCAGTGTAAATAAAGTCAGTATAGGAAGTCAACAAAACCCTGATCTGGTCTGGACTGGTCTGGTTAGTTACATATTATCAAGTTAAAGAGTATATCCCTAGTATCTGTCAGCAGTAAATTATTGTTATTATTCTCAATAATAATAAGCAGCCAGCAATTTCTCAGGGAACATATTTGGGATTGTTTGAGTATTTGTTGGAAAGAGCCTGTTGAGACAAAATAAAATGTTTCAATACATTTTATAAAAGAAAGAAAAACCATGTTGATATGGCAAGCTCCTCACAGTCAAGGCAACATTTATTGGACTCCAATTAGACAGCTATGTAACCAGCATTAGGTCAAGCAGGCACTGTGGGTGATGCCAAACCAGTATAAGTTCCTGCCCCCTGAAGAGTTTATAGGTTTGTTGGGGGTAGTAAGACTTATACTTATAGATAATATGCTATGTAATTAGAGAACAATGCAAAACAGTATATGATCAAGTGCTACTACAAATTGTTGTTATTTGTCCTTTGTTTTTGAAGAGGACCAATGATATCAGCAGGGTGATGTCTTGACTTGCAAGTGTATTGGATTTAAGTGAGGCAAGGCTATGCAAAGACATCAGCCTCACTCTCTCCTCTAGAGTCATCGGAGTCCAGTGGTAAGACATAGGTCAGGACAACTGTCAATGATCCTCACTAGTACAAATTATATATTCAACAAACATTTAAAGGCCTATTATATGTAAAGCAGGTAGGGGCAGCTAGGTGGCTAGAGTGTAGGGAGGGGAGTCAGGAAGACCTCAAACACTTCCTAGTGGTATGACCCTGGGAAAGTCACTTAACCCTGTTTGCCTTAGTTTCCTCATCTGTCAAATTAGCTGGAGAAGGAAATGGCAAGTCACTCCAGTATTTCCACCAAGAAAGCTCCAAATGGGGTCACAAAGAGATGGACACACCTGAACAACAACACATGTAAAACACTGTGCTAATTACACAGAAAGATACAAAGATGTGGAGGAAGCTGTGGGATAGTGGAATCAGCAGTGGATGTAGAGTCAGAAAATCTGGGTTCGAATCCTGCCCCTGCCACGTGGTAGTTACATGATTTCGAGCAAATCGGTATCTCACTTTATTCTTCTCTAAAATGGGAACAATAAAACCTGCAATACCTTCTTCACGGGGTCGTTGGTGAGATAAAATCAAACAATATTCTAAAGTGCACTTCTCTCTGCCCTCCCAAAACCAATAATGTTTAAATGTTTCATGACCAGTTCTCAAAAAAAAATCTATACATGGCACACTTTTAAATTTAATCTGTGCTATTAAAATTTTCTCCATCACTTTCTTAAGTCTAGATAATTGGCAAAATAAGAAGTCATGTCCTGATTTTGTGGCAGTTATTGAAAACTGAGGTATAAATGCTCATCCGGATCATTTAGCATTCAGCTCTTTGTTCAGGCTGGATGCAGCACACCCATGCAGCCTACATTGGACTGTTATACTCTCATGTCCTTGTTCACTTTGATCTCCATATCTGGAATGCCCTACTTCCTCCCACAATCCCTATCCAGTGTTGAATTCCTAACCATTTTATAAATCCTAACTCAAATGCTAACTTGATTGCCCTCTGGAGGTAATCAATAAGCATTTATTAAGTGCCTGTACATAGTACTAGGTACTATGTTAAATGCTGCCCCATCAGAGGCAAATGCATTGAAATGTCTCATTGCCATTTAGCCACAGTAGTAGAATGTTAGTATTGAAAATATGGGTCTTTGGTTTCATGGGAATTTTGGGATCAGTACAGAAACTTTGCATTTTTTTTTTTGTATGTGAAATCTTCCCTGATCCCTCTGGTTGGTAATGATCTTACCCATTCAGACCTCACATGGTGTTTGTTTTGTAACTCTCTGTAAAGATATCAGGAGACACCATTTTCTAGAGCTAAGGTCCAGCAAGCAAGCTGTGCCCTGAGCTTGGCATAACAACAGTCCTTTGCACTCACCCTCTGGATAATCTCAGCCACAGCAAAATCCCAGAGTTGTTTCCTATAATTATTGTATTGCTTTGACCAGCACCAGGTGTTCATACATATATATATCTATATAGGAGGGTATATGGGCATATGAATACATATGTGAGTGTGTACAGGTATTCAAAGAGGGCACAGGACCAATTGAATAGGAAGGGATGATACTCAAAAGGTGGAACCTAGAGGTGAGAGAGGAATATAATGAGAGGAGATGGGGAGAGACAGAATGGGGAAAATATCTCATATAGAAGAGGCAAGGGAAAACTGTTACAATGGAGGAGAAGAACAGGAAGGCAAAAGGGAATGGGTCAACCTTACTCTCATTGAATTTGGCTTAGGTAGGGAATGACATACACACTAAACAGGGTATCTTGCCCTACAGGAGAATAGGGGGGAAGAGTCTGAGAGGGGGCATGATGGAGGGGAGGGGAGGGTAACTCAAAATCTGGGGGAATGGATGGTGGTGGGGGGGGGAGAGGAAAGTTAGAAGCACACTTTTGAAAAGGGACAGGGTCAAAGTAGAGAATAAAACAAGTGTGGGAGGGGGCAGGATAGGATGGTGGGAAATATAGTGTCTTTCACAATATATCCACTATGGAAATGTTTTGCATAGCTAAACATGTACAACCTATATTGAATTGCTTATCTTCCCAGTAAGGATGGGTAATGAAGGAGGAAGGGAAAGAATCTGGAATTCAAAGTTTTAAAATAAAATGTTTAAAATATATATATATATATATTTTTTTTTTTACATGCAACTGGGAAATAAGATATACAGGCACTAGGGTATATATCCATCTTGCCCTACTGGAAAGTTGGAGGGGGGGAGAGGGAGGATATAGGAGAGAGCAGATTGGGGGAGGGGGTATACAGTAGGATCGCTATTTTCGGATGGTGGGTAGGGGAAAGACAGGGAGAAAATTTGTAACTCAAAATCTTGTGGAAATGAATGATGTAAACTAAAAATAAACATAAAATTTAATTTAAAAAAATCATGATTTACTAGGGATGGAGAACTTTCACCTTTACATTTAGATGATTGGGTTAAGGACTTACTAATTAAGAATGATTAGAAACTAATCTCCAATTAAAAAGAAAGAAGAGATTAAGGCAGTGACCTAGGGGTGGAAAACTTTTGACCTCTGTACTTTGTGTCAATTAAGGAGGCTTTTAAGAATGATTGAGTTACTAAATGAGTATATTTTGTTTAAAACTATGTGACCACTTTGTTGAAAACTATGTGACCACTTTAGTGATAAATTGTTAAGCCATAACATTGTAAATGCTATATTTTAATTTGTTTTGCCTTGATTTGTTTTGCCTTAATTTGTTTCCAAATAATGGAATTTATAGAGCTCAATTTTGTTTTGCCTTAATTTGTTTCCAAATAAAGAGTTCACTATACTGTGTAATCAGAACCTTGAAAGCTGTTCACAGCAGCAGTCCTCTGGAAAGCTGCTAGTGCTTCGCTTTATAACATGTCCCACATCTGTGGCAGCTTTCTCATTCCTTATTCTTGCTACTCACATGAAATCTAACTAGCTATAACTTATATGTCCCAATAAAGTCTACTACTGTATCCACAAGTGGTACATTGGCTTTTGCTTTCATCTTTTAGTGATGAAACACTAGGTAACATTTACCACACACAGCCATTTAGAGAATTTTTGATGCTAAATTTTGGAGAAGGGGAAAGTGAGCCTGATTATCTTTCCAACACTCATAGGCATGAATCATCATAGCCTACTTCTTGGAAAGGATACAAAAGGAACCGGTGGGGTGGATTTTATCATACATCCAAGAAAATAAGAAGCATGATTTTGTGGGATATTTGGTCATTTTATATTGCAATGCTCCTAAGTATTTGGGGGAAAAACCCATCATGAAGATATTTACATCTTATCTACTAACATCAGTTGCAGAGAATGAAGAGATGGGGAAACTCTGCAATAAATTCAATAAAGACTCAGCAAATTAAATAACCATTTACTTTTATTCTCAGTGACTTTAACATAAAAATGGGAATAGGTAATGATGGTGGGAGTTATGTTGAAAATTGTAGGTCAGGAATAAGGAATGAGAGAGGCCAAAGACTCACTCTTCAAAGAAGCTCCATCTCTACATTATGAATACTTTCTTTGAGAAAAGAATCATTGGGAACTTTACTTGGTGAAGACTGAATAACATCACAAAAAAAGTGAAATTGATCTTATTTTTATAGATATAAAAAGATTTGTTATTGTTGTTGGAGTCATTCCTTAAAGAGAGAGTTTTTACTTAAGTAACTTATGTTTTCTACTTTGTCAAACATTGACAAACATTGACTGTTGTTTTCTGAATCTCCCTTGTTTAATCTGTTCCACCAACCTATCCTCTGTTCCTTAACCAATACCAGATAGTCTTGATGTCTGCTGCTTTTATAATCTAGTTTGAGGTCTGGAAGCGCTAGTCCTCTTTGTCCTTACTTCTTTTCATCATTTCCCTTGAAATTCTAGACTTTTTGTTTTTCCAAATGAATTTTATTATTTTATTGAGCTCTATAAATTTGGCCATTTGATTGATGTGATATTAAAAATATAAGTTAATTTTGGTGTGTTGTCATTTTATTAGATTGCCACGGCACAGCCAACAAGCAGTGAATATTCCTCTAGCTATTTAGGCTTTTCTTGATTTCTTTAAGAAGCACTTTGTAATCGAATATATATATATAAATTGTTTCTGTGCTTTGGGAAGTTGATCAGCATTTGGTTTCTAATGTGATTAATTATGTTGATTGTTTTCCCAATGTTGAACTACCTTTGCATCCCTGATATGAGTCACACTTGATCAAAATGATTTCTTGAATAAATCACTGTAGTCTATCTGTTTGATAGGATTTTGTTTAAAATTTTTGAGCCTGCATTAATTAATAATATTAGCTTATAGTTTTCTTTCCATGTTCTGTCATTCCCTAGTTTAGTTATTAGGACTATATTTGTCTCATAAAAGGATTCTGGTAGAGTGCTTTCTTTCTCAGTTTTTGAAAACAATTTGTTAAGTATTAGCATTCACTGTTCTTTGAAAGTCAATTCATCAGGTCCAGGAGCTTTTTCTTTGGTAGTTCCTTTACAGATGGATCCATTTCCTTTTTTGAGATTGATTTATTTGAGATTTCTGTCTGGTCTTCTCGTAGTTTGGGCATTTTATAGTTTTGAAGATGTTCCTCTAGTTCTTTTGTACACTCAGTTTTGTTAGCATATAACTCTGTAGAATGTATTTTGATCATTCTTTTTATTTCCTCTGGTTTTACTGTCATTTCACATTGCCCATTTGCTATTTTATTGATTTGATTTTCTGTTCTCTTCTTTTTAATCAGATTGTCTAAGGGTTTCTCAATTTTATTAATCTTTTCAAAGAACGAGCTTTTAGTTTTATTTATCTACTCTCTGTCCCTCCTGCTAGTCCTTTCCACATCCTGCTACTAAACTTTCCTAAATGTGTTGTCTCCTCTAATCAGAATAAGCTTATTGGGAGCAGGGACTATATCACTTTTTTATTTGTGTTCCCAAAGTTTATCTCTACACACATATCAATGGTCAGGGACTGGAGGCTTTTGGGTGAGCAGGAGAACTAGCTATTTCCTCTCATTGGCTCTCACCCTCTGATGGGAAGCACCACTCTTTCCCAGATTCTCCCTTCTAGACAATCTGTGAATATTACTTTTCCCTTAGTTGATGATCTCACTCTGTCCTTCAAAGTAGATGAATTTCTTTTAAAACTTCCCAAGGGAAGGGAAGTTGCTAGAAGCTGCTGTATCTTGTAGAACTAACTTCCACTCACTTATCAAACCTCCTCCCACCAGAAAAGTGCTGGTTCATACTATGTCCAGTACAATTCAGTTTCACTTATTTTTCTTTGCTTTGGTGGAATTATAATTACTCACAACCCCTATAGTCCTTGAATCATAATATATTGAAAATTTCTGCCCTGTCCTTGAAGAAAACTACCTCAGCTGCATTCCTTTTACTCTTTGAGTAAAAAGGGTGCTGTATTAGTAAGTACTTTATGAATGCTTTTTTTATTCATACAATCTCAACAAATCCTAACAATTCCCCAAGTACATTTCCTGACTACAACTACATAATAGCATGACAGACTGATAATAGATGTCACTTTCCCCTTTAGTAATTTGTCAATTGAGTTAACAGAAAGGATGTGTATTTTAACTTTTTCATATATGCATGAAACTAGTGAAACATGGAAATCTCATGATACAAATTAAAGAAAAAAGTTGTATATGAAACAATGAATCTATTACATGTAGCTTTTTAGTATGTTAAATTTGACACGTAGTACAAATAGTGCTCTGATGCCTTTGCCCCCTTCTGAGCTTCCTTTTTTTCATTTCTGTATTTTTAAAAATGTTTGGGGGTGGCTAGGTGGCGCAGTGAGTAGAGTCAGGAGGACCTGAGTTCAAATCCAGCCTCAGACACTTAACACTTACTAGCCGTGTGACCTTGGACAAGTGTAGCAGCAAGCACCCCAGTGTTCCCAGGGTAGCTGCTAGCACAGGTTCTTGGATCTGCTTTGATAAAGGAAAGCAACTCAAAATGGGTTAACAAGCTTACTTTAATCAGTCAGTTATGTATCATTCACCTAGTTCAGGGGAAAAAGGTCAGTGCCCGAACTTCAGAATATACAGACAGAATTATCAAGACAGAAACAGATCAAGTAGACAGATTTCCAAACTGTCCAACCATTACATCCATACCCAGTCAACATCTGGGTTTTTCAAAGCCGGGGGGGCTCTGGACAACGGCTTTTCAGAATACAGACCAAATCACAGAACACTTCTCAAAGTGAGCCCCCAAAACAAAGCTACACATCAGGGCTTATATAGCCTTCTCCTGGCTCAGAGAATGTAACAACCTTATTGACCCACTGGCCAATCAAAAAATATCTACTGAAAAACAAGCCTTCCACCCCAGGCTTCAGGTGCACTTTAGCCTAGGGGCAGGGAAGATCTTCCAAATTTGCATTCCCATTACAACAAGTCACTTAACCCCAACTGCCCTCTAAAAAGTTTCATTGATGTTATTTTTCCCTTTTCTTCTTTTTTTCTGCATCCCTATCAGTACTCCCAGCCTATATGGAGTCATTCTCACCCTAAGAAATAAAAGCCCTACCTTGTAACAAATAAGTATAGTCAAGCAAAACTAATTCCTACATAGGTCATGTCTGAAAGTTTGCCCCATTCTGTACCTATGGTCGATCATTTCTTTGCCAGGAAGCATGAAGCATGCTTTATCATCAGTCTAATGGAGTTGTGGTTGCTCATCACATTGATTATATAGTCTTAACTCTTTCAAAATTGTTTTCCTTTACAATATTGTAGTTATTTCAAAACTTGTTCTGGTTCTGTCCATTCATTCTACAAAATCTTGCTAGCTTTCTCTGTCAATCTCATTGTGTTCTTTAATTCTGATAGCATGGTATCAATGCTGTCCGTTGTATTTGCTCCAAGTTTTCTCGTCTCTCCATTTTTATTTAATTTACATTGCTATAGTATTCTTTTGTTGCTCCTTTCTTCCATATGCATCACTTTGTACAAGCAGGTCTTCCCACATCTCTCTGAATCCTTGTCATATTTATAACATTCTGTGGTTTATTCATCTGTTCCCCAAATATTGAACACTTACTTTTTTTCCAACTTTTTGTTAGTCCAAGTAATGTTGAATATCTTTCAGCCTCAACTGCCTAGTTACCTAATAGTGCTGGTAGAACACATAAATAGTTAACTTCTAAACACAGCTGTTAGCTTATCTGTAATCAAGAATAGCAGATGAATTACCTTGGCATGATTTCTAGATTCTCCTGCTCATAGGCTTTTGTTACAAATGCTATTAAGAAAATCCCCAGTGTCCTAAACTTATTCACTTGGAAGACTCCATTGGCTAAAATACCTAAATTTTGTTATAATATATGGATTTCTGTACAAAAATGTTCATAGCATCTATTTTTGTAGTGGCAAAAGAATTGATGATGCACATCAATTGGGAAATATCTGAACAAGTTGTAGTATATGATTGTAATGGAATATTACTGTGCTATAAGAAATGATGAGCAGGCTGATTTCAGAAAAACCTAGAAAGATTTATATGAATTAATGCAAAGTGAATTGAGCAGAGCCAGGAGACCATTGTACGTAGCAACAACAATACTATACAATGATCAACTGTGAATGACCTAGCTACTCTCCACAATACAATGATCCAAGACAGTTCCAAAGGTCTCATAATGGAAAATGCTAGCCACCTCCAGAGAAAGAACTAATGGAGTCTGAGTGCAGATTGAAGCATGCTATTTTTTACTTTCTGTATTTTTTGTGGGATTTTTCCTCTTTGAGTCTGTGTCTTCTTTCACAACACGACTAATTTGGTAATAAAAAAATATGTGGGTTTGAATGATAGAGAGCAGCTATGGGGCAAGTGGTACTTTTCTCCATGTTATCAACACCTTCCCAAAGATCATCATTGTTCTTGTCTATCAAGTTCAAGTCCTCCATCTCTCCTTCAGTCCACCTTCCTGCTTTTTCCCCTTTAGGAGTGAGGGCAAGATCCTTGGAGGTATGGGTTGCCCCTTTCCCAGCACAACTGCACTCACAGTAAGGTCATTCTCCATATACTCCCCACCCCCAACTAAACTTGCTTCAGGCCCAATAATTCTAAATTCATTCTCTAAATTAGCAAAATATTTTTGTGAGATCCAGAAGTCAAGCAAGGCAAAAAAATTCAAATAAACAAGCACACCAACATTTTAATATGACAAGAAATGTATGAACATTGAACACATCAGAATTGGCTACTATCTTCAACAAAGTGATGTATATAATTCTTAAAACTCTCCAACAATCACTAAGCATCTACTTGGTGAACATCTACCAAAATTCAGGGCATGGTCAGAAGTCTGAGTTCCTCCACTAAAGACTTCCCTCTAGGTTACCCCACTATGGGCCCAATCCTTCAGGCATTTGTAAACCCACCTACCCAAAGTATTATCTATGATCTCTGATGTATTTTCTATTTAGTCCCTTCTTCCCTAACTTTCCCTCTATAATGGGAATGTAAATTTGTAAGATCTTCCCTGCCCCTAGGCTAAAGTGCACCTGGAGCCTGGGGTGGGAGGCTTGTTTTTCAGTTGATACTTTTTGATTGGCCAGTGGGTCAATAAGGTTGTTACATTCTCTGAGCCAGGAGAAGGCTATATAAGCCCTGATGTGTAGCTTTGTTTTGGGACTCACTTTGAGAAGTGTTCTGTGATTTGATCTGAATTCTGGGAAGCCGTTGTTGAGAGTCCCCCGGCTTTGAAAAACCCAGAATGTGGAAACCCAGATGTTGACTGGGTATGGATGTAATGGTTGGACACTTTGGAAAGCTGTCTACTTGATCTGTTTCTGTCTTGATAATTCTGCCTGTATGCTTTGAAGTTTGGGGTGCTGACCTTTTTCCCCTGAACAAGGTAAACGATATATGTCTGACTGATTAAAGTAAGCTTGTTAACCCATTTTGAGTTGCTTTCCTTTAACAAAGCAGATCCAAGAACCTGTGGTAGCTGCAAACCCTGAGGACGCTTGGGGTGCTTGCTGCTACAATTGGCCAGTGAGTCAATAAGGTTATTTTATTCTCTGAGCCAGGAGAAGGCTATATAAGCCCTGATCTGTAGCTTTGTATTGGGGCTCACTTTGAGAAGTGTTCTGTGATTTGATATGGATTCTGGGAAGCCGTTGTCCAGAGCCCCCCCGGCTTTAAAAAACCCAGATATTGATTTGGTATGGATGTAATGGTTGGACAGTTTGGAAATCTGTCTACTTGATCTGTTTCTCTGACTTGATAATTCTGTCTGTGTATTCTGAAGTTCGGGGTGCTGACCTTTTTCTCCTGAACTAGGTAAACGATACATGTTTGACTGATTAAAGTAAGCTTGTTAACCCATTTTGAGTTGCTTTCCTTTATCAAAACAGATCCAAGAACCTCTGTTGGCAGCAAACCCTGAGGATGCTTGGGGTGCTTGCTGCCACAGCCTCCCACACCAACTCTGGTTGTAGAGATAGAATAACCTGGAAATTTTAGTTATCTGGTACAGCTTTATTCTCTCCTTACTATGGTTCAATAAGGGAATGGCCCAGGATGCCCCTAACCCACTCACCAAAAGACTAGCTCAGCAAGGTTTTCTTAGGGACATATGTAATAATATATAATAATAAATATACCCAGAGTTTGCATAAGTACCACTTCATCTCTTCCTCCACCCACAGTCTGCCGAATGATTGGACTAGTTCACAACCCCACCAACAGTACATTAATGTCCCAATTTTTCCACATCACCTTCATCATTTGTCATTTGCCTTTTCTATTATATTAACCAATCTGATAAGTATGAGGTAGTATCTCAAAATTGTTTTAATTTGCATTTCTCTAATTAGTAGTGATTTAGAGTATTTTTCTATGTGTGACTAATGATAGCTTTGATTTTGTCTTCTGAAAACTGCCTGTTCATATCCTTTGACTATTTATCAACTGGGAAATGACTCTTGTTTTTAGAAATTTGGCTCAGTTCCCTATATGTTTGAGGAATTCACTGTAAATTTTTATCCCTGGTTTTCTGTTTTTCTTCTACTTTTGTTTGTATCAATTTTGTTTGTGCAAAATCTTTTCTATGTCATATAATCAAAACAATCTATTTTACTTCCTATGATCCTCTTCATCTTTTCTTTGGTCATAAATTCTTCCCTTATCCATAGATCTGACAGGTACATTTTACCACGCTTCCCTAATTTATTTATATCACCCTTTATGTCTATATGTTATTATCCATTTTGACTTTATCTTGTTAAACACTGTGAATGTTGGTCTATGTCTAATTTCTGACAAACTTCTTTCTAGTTTTCTCAGCAGTTTTTGTCAGATAGTGAGTTCTTATGCCAAAAGCTAAGATCTTTAGGTTTATCAAACACTATATTACTATCATCATTTCCTGCTGTGTATTGCATACCTCATCTATTCCACTGATCCACCACTCTATTTCTTAGTTCCAGATTGTTTTGATAATTAACATTTTGTAATACAGTTTAAGATCTGATACTGCTAGGCCTCCTTCCTTCACATTTTTTTCATTGATGCCCTTGATCTTCTTGACCTTTTTTCTTCTACATCAATTTTGTTATTATTTTTCCAGCCATATAAAATAATTCTTTGGTTGGTATAGCACTAAATAAGTAAATTAACTTAGTTAGAATTGTCATTTTTATTATATTGGCTTGGTCTATCCATGAGCAATTAATATTTCTCTAGCTGTTTAGAACTGTCTTTATTTGTACTTTGTAATTGTTTTCATATAATCCCTGGCTTTGTCTTGGCAGGTAGATGCCCAAGTATTTTATATTGTCTGCAGTTATTTTAAATGGAATTTCTCTTTCTATCTCTTGCTAATGAATTTTGTTTATAGTATACAGAAATGTTGATGACTTTTTATTGATGTTCAGTTGTTTCTGATTCTTCATGATCCCGTTTAGAATTTTCTTGGCAGAGATACTGGAGTGGTTTGTCATTTCATTTTACAGATGAAGAAAGTGAGGTAAAAAAGGGGTAAGTGATTTGCCCAGAGTCTGAGGTCAAATTTGAACTCAGGAAGATGAGCCTTTCTGATTCTATGCCCAACACACTAATCACTGCACTACCTAGCAGCCCCCAATGTGATTTATAGGCATTTATTTTATATCCTGAAACTTTGTTGAAGTTGTTCATTATTGTAGCTAGTTTTTTAGTTGATTCTTTAGGGTTCTCTAAATTATACCATCATATCATTAGCAAAGAGTGATAGTTTTGGTTCTTCATTGCCTAGTTTTTATTTCTTCAGTTTTTTTTGTCTTATTGCCATAGCTAGTATTTCTAATAAAATATTGAACAATAGTGGTGGTAATAGACATCCTTGCTTCTCCCTGATCTTATTGGGAAGGCTTTAAGTTTATGCCCATTACACATCATGCTTGCTCTTGGTTTTAGATAGATAACTGCTTATCATTTTAAGAAATGTTCTATTGAATTCTATGGTTCCTAGTGTAGGAATAGGTATTGTATTTTGTGAAAAGCTCTTTCTGCACTATCAATATAATTATATAATTTTTGTTGTTTATGTTATGATATGGTTAGTTATGCTGATAGTTTTCCTATTATTGAAGCAGCCCTACAGTCCCGGTACAAATTCTACTTGGTTCTAGTATATGATCTTTGTGACATATTGCTATAATCTCCTGGCTAGTATTTTATTTAAAATTTTTACATCAATGTTCATTGAAGAAATTGGTCTATAGTTTTCTTTATTTTTGCCCTCCCTGGTTTAGGTATCAAAATATTTGTGTCACAAAAGGAATTTGGTAGGGTTCTTTATTTACCTATTTTTAAAAAATAATTTATATAGTATTGGGATTACTTATTCCTTAAATGTTTGGTAGAATTCACTTATAAATCCAGGTGGTTCTAGTATTTTTTTCTTAGGGAGCTCATTGATGACTTGTTCAATTTCTTTTTCTAAGGCAGGGTTGTTCAAGTGTTCTATTTCCTCCTTTTTTAATCTGGGTAGTATCAAAGGGCTTTGTCAGGTTGATGAATGTTGTGTTCAGACCTCTGTTTTGCTCCTGCCATTTCTCCAAGAGTTGCTGGGTAACAAACACCATACTGACCATTCTTCAACCCTTTCTGAAGCCACACTGACTCTTGGGTAGATGACCTTCTTCCAGGTGAAGGATCAGCCCATTAAGGAAGACACTGGCAAGAATCTTGCCAGCAACGACTGAGAAGACCTTCCCATCCCTTCTCCCCTACCCCCCATCATGTGATCATCACAAGACAACTTGTTTTCCTTTCTCTTGTAGAAATGGACAATGGAGGCATCTTTGATTTCCCAGGGATTAAACTCCTTTTGCTGTATAATCCAGAAGATTTCAGTCAGTTTATGTATAAGCAGTGGACCTCCTGCCTTGTAGATCTTTACTGGGATTGAATCAGCACCAGGTGCTTTGCCACATGAGAGGATCCTAATGGCATCCAAAGCTTCTTCAGTTGGAAGTTTGACTAGAGAGAGATTGACTTCAACTTAAGGTCACATTCACAGTTATGATTACTAACTGTTCATTTCCCTCCCTCCTATGACCTTCTATTTACTTTTCTCTCTCTTTATCCTGTACCTCCTCTAAAGTCTGTTTTGCTTCTGGTGACAGCTTTATTTTATCTTCTCTCCATCTTATCACCCTCCCCCCTTTTTCCTTATTTCTTACTGTTCTTACTTTCCTGTTGAACAAGATATCGAGTTCTAATTCCAACTGAGTATATATATAGACAGATAGATATATGTGTATATGTGTGTATATATATTTGTATGTATGTATGTATATATACACACACATATCTGTGTGTATCCCTCTTTGAATCAATTTAAATATGAGTGAGGCTCAAGCATTGCCTTCCTCTCCCTCCATTTTACCCTCCCCTGTAAAAGTTCTTTCTTGAGCATCTCTTTTTTGTGAGATCCCTCTATCTCTATTTTTTTTTGCATCATCCCAACATAGCTGACTGACATTATCTTTCTGTATAGAATCTTTCTAACTGCCCTAACAACGATAAAGTTCTTAGAAGTTTTATGTATCACCTTCTCATATATAAAGGTAAACAATTTAACCTTCTTGAGCCACTTCTGATTTCTCTTTATATATATTCTTTTTATGTTTCTCTTGAATCTTATATTTGAAAGTCCAGTTTTTTTATTCAGTTCTGTTCTTTTCATCAGGAATATTTGAAAGTCCTTTATTTCATTAAATATCCATTTTTTCTCCATAAAGAATTATACTCAGTTTTTCTGGTTAGGTTATTTTTTGTTGTAATCTTATCTCTTTTGCCTTCTGAAATATCATATTCCAAGCCCTCCACCCCTTTAATGCAGTAGCATTGAATATTTTCTTTTTGGCTATTTGAAGTATTTTCTTTGGCCTGGGAGCTATGGAATTTGGCTATAACATTTCTGGGAGTTTTCATTTGGTGATTTCTTTCAGGTGGTGAGTGGTGGATTCTTCTGATTTGTATTTTACCCTCTGATTCTAAGATATTAGTGCAGTTTTCTTTGATAATTTCTTGAAATATAATATTTAGACTTTTTCTTTGATCATGACTTTCCAGTAGTCTAGTAATTCTTAAATTATCTGTCCATGATCTATTTTCCAAGTCAATCGTATTTCTGATGAGATATTTCACATTTTTTTCTGTTTTTATATTATTTTGACTTTGTTTTATTGTTTCTTGATGTCTTGTGGAGTCAATAGCTGCCATTTGCCCAATTATAATTTTTGAGGACATTTTCCTCAGTGATTTTTTGTACTTCTTTTTCCATTTAGCCAATTCTGCATTTTAAGGAGTTGTTTTCATGGGGAACTTTTGTTCCTCTTTTTCCATTTGACCAATTCTTTTTTTAAAAAGGTGTTATTTTCTTCAGTATTTTTTGTGCCATTTTTACCAAAAACTTTTCATTGTCTTTTCATAATTTTCTTCCTTTGCTATCATTTCTTTACCTAATTTTTCCTCTACCAATCTTATTTAATTTTGGAAATCATTTTTAAACTCTGCTAGAAATTCTTTTTTTTAATAAAACATTTATTTTTTTTAAGAGAAAAAAGGAAGCTTTCTAGTTTAAGTATTAATCTGACTTTGGTTTCTCTAACTTTTTCTTATTTTCTAGGAAGCAATTTTTTTGGTTTGTTTTTGTTTTTTAGTCTATGAATGAATAAATTTTTATTTTTTTTAAATGTTTTTGGTTTTTATTAATTTGTTTGTTTACTTTTAGTTTACAAGATTCAGTTCCACAGTTCTTTGGGTTTCAAATTTTCTTCCCCTCTCTCCTCCTCCCCACCCCCCACCATGGTGGCATACAATCAGGTATAGGATCTGCAGATACTTTCACATTAGACATTGGTCAGATTATAAAGAAGGATTGTATCAAATGGAACGAACAATGGGAATGAGGAAACAAAACCAAACAAGAAAAAGAAAGAGAGGAGGTAATTTGCTTCAATCTGCATTGAAACTCTGTTCTTTCTAGTTCTTTCTCTGAATGTAGACCTGTCTCTCCATCATGAGTCTTTTGGAGTTGACTTATAGCCCTGCATTGCTGAGAAGAGTCCAGTCTATCAAAGTTGGTCGTAACACATATGTGGTGTCTGTAATTGTGTACAAATTTCTCCTGGTTCTGCTCTTCTCACTCAGCACCAGTTCGTATAAGCCTGTCCAGGTAAATATGAAGTCCATCTGCTCCTCGTTTCTTATGGCACAATAGTATGCCATTACATTCATATACCATAACTTATTTAGCCATTCCCCAATTGATGGGCATCCCCTTAATTTCCAAATCTTTGCCACCAAAATAGAGCTGATATAAATATTTTTGTACATATGGGTCTTCTTCCCACTTCTATGATCTCTTTGGGATACAACCCTAGAAGTGATATTGCTGGGTCAGAGGATATGAAATTACTTATAGCCCTTTTGGCATAATTCCAAATTGCTCTCCAGAATGGTTAGATCAGTTCATAACTCTACCAGCAATGTATTAGTGTTCCAGTTTTTCCACATCCTCTTCCAGTATTTATCATTTTCCTGTTTTGTCATCTTAGCCAATCTGACTAGTGAGATATGGTACCTCAGAGTTGTTTTGATTTGCATTTCTCTAATCAATAGTGATGTAGAGCATTTTTTCATATGTTTATAGATATCTTTAATTTCTTCCTCTGAGAACTGCCTGTTCATATCCTTTGACCATTTATCAATTGGGGAATGACTTGTATTCTTATAGATTTGACTCAATTCTCTGTATATTTTAGAAATGAGGCCTTTATCAGAGACATTGGTTGTAAAAATTCTTTCCCAATTTCCCACTTTCCTCTTAATATTGGTTACATTGGCTTTGTTCATACATAAATTTTTTAATTTCATGTAACCAAAGTTATCCATTTTGCATTTTATAATGTTCTCTAATTCTTGTTTGGTCATGAAGTCTTCCCCTCTCCATAAATCTGACAGGTAAACTATTCCTTGCTTTCCCAGATTGCTTACAGTATCATCCTTTATGCCTAAATCATGCACCCATTTAGACTTAATTTTGGTATATGGTGTTAGATAATGGTCTATGCCCAGTTTCTGCCATATTATATTCCAGTTTTCCCAGCACTTTTTGTCAGATAGTGAGTTCTTATCCCCAAAACTGGGGTCTTTGGGTTTATCAAAAAGTAGATTATTATAGTCATTGACTGCTGAGTCTTATGTTCCTAGTCTATTCAATTGATCCACTGCTCTATTCCTCAGCCAGTACCAAGTAGTTTTGATGACTGCTGCTTTATAATACGGACTAAAATTTGGTATATCTAGGCCACCTTCCCTAGCATTTCTTTTCATTAATTCCCTTGAAATTCTGGGCCTTTTGTTCTTCCAAATAAATTTTGTTATTATTTTTTCTAGGTCTATAAAGTAATTTTTTGGTAGATTGATTGGTATGGCACTAAATATATAATTTAATTTAGGTAGAATTGTTATTTTTATTATATTAACTCAACCCAGCCATGAGCAATTGATGTTTTTCCAATTAGTTAGATCTGACTTTATTTGTTTGAAAAGTGTTTTGTATTTGTGTTCATATAGTTCAAAACTTTGTTTTGGCAGGCAGATTCCCAAATATTTTATAATGTCTACAGTAACTTTAAATGGGATTTCTCTTTCTCTCTTGCTGTTGGATTTCATTAGAAGTATACAGGAATACTGAGGATTTATGCAGGTTTATTTTATATCCTGCAACTTTGCCAAATTTATTTATTGTCTCAAGTAGTTTTTAACTTGATTCTCTAAGTATATCATCATATCATCTGCAAGGAGTGATAATTTGGTCTCTTCTTTGCCTAATTTGATTTCCTTTGATTTATTTTTCTTCTCTAATTGCTACTGCTAACATTTCTAGTATCATATTGAATAAGAGGGGTGATAGTAGACACCCTTGTTTCACCTCTGATCTTATTGGAAATGCTTCTAGCTTATCCCCATTACATATAATACTTGCTGATGGCTTTAAAAAGATGCTACCTATTATTATTTTTTAAGGCAATCAGGGTTAAGTAACTTGCTCAAGGTTACATGACTAGTTATTTCTGGGTGTGGTGCTATCTGAGCCCGGATTTGATCCCCAGGTCATCCTGACACTGGAGCCGGTGCTCTTACTCACTGAGCCACCTGGCCACCCCGTGCTACCTATTATGTTAAGGAAGGCTCCATTTATTCCTATACTTTCTAGTGTTTTTAATAGGAATGGACGTTGTACTTTGTCAAAAGCCTTTTCTTCATCTATTGAGATAATCATGTGGTTTCTGCTAGTTTTATTGTTGATATGATCAATTATACTGATGGTTTTCCTAATATTAAACCATCCTTGCCTTCCTGAAATAAATCCTGCCTGATCAAAGTGTATGATTCTTGTGATAAGTTGCTGTAGTCTTTTTGCTAATATTTTATTTAAAATTTTTGCATCTATATTCATGAGGGAAATTGGTCTATAATTTTCTTTTTCCATTTTATCTCTTCCTGATTTAGGTATCAGCACCATGGTTGTGTCATAAAAAGAATTTGGTAGGACTTCTTCACTAATTTCCCCAAATAATTTGTTGAGTATTGCAATCGATTGTTCTTTAAATATTTGATAGAATTCACTAGTAAATCTGTCTGTCCCTGGAGATTTTTTCCTAAGGAGGTCACTGATGGCTTGTTCAATTTTTTTTTTCTGAGATGGGGTTATTTAAGTAATTTACTTCCTCTTCAGTTAATCTGGGCAACTTATATTTTTGTAAATATTCATCCATTTCACTAAGATTGTCAAATGTACGTGCATATAATTTGGCAAAATAATTCCTAATTATTGTTTTAATTTCCTCTCCATTGGAGGTAGATTCACCCTTTTCATTTTTGATACTCATAATTTGGTTTTCTTCTTTCTTTTTTTTAAATCAGATTGACTAATTTTATTTTTTTTCATAAAACCAGCTCTTAGTTTTATTTATTAATTCAATAGTTTTCTTAATTTCAATTTTATTAATCTCTCCTTTGGTTTTCATTATTCCTAATTTAGTATTTAATTGTGGATTTTCAATTTGTTCTTTTTCTAACTTTTTCAATTGCATGCCCAATTCATTGACCTCCCTTTTCTCTAATTTATTCATGTATACACTCATGGATATAAAACTTCCCCTAAGAACCACCTTTGCTGCATCCCACAAATTTTGGTATGTTGTCTCATTATTGTCATTCTCTTGAATGAAATTACTGATTGTTTCTACAATTTCTTGTTTGACCCACTCATTCTTTAGAATTAAATTGTTTAGTTTCCAGTTAGTTTTTAGTCTATCTTTCCATGGCCCTTTATTGCATATGATTTTTATTGTATCATGATCTGAGAATGATGCATTTAATATTTCTGCCTTTCTGCACTGAATTGTGAGGTACATGGTTGATTTTTGTATATGTGCCATGTACTGCTGAGAAGGTATATTCCTTTTTATCCCCATTCAGTTTTCTCCAGAGATCTATCATGCCTACCCTCTCTAAAATTCTATTCACCTCCTTAACTTCTTTCTTATTAAGTTTGAGGTTGGATTTATCAAGTTCAGAGAGGGGGAGATTAACGTCCCCCACTAGTATAGTTTTGCTATCTATTTCTTCCTCTAATTCCCTTACCTTCTCCTCTAGGAATTTGGATGCTATACCACTTGGTGTATATATGTTAAGTAATGATATTGCTTCGTTCTCGATGATGCCTTTTAGCAGGATATAGTTTCCTTCCTTATCTCTTTGAATTAGATTTATTTTTGCTTTTGCTTTATCTGAGATAAGGATGGCTAACCCTACTTTTTTTACTTTAGCTGAGGCATGATATATTTTACTCCAGCCTTTTACCTTTACCCTGCGTGTATGCCCGTTTCAGATATATTTCTTGTAAACAGCATATTGTAAGATTATGGTTTTTAATCCATTCTGCTATCTGCCTCTGTTTTATGGGAGAGTTCATCCCATTCATGTTCACAATTGTGTACTATCTGTCTCTCTCTCCATCCTATTCCTTTCCCTGTTTATGGTTTTATTTTTCTCCCCTTCTCCCTTCCCCTCCTTCAGAGTTTTCCTTTTGAACACTACCTCCCTCAGTATTCCCTTCTTATCAGCTCCCCCTCCCCCTTACTTCTTCCCTCCCTTCTAACTACCCCCCCCTTCGTAGCCCTTCCCCCCCTACTACCTGTAGGATATGATAGATTTTTATACTTAATGTAGTATGTTATTTCTTCTTCGAATCAAGATTGACAAAAATAGATCTCATGCAAAGCTCCTCTCCCTCCCCTCTTTTCCTCTATTATGATACGTTTTGTGTCTCTTCTCAATAGAGTCCTCTGCTAGGAATTCTTGTTGGGCTTTTGTCCAATTCACATTGGACAAGAGCCCCCTCAGGGCTCTTGTCCCTTCTTGACTGAAAGTACTCCTCTCCACTTTTGAACTATGACCAAAAAGTAGGTATAGGCAATTAAGTTACCAAACACTTAACTCCTCAGGGCTCCAACTCCCTCTTGACTAGAAGTGCTCCTCTCTGCCCTCAAGCTGTGACCCAGAAGTGGGTATAAGTAATGTAGTTGCCAAACAGCTTCTGGTTCCACATTCAGTGCTAGCATAGGTGTCACCTATAATCTCTTTCTCATCTTTGCCAGGTACCCTTACCATCTCCGACTTGAGAGTACTCACAGCTGCTTTTTCTTCTGTCTCCATCACTTAGTTGCACCACTGGTGTTTCATCCACATGAACTTCAGGTCAGCCTCCACTGCCATGTCATGGATCTCTTCTTCCAACCTTCTAAGTTTTCTTGGCCTGAAAGAATATGTCACTCTTACCTTTTGTTGACTCTGACATTCCAGAATTTGATTTAAGGCATTATTTTAAAGTTGTTTTTAGGGGAATATTGGGAGAGCTCAGCTAAGCTTTTTCTCTATCCTGCCATCTTGGCTTTGCCCCTGGGAGGCTCCAGTCTCATTCATTATCAAGTAAAATGGAAACTCTGTAGGTTGGCATTTAAAGCTTTTCACAGTATGACTTCAGCCAACTTTTGCATATTTATTTCACAGTATTCCTATTCATGCATTCTTCATTTTAGCAAAAATAGTCTATTTATTGTTCGCTAAACTTGGCATTCTATCTCCTGCTTCTTTGTTTTTGTACAGGCAGTCCTGCAGTTGGAACATATTCCTTTTCACTTCCACCTCTTAGAAAACTGAGCTTTTTTTTCCTTCCGTGGAGGAGGGATATGGTGACAAAATCAGGAGAATGAAGGATGGCTGGTCTTGGTCCTTCCACAAAATGGAGGTTCCAGAAGGAACTCACTAAAAGGATAAGGGGACCCCAAGAGTAGTGGGGAAAGGCCACTGAAGCATTGTGGTGAAATTCAGAGTGAAAACTCTGTGAGAAAACCATCTACAATAAGTACCTCGACTTCCCTTCCTCTCTCCCTCTGCTTTCAGACTCTGAATTTTGACTTGTGATATCATCATTCACCTAAAACTGCTCACTGAAAAATTAATAGCAATTTCTTAATTGCCAAAAACCAATGGCGTTTTCTCAATCCTCATCCTTCTTGATTTCTCTGCAGTCTTTGATACTGTCCATTACTCTTATTCTCTCTCATCATCTTTCTCCCCAACCCTCCAAATTTGGTTCCTATTTTCCCTGTTCCTGTTGAGGGTACCACAATCCTTCCAATTATCCAAGCTCACAACCTAAGAATCATCCTTACTCTCTCTTATCCACTACATACAAATAATCGACAAATCCTGTCATTTTTAACAACTGCCATACATGACACTTTCTCTCCTTTACCCTAGGGCAGGCCTTCATCACTTCACTCCTGGGCTATTGCAATAGCATTCTCTTCACTCCAATTCATTTTCCACTTAGCTCTCAAATTGATTTTCATGAAGTGCCAATGTGACTCTCTGTCTGTTTCTCTCTCTGTGTCTCTGTCTCTCTCTCCTTCTATCTTTCTGCCTGTCTCTGTCTCTCACACACACACCACTCAATAAACTCCAGTGGCTTCCTTTTTCTTACTGGGATCAAATATAAAATCCTATTTGTCATTTAAAGTCCTTCACTGGGTGGCTAGGTGGTTCAGTGAGTAGAGTGCTGGCCCTGGAGTTAGGAGGACCTGAGTTCAAATCCAGCCTCAGACACTTAACACAAAAACTAGCCATGTGGCCTTAGACAAGTCACTTAACCCCAATTGCCCTTCAAAAAGCAAAAAAGAAAAGTCCTTCACAACCTGACCTTTCCTACCTTTCCATTCTTTTTTGTGCCTTGCTCCCATCCACATACTCTATAATTCAGCTACATTGGTATCTTGCTGTTCCTTGCATAAAACACTCCATTTCTTGGTTCTGTGTTTTTTCACTTGCTTCCCCAGTGCTTAAAAAATTACTTTCTCACCTCCTGACTTCCCGGCTTCTTTCAAGTTTCAACACATCTCACCTTCTGCAAGAATTTTTCTTGATCCCTCCCAATACCAATGCCTTCTTTCTGAGATTAACTCCACTTTACTCTCTATAGAGTTATATGCACATAGCTATGTGTATGTTGTCTTCACCATCGGGTTGTCAGCTCCTTAGGAGCCTGGACTGTTTTTGCCCCTTTTTGTTTCTGCCACATTTAGCATAGTCCCTGGAATACAATAGGTACTTGTTTGTTGTAGGTGTTGTCCATCCATTCTAGGAGAGGACCAATGACATCTGGAGGGTGATGTTTTGACTTGTGAGTGAGCTAGATTTAAGTGAGGCAGAGTTGTGCAGTCATCAGTCTCACTATCTCCTCCAAAGTCATGAGAGTCCAGTGGTAAGAAATAAGTTGTGAGAAACATGCTCACTTCTAGAAAGAATAATACTCTTTGTGAAGCTAGGAAAGTTCTCATTATATTTGTTTTACATTCATTCTCCTGAATGAATGAATGGGTAGTTCCCTAATGAGGTACACTTGCTTGAGACAGATGAGAGGCTTTTATGCCCTGTTTCCAATTTGAATTTCCCACCTGCCTCCCACTGGCTAGGCATTTCAGGGTTCCTAAACCCCACCCCCATGTGGGTCTACACTCCTGCCACAATCCTCATTTTTTTTTATAGAATGACACGTCATAAATTCTTTTAAAAGAATCTCCTCAATTGATAAGAGGCCAAAGTTTCCTTCACTGTTAACTTAAGAAGAATCCTAACATTCAAAACAAGTTTGTGGAATGAAATTCTCCTCAGGCCTTTGGAGTTGTAAATTTTAAGCAGAGCCCACATCCTGGTAGTAATAGTTGTGAATCAAGATTCTCAAGATTTTTCTCTCTAATCTGTTCATTTTCCTGCCTTCCCCAGCAAATGCAAGATTTTCTGGTATATGACATATTTTCTGTGGAAACAAAAGTTCAATTCATCTCTTACAAAGTCAAGATGACTGGTGATGGGTCCAGGATGCAGTGGAAGACCTTGGCCTTTTTAAGCTAAGATCTTTCCCAGATCTCAGTTTGTCTAATGCTATGCCCATTCAGTGATTAAAGGCTAGGTAGGAACTGAGACAAAAGATGGCCTAGTTTGCCTTTACAAAAGAATTAATCTGGGAGGGTAAGATCTTCTAAGCTTCTGGCTAGAACAGAAACAATTGCTATTTATACTCCCTCTGAACCATGAAAACCCAAACAATGAGCTAGTGAGGCTTGGGCTGAGACCTGTTATTGACCAATCTGTGAGAGCCAGAGTGATTTCGGTTTAGAGACATAGTTAGGAGCTCCATTGGAATCATAATGGGCTTTTCAAAGCCACCTTTTTCAGAGCTATATTTCAAGAAATAATAAATGGAAACTACATGAGACAAAAGAAGCTGACTTGCAAGTGAATTGGATTTAAGTGAAGCAGAACTGTGCAGTCATCAGCCTCATTCTCTCCTCTAGAGCATGGGAGTCAAGTGGCAAGATGTAAGTCCAGATGACTAGTGATGGCCTCAGGTACTTAATACAGTCTTATTGGCTGACTGATAATTTAAAGTAAAGGTATTTAATCAAATACCACAGTAAGGTTTTTGAATAGACTATGCCCCCCCCAACAAGGGTACAGTCTCTCAAAAATATACGCCATAGGGTGATGGGGGAGGGGGAGGGGTTTATGGGCGGTGCCATGGTTGCTTTGAATGAATTTGTATAAGCTTGATGGGGTGATCTCCACATAAGGCCATGGGGTGATCACCATATAAGGCCATAAATGTAAGACTGTGATGTGATTGGCTCGGATTCGCTATATATTTTCTCGTGTGAGAGGGCTCTCTCTCTCTCTCCGCCATGTAACTGCGGAAGAATAAACCACCCCGCTTCACTCCTCTGCCTTCTGTCTGGTGTTTTTCCCCGTGAGGGGCCGGTGACGACCGAAGACCCGGGATGGGTAAGTAAGAGGGCCGTAGGGCTAGTCGTCTAGATCTGTTGTGAGGGTAAACGCCCGCAACAGATTTTGGCGCCCAACGTGGGGCCTAATCCTTCGGGACGACTAGCTGGCGGACGGCCTGCTGGACGCAGCTGGTCTGCTCCAGTCGCCAGACAGCCTCGAGGCCACTGTAGCCTCGGGAAGAGGACAGGATGGGAACAGGGCATAGTATCCCTGTATTTAGGCCGGAGGAGAAGGGGGTGATAGCGGCGCAACTTTATAAGCTCTGCGCCCAAAGGGGGGCAAAAATCCCCATTAAGACCTGTAGGGAGTTCATAGATAAGATCTGGGACATATGCCCTTGGGTCAGGCATGTCGGCATACAGGCCGATAGATGGAGAGTTGTGGGACAGCAGATGGCAGCTTTTGAGAATGGCTGCCCTGGTTCGCTAACACCCACCGATTTTTCGGTTTTTAAGATAGTGGACGCGGCATTGAATCCTTCCCCGATTTCCGCTTCCCGGTCCTTGGCCACACAGGTAGGCTCCTCATTAGCCGGGTCAGATTCAGAGTTAGAAAAAGGGAAGAATAAGGAATTGAAGGACCCAGGGGGCTTCGGTCAATATCCGTGGGAGGACTTAAGAGCTGTGGTAATGAATCAGGCGGCGGATAGTTCCGCTAGCAGTTCAGAAGGGGAAAATGAAGGTAAAAGGAGTGGGCGCCAAGATGGCGCCCGGGGATCGAGGGAGAGAAGAAGGACCAGGAAGGACACTCCCTCACGTTGGGAGAGGAGGGAGAGACGGGAGAACAAAGGGGAAACGGATGCAGGGGGCGTGCTCCCCACTTCCACGCCCTTTACCTCCGCCTTGCCACCAAGCACCTCCTGTTTGCCAGGCAATTACTGTCCTGCCCCGTCTTTCGCTGCTAGTTCCGCATATGTCGCCCCTCCCTGCCCTCCGCCCCCGCCTCCTCATTATGAGAAAAGGTGAGAGGCGAATATTTGTGAGGGAGAGGGGTTAATAAGGCGGAGCCTCCGTGTGGCGGCGGAGGCGGGCGCGGAGGTGGACTTCGCCTCTTGGGATGTCTATCCCATTTTGACTGATCCCCTTACGGGTCAGCGTACTCATTCTCCCATCCCATATAAGACACTGAAAGAGTTCAAAGAGGCGGTGACTAAGTATGGCCCTTCTTCACCTTATGTTAGGAGGCTACTTATGAACCTAGTGACCGCTCACCCCTGGACCCCGGGGGATTTTGACGAGCTAGCTATGTCCTGTTTAGACCCTGCTATGCATCTTGCCTTCCAGGCACAAGTGAAGAGGGAGGCCCGGCATTTGGCCCGACTTAGACCCGGCAGGGCCCCTCAAGACACTGAGCACTTAATTTGTGGCACTGGCCATTTTTCCAACCCAGCCGTGCAGGCAGCCTATGGGCAGTTAGAATTAGATGATGTCAAGGCCGCACACATAGCGGCCTGGGAGAAGGTTTCTGCCAAGGGTATGACAGGGGGCCCTAAATTAGTCGGCCTGAAACAAAGACCTGATCAGACCCCCCCTTTCCTTTGTTAACCAAGTTCAGGAGACGGTCCATAGGACCCTAGGCAGCGGCCCTGGAATGGACATACTCATTAAGCAGTTGGTTAAGGAAGGCTTGCGCTCCAGGGAGGCAGCTGCGGTGGCATCCCTGCCATCGGAGGCCCCCTTGGAGGACGTCATAGATAAGTTAATGGACCTGCCCCCGGAAAATCCGATTGCACAGTTGGTTTGCACTGCCCAGGATAGGGACCGCCAGCTTGTACAGGCGCTGGAAAAATTGACAGTCTCGAATACAGAGAGGGAACAGAGCCTCTTGGCGGCTATACAACAACTCAGCTCGTCAGCCCAGAAAGGTCCCGGCAAGCAGGCTTGTTTTCAATGTGGTCAATATGGCCATTATAAGGCCCAGTGCAAAGCCACCTCCAGAGGAACACCTCCTAAGTGTTTTAACTGTGGACGCCTGGGCCACATAGCGCGGTTTTGTCGCGCCAAGAATAAACAGGGCAGCGAACAAGCCCCTTTGGAGACCGGGGTCTCCCCCGGATCTCAACCGCAGGGAAACGGCGGGTGGAGGGGCCCAGCCGCAGGGCCCCTCCCCCATCCTCGTTAAGCGGCAATTATCCTCAGTTTGTAAGAGTTAGGGCCTCACCTGGAAAACAACCCTCCATCTTTACACTTCCCCCTGGAGAGGCGATAACAGTCCCTGCCCATTTGCCTTTCCACCCAGCTGTAGTGACCGGCCTAGAAGGCTCTCCTGACTTTGAGGTCCCCACCCAAGTAGCAGAGGATATGGAGGCAATGTTGACCCTGTTTAATCCTCACTGCACCCCCGTCTCCATACGGGCTGATCAGATCATTGCTAAGGCGTTTCCCTTCGGCCCCTCATTCCAGCACCCTTGCCAATTGAATTGGGCTCGTTCCATCACTTTGAACCGTCCCACTTTGATTATTCATGTTGAGAATTATCCGATCTTAGGGATCATTGATACGGGGGCTGATTGTTCAGTCATTAATTTGGATCAGTGGAGGAAAGAATGGCCCTTGATGGTTGCATCCACGCCGGTCCAGGGAGTGGGGGGGAACAAGAGAGCTCAGAGATCGGCTCGTGCCCTCTCGTGGTCGGTGGATGATAATGCAGGCAGGTTCACTCCTTTGTGTCTCCCCGAGCTGCCTTATGCTCTGTGGGGGCGGGATGTCCTTGCGCAAATGCAACTCTCCTTAGTAACCCCGGACTGCTTACCGGGAAATGGATAGGGACCACTCTCGATTTGAGCTTCGCCCCAAAACTGACCTGGACGAATAACCGCCCGGTCTGGGTTGAACAGTGGCCCCTAAAAGCCGAGAAGCTCGCTGCTTTACAGGAAATTGTTGGCTCCCTTCTGCAGGATGATAGGATTGAACCCTCCTTTAGCCCATATAATTCCCCAGTTTTTGTCATTAAGAAGAAGTCAGGAAAATGGAGAATGCTCGTAGACCTTAGAGCTATAAATGCCTGTTTGCTCCCGATGGGCTTATTACAGCCTGGCTTGCCTATGCCCGTAGCTATCCCCCAAAATTGGCATATTGCAGTCATTGCTATCCAGGACTGCTTTTACAGCATTCCCCTACACCCTGGGGACAGGGAGAAGTTTGCCTTTTCTGTACCCTCCATAAATTTTCAGGCTCCCTCTAAGAGGTTTCAGTTTAAGGTTCTGCCCCAAGGAATGGCTAATAGCCCTACCCTCTGCCAGTTCTATGTCGCCCAGATCTTGGAGCCGATTAGGGATCAATACAAAGAGTTAATAATTATCCATTACATGGATGATATTCTTGTAGCAGGCCCCACTGGTGGAAGGGTGCAGGAGTGCCTTTCCTTCCTGATGCAGACATTAGCTCAACAGAATTTTGTCATAGCTCCCGAGAAGGTACAAAGGCACCCCCCCTATGAGTATTTGGGACACAGGATTACCGCTAGTACTGTTCAAAGGACCTTGCCTCCTATCAAATTGAGTGCTTATAAGACCTTGAATGACTTCCAGAGGCTGGTTGGCGCCTTCCAATGGATTAGAGCCACAGTCCCCTTGCCTGCCAGTGTGATGCAACCTTTGTATGAGCTGCTCCGAGGAGACTCTTCGCTGAGTTCCCCTAGGAGTTGGACCCCAGAGTCAGTTCAGGCAGTCGAGGAGGTTCTGAATAGGGCCCAGACCACCTTGACTCGTTACATTCCCGGCTCTCCAGTTTATTACCAAGTACTGAGTGACAGCGGCCCGCAGTGGGGTTGCCTGTTCCAAAAGCAAGGATGTCTAGAATGGTTATATCCAAAGGTGAGCAAGGCGTCCCTGGTGGATAAATGGGAGGCTTATTGCCTTTTTGCCCTTCAGGCTTTACATCGTTGTCGTTGCCTGTTTGGGTGCGACTTTGCCTTGAATTGCTCCATTTCCCCGGAGCTTGCCATGACTTTAGCCCAGGAGTCCCTGTCCTGGGCGACCCTTCTGACTTCGGTGAGGACTTGTAAGGTCTCTCGCCCGGCTTTGCTCCGTATGTTTGTCTCTTTGGAGCTGAGACCCCCTATACCGGTGGTGTCTGGCGTGCCCGTGCAGGGCCCTAATGTTTTTACTGATGCAACAAAGGACCACCGCGCAGTAGTTCATGATCCGAGTGTTCCCCACACCTGGCTTCTCAATACTCCATACACATCCACCCAAAAGAATGAGCTGTTTGCTGTGCAACAAGCCCTTCGGCTATATGCTGATGTTCCTTTTAATTTGATTACAGACAGCCAATATTGCGCCCTCATGCTGCCCCGCCTCCCTTCCGCGTATATTTCTCCGCGCACTACGGTCTTGAGGCTCCTTCAAGAGGTTCAGGAGCTACTTCATCTTAGGCGCCACCCTCTTTATGTGCTGCATGTTCGGTCGCACATTACTGCTGTGGGTCCCATTTACTCTGGGAACGCACAAGCGGACCAGGCCCTCCACGCAGTTAGCCTTTCCCCACCCTCTCTCCCCCCGAAAGATTCCCCTGCACAGTTGGCACATGCTAAGTTCCATATCTCAGCTCGGTCTCTTAGGGCTCTTTATGGTGTGCCGAAGAGCGAGGCCAGACTTATTGTCCGGTCATGTATTGTGTGTGCCCCCTTCCGCCCTCGCATTAAGGAGGACGCATTTAACCCCCGAGGTACTGCCCCCAATGAGCTTTGGCAAATGGATGTTACATATCTTGGCTCTAAGTTTATCCATGTTTGTGTTGATACCTTCTCATCTTTTGTCTTTGCTTCCCTGCAGCCTCGTGAGTCGACCAGGGCTGTTATTGCCCATCTCTATGAAATGATTTCTATCCTAGGAGTGCCATTAGCCTTAAAGACTGATAATGGCCCGGCATATACTTCCAAGGCTTTTGCCTTGTTCTGTACTGAATTTTCTATTCAACATGCTACAGGCCTCCCCTACAACCCTACCGGGCAAGCCCTTGTTGAACGGGCAAACCGTACACTTAAGACCGTCCTGTTTAAACAGAAAGGGGGAATATGCAGGTCGGTCACTCGTCAAGAGTTGGCCCAGGTTGTCTTTACCTTAAATTTCCTGCAAGTTAGAGATGACGGCACCACTGCCGCCATGAGGTTCTGGAGCACCTCCGGTGAGAACACCACCTCTTCTCCATTGACCCTCCCCGCACCTAGCCGGGCACTGCCCGGTTCCAGGGTAATGTGGCAGGATAAGGGGGGCCAATGGCACGGCCCTGTAAAAGTGGTTGGAAGAAGGCCCGGCCACCTTTCCTTTTTTCCAAATAATGACCCAACAGCGGTACAGCAATGGGTGCCCCTTCACAAAGTTAGGGATCTTGATTAAGGCACCACCCCCGACAGGTTGGGGGGTGAGGAGAATTCTTGTTCTTCTTGTCTTTCAGATTGTCGACTCACCCTCCTCATCTTGGGTCTCCTTGCTGAGAATGCCGTGACGGAATTACGCTGGGGACTGCTTTCCACCTTCCCGAGACCCATGCCTGTGACTTCTTCGGCACAAGTTTTTCCTCGTTTATTTACAGTTAACAACACCCTTAAGCTCCCTGTTCTGCACCTCAACAACGACACTAGGCCGGTGGAAAGTAACAGGACAATATCACTTAATGGGACGTTATGTTTTCAAATCACACCCACAGTCGATCCGGAACTGTCACCATGTGTCGGGCTGTTTCCTCAAGAGGCTGTGTGGTCCGACCGCCTCAACTTTACAAGCAAGAAGGTGAACGGCTCCTTATTGAGAGGACTTTGGCCGGCCCGCACAATGATTAGAGCGAAGGATAACAGTGGTCTCCTTTGTGGAGAAGGCGGAGGGGAGTGGCGGCCCCAGCCCAGCGCCCAGCCTCGCTGTCGGCCCTCCCGCCACAAGGATTTTTGGCCCTGGACGGAGTGCCAGTCACCCGCAGCTGTCCCTGTGCACCCGTTTTTTACCTTTTCCCCTCCCATCCCTTCTGCTAATGTTACTGCGGGTGTGGCAACCAACTGGACTTGCCAAGATGCTAAACCTCTTATGTCCACTGTTACCTCCGATATAAACTCGCGTCATCTTCATTATGAAGATCCTGGGGTCACTGCAAACCCTTTTGATTTGTGGTTGCTCTGTGGGGAGGGGGGCGCTTGTTTGGATTTGCGCCCCATGGCTATGCTGCTGGGTGGGGTCATGGGGTGGGGAAATGGTACATGGACAGAACTGGACCCCTTCGATTTTAATATGTCAGAGCCCGTCAAGCACGTACAGGTACCACCCACGCCTGTCTGTGTTTGGCAACCCTTTCTGTTTTTGGTTTCTAATCGGACGGGACACAATGAGTCCCTTTTCCGATGCGAGGGCAACTGTTTCTATTCTTCCTGCTGGAATGCTCAAGCGTTCCCATTGGCAGTTGTCCTCCGCCTCCCACGGTGGGTTCCCTGGCCACTTAACATTACCAATTCTGCTTTGCAGTTAAGGCCCAAAAGAGACTTCGGCATTTCTGCTGCCATTATTGCCGCCATTGCTGTTGCTGCCGCTGCGGCTGCTGCAGCAGCCGCCAGTTTGGCCTATGCTGTGCCGGCTGCAACGGCGGTCGCCAATCTGAGCGCCTCCGTTACCATGGCCTTGACAGCCCAAGAGGGAATAAATGGGCATCTGTATACCGGAATGATGCTTCTGAATCAGAGGGTGGACCTGATTCAGGAGGAGGTTGATGTCCTCTGGGAGGTAGCCCAAGTTGGATGTACTCTGCGTATGCCTGGTTTATGTGTTACTCCCGTTTTGTATGAGAACTTTACTAGAGCAGCTAACCTGTCCCGTCAACTTTCCGCTCTCCTCCTAGGCAATTGGTCTGCCGAATACGAACAACAGATAAGACAATTAAGACTGGCTATTGCATCGGTGAATTCCACCTCTGTCGATCCTGCCGTTCTCTCCGGACTGTCTAGGTGGCTGCATGATGTTACGTCCTGGTTCTCACAGTGGGGAGGCTTAACCTCCTCCACCGTGGTGTTTGTTCTTGTGATTATTTTGCTTTTGTATTGTGTTTGCAAGCTACGGCGCCGTCAGGATGGCTACATGCTTCTGACCCAACAGGCCCTTTTTACCCTCCAAGACGGGGGAGATCCTCAGGTATGGTTCCAGGCCATGGAGGACGTGTGACACCTGGGGTAAGACGGGGGTGACTCCATGACGGGCAACTCCTCCCTCCTCGGCCGCCTAAGACAGGACCCAGGGTGTCGGTGCCCTACGACGGGTAAGGTTTGAGTGAATCGGAGGTGACCCAAGCCAGAGGCCCCCGCACCGCACGTCAGAGTCCTTGGGATAGGACCCCTGAGTGGTAATTGGATTTTTCCGTGGTCTTTCAGGCAAGAAGCATGGTCACCTGTGTCGCCTGTAGCGAGAAGCTTAGCAGTCTGCACTGCCAATTCTTTTGGCATATAGGATTTTCGTTTGCTTTAAAGAAAAAGGGGGAGTTGATGGGGGAGGGGGAGGGGTTTATGGGCGGTGCCATGGTTGCTTTGAATGAATATGTATAAGCTTGATGGGGTGATCTCCATATAAGGCCATGGGGTGATCACCATATAAGGCCATAAATGTAAGACTGCGATGTGATTGGCTCGGATTCGCTATATATTTTCTTGTGTGAGAGGGCTCTCTCTCTCTCTCCGCCATGTAACTGCTGAAGAATAAACCACCCCGCTTCACTCCTCCGCCTTCTGTCTGGTGTTTTTCCCCGTGAGGGGCCGGTGACGACCGAAGACCCGGGATGGGTAAGTAAGAGGGCCATAGGGCTAGTCGTCTAGATCTGTTGTGAGGGTAAACGCCCGCAACAATAGGGAAAGTGAACATGCATAGGGATCATGGGTAAGGGGGTCCCATAATGAAGAAGCTAGTCACATCTCAGAGGTTACAGAATCCTTGATCTGTGGTGAGGCCTCTCAGTCAGTCTGCTCCTCACTGGGTACAATGTATCTGCTGGGCATATTTTTACAGTAATTTCTGCCATTCTTGCCACAAAATTCTCCCCGACCATTACTCTGTCAGTGTCTCTCTGCTGGATGTTGTTGTACCTTGCTACTTTCTTCAGGGCTCCCCTCTTCAGGGCCAGGCTGAGTACAAAGGCTAGTGGACTGCTCTTAGATCATAACCTCTCTACCCAGCTAACAGAAGCCATAGATAAGAGGGCCTTCTTGACTACTCCATGTGGGCAAAGATCAAAGTCTTCTGTAATAGATCATTACAGCTAACAAATAAACTTAGGGTTTACACAAGCTTATATACACTTACAGCCCTTTCTGGCAGTGAGAAACAAAAGGTTTTCTGTTTCCAGAGGATTAAAACTACTCCCAGCTTTGAGTGATAACAGAATATAAGTCAGAGGTGACTGGTTCTAATCAGAGCCATGACCTAGCAGAACTAGGTTTCTGATCAGGTAAAAGGTCAGAAGCTTGTAAGCATGATACAGGAGTTTGCATCTAGCCAACGGGGAAAATTCCTAATAAGGAACAGCATAAAAAGCCTTGCATTTGTCTGAGCAAGAGTACTCTCCATTCAAGAGTTACCCATTCATTTGCAATGAATGTAAAAAATAAAGGAGAACTTTCCTGGTTTCACTAGGAGTATTGTTTTTTTCTAGAGTGAGCACATTTCTCTCCTGGTTTAGCAATAAATATACTATATTTGAATCTGAACAAAAGGTAGGTTGAGGGACAAGATTCTCTGTGCTCTACAACCTAGCCTGAGTTTCCACTTTTATTATGCATATTTGTCAGCACTGATTTCTTGAGTGTTTAGGGAATTGTATTTTGAAATTTCTCTGCCTCCATAGATGTTGGTGCACGAGCTATAATTATCTTCATTGTGATCTTTTATGTTCATTGTGAGAACACACAATGCAAAAGAACCAATTAACCCTTGAAATGTTATTTCTTGTTTATTTTCAGTCGTTCTAAATGATGGGGTACCTGGGGTCTAAATCAATTTGTAAAACCAGTTTGTACAGTTGTAACTGTAATTTGCATTGTAAAATTATAATCTGTGAAATCCCATTACCAGCTTCAGGCTCTGTCCCTTCCCCCTATTGAAGGCCTAGGCAACACCTACTGACTCCTTTGTTCTTACTTAATCTCTTCATGTGTCCTCCAGTCTGGCCCAAATACTCCTTTGTCCTTGCCTCATGTCTCCTCGGGTCTGGCCCAAATCTCATCTAAACTAGCTATGCACTAAAGTCTCAAGTTCCTCTCTGTCAGCTCTAACCTTTACCTATGCACTGAGGTCCCTTCCCTCCATCGGGTCAGCCCTGACAATGGCAGCCCTACTCTTTAAAAGTAAAAGCATGTACCCCTCTCATTTGCAGGTCCCCTAAAGGACTCTTGCCCGCTTCTTATAGAAGTGTAACAATAAACTTCTACAACTCCCACTCCAATTAAGCCTGAGACCTTGAATTCTTTCCAGACGCTATTGCAGGTTTTCTGGTCTTGGATAAGATCAGAGTTCCTGCTGAACCTGTTGGGAGCTATCCCTCATCACTAAAGACATTACCATTGACCCCTTTGTTTATATTTCTAAGAAGAACTTGAGGGGTCTTTCCATTTATCTGCCACATCCTTATATCTTCTGATTTTATTTATAACAAGAGTGTCAAGACTGATGTCAAATCAGTGATCAGCAGAAATTGTAATACTTAGAATAATTGGTTAATTAATTATTCTGAACATTTAATGTGAACATAAAGTAATGTATACAGATGGTCTGAAAATCATGTTTCTCTTAGCGCCTTTGGCTTCCTTTTCTACCTCTCTGCCTTTGCCACCACAGAAAGTATTAGATGCCACTCAGGGCAGAAGGTATTCATGAATTATCATGTCCAAAGAATTACTGACCTACAAGCCAACCTACTGGTAAGGTGTTGGGGGCCAGGAAGTAATGGTATATGGGCTAGTGCCTGCTTGCTTGATGTATGACCTTAAAAGGTAATGAATAGAGCTGTAGAAGATGATTGGCTATGTGTATCTATAAGTTGCCCTGATACGGAAGTTCAAGGCAGTCACGATGTAGCTGAGCCTGAATAAACAACTCCTGCAAACCTCGGGTGCTCTGTCTGGTAATTCCTCCTAGGAGGCCGGTGATGACCGAAGACTTACTATGGGTAAGTGAGAGGACGGGATATCAATAGCCCCCCACAGTAAGGAACCTCTCCATCCTTCACAAGGTTTAGTTTGCTTTCTAGGACTGTACTCTCTCTCTCTGTCTCTCTCTCCCTCCCTCTCTCTCTGTTTCTCTCTCTTACATTCATTTAATCAATCACAAAGCCCCTGTTCTCAAATGGAGATTAGTTTCCAATCATAAGTAAAGTACATTCATTTGTTCAATCACAGAGCACAAAAAGGTCAAAAGTTCCCCACCCTTGGATCACAATTGAATCTACCCCAGAGTTACAAGCTTAAGCACAGCACTTAATACCCAAATGGAGGTCTTTTCTTCATCTTGACAGAGGCAAGTTCTCAGCAATCTTTGTTCCTGGGGAGACAAAGCTTAGCAAGGACACAAGATGCATTGCCAGTCTCTTCATTAATTCATTCTCTGTCTGCAGAACCCTCCTAGGACCCCTGAAAACATTAGCAAAACCCTCTCCCAGGATTTCTGTAAACATACAACAAGAAAATCCTTCTTCAGGGCTTCTGAACCAACAGAAAGGTTCCCAGACTCCTGCAACAACAGCACTGTCCTTCACCAGTGGACAGTATTCACTCTCTGTCTGCAGAACAGTCTCAGGAGCTCTGAACCAACAGCAAGGTTCCAGGACTTCTTCAACAACAGGACTGTCTTTCACCAGTGGACAAATCTGGCAAAACAACATCAAAACAGACAAAGTACCAGCATAACAGCCATGTCTCCTCAGTCCTTGGCAGCTCTGGGTGGCAGCTCTCAAAGTCCTGGGCAATTCAAAGTGGTGCTCAGCAATCCTCTCAGTCTCTCTCTGCCTCCAAGATGCTGCTTCCAAAAAGTTCTTCTGCCTCTCTCTTGTGTCTCTCCAAATTTACCAGCTCCTCCTAGTTCAGCCCTCTCTTTTCAAGTCAACAAGTCCATCCCACAAGTGGGATTAACAAGCTCTGGGTTTTAACACAACCAATTTGAAAACCAAGCCAATACAGGGGGATCTTTATATTCCATTACTATTGTACTCCCATTCTCCTTTGTGTCAAGTTGCTCTCCATCCATTGAATTCCTTTGAGGAAATGAGGGAAAGGAAGCACCTTTTCCCACACCCTTGCAGCATGTCAGCTACCAGAAAACAAAAAACAGACATGGCCAGTAAGAGCACAGGCCCCAAAGTCGGGATGATCTGGGATCGAATCTGGGCTCAGATACTTAGCACCACACCCAGAAATAACTGGCCCAGTAACCTTGAGCAAGTTACTTAACCCCAATTGCTTAAAAAAAAGAAAACAAAAATCAATAAAACTTTTTTAAAATGTAGTACACACACATATACCCTTTTGTTGTAAGAAGTAGGTGAGCAGAATGAGGAAATGAGAAAGACAAAGTAAATGCTTGATTTTTTTAAGAAGTTAAAAATAGTACCAACATTCATGTAAAAATGCTCTAAATCACTAATAATTAGAAGAATGAATATTGTGGAGAAAATATTTATCATTTATTAATATTGTTTAAGGGCAGCTAGGTGGTGCAGTAGATAGAGCACTGTATAAATTTATATTAATTATTTCTAATTATATATAAATATAAGATAATAAATAATATAATATAAATATATGATACTATAATAAATAATAAAATAAAATTACATAAATTTACATGACCCCTGTTTATAAATCTGGACTGGAGTCAGGAAGACATCTTCCTGAGTTCAAATCTAGCCTCAGACACTTATTAGCTCTGTGACCCTGGACATCTGGGAGATGACTACCAGCCAGAGTGTTTGCTTCAGTTTCCTCATATGTAAAAGGAACCAAAGAAGGAAATGGCACACCACCCCAGTATCATTGCCAAGAAAATCCTAAATGGAGTCATGAAGAGTAAGACGCTACTGAAACAAGTGAACAATAACAACATTATTGTTTGAACCTAGCTTTTTTGTGGCTGGAAAATTGTCTAACCCCAAAAACTAGGCTTACTGTTGAGGTCAGGCTGACTTCAGAGACACTGCAGGGAAGCTGGATGGTTGTAAGGAATGCACAGAGCCCACCCAGTGCTTGTTTTGGGTCTACCCAGAGCTGTTGTTTTAGGTTTCCCAAATTAGAAACCCAAATTAGATTGACTCACCAGATTACTACACCTCACACTGCCTTTCTGGAGACTACCAACTGCCTACATAAGACTAATCAGGCAAATGTCCTTAGGCTCTTTCTTGTCTCAGTTCTATATGATGTAATCTCACAAACACTTGAAAAGGGAGCCACCCCTTCTTTCTGGCTCTTTCCCTGCCAAATGATCTAAAAATTTTATTTTTAAGAGTATTGCAAATTATTCTCATGAGGCTTATTCTAATGACATTAAAGCAACTCTTAGATTCTACCTCATATCCATCAAGTTGGGAAGGATGACAAAGTAGGAAGATGATAAATGTTGGAGGGGTTGTGAGAAAATACACTCATTAATGCAGTGTTCATGGAACTATGAATTGGTCCAGCCATTCCTGAGAACAATTTGGAACTGGGCCCCCAAATCCACTAAATAAATGGGGGGAAAGACAAAAATAAATGCTTGTTACCTTTTAAATAAGTTAAAAGTAGAAAACTGTATTGGAGAAAATATGTTCTCAATAGTAATTGACTTTTTAAGTAATAATAATAATGTTAATAACCTGGCCTTCTTTCTCTCTTTCTTCAGTTGTCCTTTGGTCAAGTTGCTCTCTCGCCTGTAGACTTCCTGTGAAGAAATGGGGAAAGGGAAGCACTTGTTCCCATACCCCAAGAGCATGTCAGCTGCAAGAAAATCATCCATGAAGCAGAGACTTGACTAGGTGAACTGAGTCCTGGTCTTGAGATTCCTAGCTGCCTCTGCTGTTTTATGTCTCTTTACCTGAGCATAGATGACCAAACAGGAACCTGAGATGAACGTATTCAGTCTCTGAGGCAGTTCTTTTGAATTTGAGAGGTCTGGGGGTGCTGTTTCCTAAGTAGTTACTAGCTACAGTACAGGAGGTGCCCTCTCAGAATCCAGTACAGTGCTTCTGGGAGATGACCACAAGCCAGAGGGCGAGTTCAAGTCCTGACCTGCCTTAAAAGACATAGACTACATAGAGTAGTGTTTGGGCAATACAGAAGTGGGAGAAAATGTGAATGCCAGTGAATCACAGTTCCCCCAACTGTATGATTTCTTCATGTTGTAAGTATCAACCTCCCAGGAGAGTATAAGGCCTGGACACCTCCTTGAATCAATCACAGATTTTCTTAAAGTCTGTTCTGATTGGGGAAGGGACTGGGTCGCACCTTGAGAAGTTTGTATCAAAGGCAGAGCTAGTTCAAAACCAAGGAGAGATTTCAAGGGTCTGGAAGCAAAGAGGAAAGAGTAGATACATCAAGAGTTAAGCTGGAAAGAATGAGCACCACAAGGGCAACCAGGTAAAGGAGAATGAAAAATGTAGACAATTATGGCACAGAGAGGAGAGCCTGAGGAGGGTCATCAGCCCTATAGGTATCTCAGAGCAGGAAACCTGGGCTGATGCCACCAGTTGGACCTGCTTCCTCAATGCCTCAGGGAAGTTCCTAATAATTGTTTCAGCTGTTAAAAGGGCAGATAGTTTAATGTCGTTACTTTTGGTGCATATTTTCATGTTACTTTCCAGGATAGTTTGACCATTTTACAGCTCTAACAGCAGTACATTAATATGCCTGTCCTCTCATTGCCTCTGTGATAATTGTAATTTTTTCATTTTTTTACAAATCTGATGGATGCAAGATAGAACCTCAGAACTACTTTTTTTTCTTTGCTTTTTGGAGGAGGGAAGGCAGGGCAATTGGGGTTAAGTTGTTGTGCCGAAAGGAGCAAGATAAGAGACCCCTGAGAGTAAAATTTGGAAGTGGATTTTATTTTCCGCAGGACTGTGCGGGGTCAGGCCCAAATCAAACGGTGAGACTGCACAGACAATGTGTCAGTTTTTAAACGGATATCACGCGGCCAAAGGCTAGGTATTACACAAGCAGAAACTTGCAGATGCCAAGAACGGTGACTGGTCAGTACACACCTGAAAATTCCACGGGGCCAAGTCTCCCTGACCCGGAAGTCTCCCACCACAGAGGTGGGTGGGCTTGGGCTGACTGGTAAAGGCAGAGATTGGTGGAGGGTGGAACTAACCTGCCAGTCTGCTCACTTCCCTGAGGGAGGGCCGAGGTTGGGGGATGGGAAAACCAAGTCGCCAGGTACAAGAAAGTGACCTTCCCAAGAACTCTTCCCCTCTCCATACTTGTAATTTGTATCTTTTCCATTCTTGTTTGTTTATGATCTGAACCTTCTGTCTTGATTATGTTTCCATTTGGAGCTTATTGTGTCATATGCTGTGAGATGTTAGCCCAAACTTAATTCCTGCCAGATTAAGCAGTTTTCCCTGTAGTTTTTGTCCATATTTTAAGAGTTGGGGTCCTTGGGATTAATGAACATTATGCAACTGCATTGGCTTTTCTCTGGGTTTTATGTGTACCTAATCTATTCTACTGATTAAATTTTCTATTTTTAAAACAGTACCATGTAGTTATTATATTTATATATTAATATAACACATAGAATTATATATTATATAATATATAATGTAATGATATAAATATACATAAATATATAAGTATAATTAATGATTACCTCTTTGAAGTAATGTTTGAGATTTGGTACTGAAAAACCTTTCCTCACAATTTTTTCCCTGTTATTTCCTTTGAGACTCTTGATCTTTTGTTCCTCTAGATGAATTTTGTTATTATTGTTCCTAGTTCTATAAAGTAACTCTTTGGTGGTTTGATCAGTATGGCAAAGAACCTGTAAATTAATTCAGGTTGTTATCATTTGTATAATACTGGCATGGTTCAACCACTATCATTCCTGGAATTCATATCATTTGAATTATTTGTAGTATTGAATGTTAAAAGTATTTTGTAGATATATTCATGTAATAATAATAGCTAGAATTTGTTTAACATTGTAAGGTTTGCACAATGCTTTACATGTGATATTTCATTTGATCCTCACAAGAAACCTGTGAGGTAGGTACTATTATTATCCACATTTAATAGATGAGGAAATTGAGACTGAAAGAAATTAAATGATTTGTCCTATGCCATACTTCTAGTAAGTGTCTGGAGTAAGAGTTTGATCTCAAGATCTTCCTGAGTCTAAGTCCAACACTCTATCTATTGTATTATCTAGCTACTTGAGTGACATATAAGTTATATATATTCTGAGTAGTTCTTGGTAGATGGATTCACAGATATTTTATATACTCTCTAATTTTTTTTAAATGAAATTCTTTTCCTACTGGGTTTTCAAAGTAATATACAGAAAGTCTAATGATTTTTATAGGTTTATTTTATATCCTGCTACTTTATTACTTCAATTACATTTTTAGTTGAATCTTTAGAGTTCTCTGTAAACTACCAAATAATCAGCAAAAAACAATAATTTTGTCAATATTTTGCCTATGCTTATCTCTCAAGTTTGTGTGTGTGTGTCTTATTGCAACACTTAGCATTTCCAAAATTATATCAAATAGGGGTGATGATAGACATCTTTGATTTACCCTTGATATTACTGGAAAGACTTCTGCCATTCCTTTATTACAGACGATGCTAATTCTTAACTCTAAACTTGTGGCAGGTGGGCCAACTAGCAGGCTATATAGTCCAGACTTGAGGAGATGAGAACCCACACCAGGATGATGCCAGTATTTGAGGACAGAAGGAGATTCTCATCAAGAGATACTGCAAAAATCAAATTGGCCTTGGTAAGAAATTGATTGTAGGGGAGGAAGAGTGAAGAATAATAAGTACTTGAAGATGACACTTAGGTTTCAAGCCTGGAGGACTGGAAGGATGGTGGTGTCCTTGATAGTAATAGGGAGGGATTGAATGGGGGATGTGGGGAATTTGAGGAGAAGGATAATAAAGGGACATGTATAACCTGGGTATTTTATATTTTTGTAAATGTCCATTTCATCTCAATTTTGTTGGCAAATAATTGGGTGAAATACTTTTTGATAATTTCCTTTATTTCCTCTTTATCTGTTATGAATATTCCTTTTTCATTTCTTTCTTTTGGTAATTCAGTTTTTTTCCCTTTTTTTGTAAGATTAGCCAACTGTTCGTCTATGCTCTTTCCTTTGCAGCAAATCAGACAGGCCAGGGCTTATATCTTGCTGCATTCAAGCCCCAGATACTGGCAGCCACTCTGGTTTCTACCTCCATGATATATCTACGCTCAGATCACCCTATTTTTAGGCCCTATGAGATCTGTGTTAGGTTCAGATCATCCCTGGTACACCTCTGATCACATCACTGTAGCATCAGTGCAATATTCACAGTGCCCAAAATCACTATAAATATACTTGCATGGTGCTTAATTGCAAAAAATAACCCACTCTCCATATAGAAGACAGAAGCAAAACATTTATTCAGAAAACCAATCCCAAAACCAGTGAGCTGATTCTATCATAGTAGCAAAGAAGTTAATAAGCCACAACAGCACTGAGAACCACACCAGCCTTTAGCCTTCCCACCAACCAATATTTACTCACAAGTCTGACTCCCTGGGGCATGTCTTCTCAACCTCCCAGTCTAGCTTCCTCTGACTCCCAGCTTCCAGTGGGCTCTGCTCTGTCCTTCAGCAAACTCCTCCCTCCACAGGCTCCATGTGATTACATTCAGCCTATTAGGGGGCAGAGTTTATTTTCAAAGCAGGGAAGGTCTTCAAATTCCCTTAGGCAGGGAAGATCTTCAAATTTCCATTACCATCATAATCACCCATTTATATGCCTTACATTCTATGAAAGGAGACTGTGTATTCCCTCTTCTCAGTTCCAACTCTGCCTTCCAAGCCGATTTAGAGTCATTTACCCTAGCTAATACTCCCTTCTACCTCATCAACTGTGAACCTTCTCCCAATGCTCTTAATGATTTCTTATGCTATCTTGGAGTAGCTAGAGGAACTTACTACTGTTTTTAGTAGTAATGTTTTTAAACATTGTTCTATCTAGTCCCCTTTAGATCTTCCTTGAACTCTATGTAGGAAAGCTGGGTTCCTGTTGGACCTTTCCAGTATGCATTGTAACTGGAAGTATAGGGAGAAAATTCTTAACCATCCAGGGCATATAGAGATGATTATAAAGAATGAAATAACAATTTTAATTGCATAAAATTAAAAAGTTTTTGTATGATCAAAATTGTGGCTATAAAAAGAAGATAAACTGTTGTTTGAAGAAAACTTTTTACTAAATACCTTTGATAAAGCATCTGCTATCAAAGATATATTGAGAATTTATATATAGATGTAAGGATGAGGTTCTACCTCCTACATCAATTAATCATAGAAAACCAAATTAGTTTCTACTGAACCAATCAAAGTGTAAACTAGATGCTAACATAACCATAATCAATTTAGAGGAATAAAGTGCTTAGATCATTGAATAAAGACAGTTGTGAAGGATAACAGAGAAGGAATTGTCCTTGGAGGAGAGAAGTGGGTTTCTACATCTCTCTTCTCCTCTCCATCCCATAATGGCCAATGTTATTGATGGGGGAACGGGATCCCGATAGGTTCAGCAGGGACCCTGATCTCATCCAAGACCAGGAAACCTGCAAGGGCATTTGGAAAGAATTCAGCTCAGCCTTGCTTGGAGTTAGAGTTGAGAAAGTTTATTATTACGCCATTACAGTGGGCAAGAGTCCTGTAGGGGACCTGCGAGTGAGAGGGGTACATGGTTTTACTTTTAAAGGGTAAGGCTGCCATTGTCAGGGCTAACGGGAGGGAAGGGACCTCAATGCATAGATAGTTTAGATAAGATTTGGGCCAGGCTGGAGGAGACATGAGGATTTGGGCCAGACTGGAGGAGACATGAGGGATTAAGTAAGAACAAAGGAGTCCCAAGGTGTTGCCTAGGCCTAGTGCCGATAGGGGGAAGGGGCAGAGTCGGAGGTTGGGAATGGAATTTTACAGATAACAATTTTACAATACAAATTGCAGTTACAATTTCACAGACTGGTTTCACAAGTTGGTTTCACAAATTGACCTAGACCCCAGGTACCCCATCATTATGAATTTTAAAAGGTTAGAAAATTTGGACTTGTTTGTTAGTATTGTCTCTGGAATAGCAGAGGTTAATGTTAACATCTCCTTTGGGAGCTGAAATACAAGAAGGACAAGCTAGACAGATGGAGAAAAGGCTTTAGAGACCGTGACTCCTCAAGGTAGAGAGAAGTTTGGGCTTTAGACTTTAGAAAAGTCCCTGATCCTTAGAGATGCAGAGAGCTATATCTAAGGGAAATTTCATAAGGCTCTATGAAGGGAGAAAAAGACTCCCAATGCCAGAAGCTGTTACCCCTTTGCTACATGCATGCTTCCTTAAATTTGTGTTTTAAATTTGAACTGTCTTTTCAGGAACATTGTGTGTGTGTTCTTAATTTGAGAGGGTTGTTTGTTTTTTTTTAACCAACTGTCCTTGCTATACCTAACTTAGTAGATATTCTTTCAAAAAGCTAATGAGGGCTGGTTTTCAATGGGAAGTACACTGGTTGGGGCTTATGGGCAGCAATATTTTTCTTAAAAAGAAAACCAATCCCTAACATTTAGCCATAGAATCCTAGGAGAAGGAGGAGTAATCGTTCTTTGGGAGCCCAGACTGACAATTCAAGTGGGAGTTGGGAAAGTGACCTCAGAGGTGGTATTACTCATACAACATATTCTCCAACAAAAAAATTATCCAAAATGCAAATAATTTTATTTTTATATTCAGTTTTATCTTATATTCAGTTCCAAATTCTCTCTCTCTTCCCTTTACCCTGCCCACTGAGAAGACAAGAAGAAAAAAACTATTTCAAATATGTAGTTTACAAAACAAATTTTGTGTGTCCACAAAAACAAAAGAAAGAGAAGAAAATATATTTTAATCTACATTCTGAGTCCATTTATTCTATATCTGGATAATATATATATATATATTATTTCATATATATTCCATCATGAGTCTTGGAACTGTGGTTGGTCATTATGTTTATCAGAATTCTTTTATCTTTTAAATTTGATTATCTTATAATGTTGTTGTTATCATATAAATTGTTCTTCTGATTTTGCTCCCTCTTCCCTTTGCATCAGTTCCCAGGTTTTTCTGAAACCATCTCCTTCATTATATCTTCTAGCACAATAGTATATAATCACATTCACATATCATCATTTGTTCACCCATTCCCCACTCAATGGGCTTCCCCTTAGTGTCCAATTCTTTGACACCATAAGAAGAACTGTTATAGGTATTTTTTGTACTTGAGTTCTCTTCCTCTTTTTTTTTTTTATCTCTTTAGGTTGTAGATATAGTAGTATCAACGCTGGGTGAAAGGGTATATATAAGTTTAGTAACTTTTGGGACATAGTTGAAAATTGCTTCCCAGTGAGGTAACTGGGGGTATTAGGATAGCAAATGGTTAATTATGGGAATTAAGTCTTCTGACTCAAATCTGAAGCTAGCTCAGTTTTCTTTCTATTCAGTTACAGGTCTAATCAGAATTTTGTCTTGTGAGAAAACTTTAGAGTCAATTGTGGGAATTGGGAAAAAACCTTATTACATTATTTGAACCTAGCTCTGCATGGCTGGGAAGCTGGACCACCTCTGCCTTCTGTTGAGAGACCCCTTAACTAAGGACTTAAGTTATGATGACCAGAAATCTGGTCAGACCCAAAGATTGATTCAAGGAGTTTTCTCAGTTATATGTCTTAAACAACCCATATATCCTATCTGAAAACCGGCCCCATATTGATCAATCAGGTATTGTTTCCATATTCCTTTGTTCACAGACACTTTGGGGGAAGTTAGACATCTCTTTTTCAGATTTCAGGGAATTTCACCTGTTCATTCTCCCCCTCCCAATTTGGAAAGTACCTAATCTTTACTCCTTAGAAATCAGATTACCTAATGCTATATCCTGGTTAGTTGTTTCGTTTTTAATTTATTAGCCTTATTTGACTGATTGTTTTTAATGTATAAAAATCTGTCTCTCCTTGTATTGGGTCCAGTGCCAAAGCTGAGGAAAGCTACTGGTCCCTACTGTTGGCTTTCATTGCTTAATAAATCGATATGATCAGAAATTTGAATCTTTGTTTCCTCAGTCATTTTATGTTTTACCCACCACACAAGAATAATGGAACTATTTACAACTTCTGATCATATCAATTTATTAAGACCATGAAAGATCTTGAAATGGTCTGAAAAATATCCATGTTCTTAACTTGAAAAGTGTTTTCATGATTAGGATCAAAGAATTATAGATTTGGGGCTAGAGGGGCCCCCAGAGGCCATCTAGTTCAGTCTATTCATTTTACAATTTACAGGCCCACAGAGATTAAGTGATTTATCCACAGCTACCTCCCAATTATTCTGTATAAAGCGCGTGTGTGTGTGTGTGTGTGTGTATATATATATATGTATATATATATATATATATATATATATATCTCGTTGTTTGTTGTTTTTCCCATTAGAATGTGATTTCCTTTTTTTTAAGTATTTTATTTTTTTCCAGTTACATGCAAAAACAATTTTTAACATTCATTCTTAAAATTTTGAGTTTCAAATTCTCTTCCTTCTTCCCTTCCCACCTGCTTTGTTGAAAAGGCAAGCAAATCAATATAGGTTATATCTGTATAGTCATGCAAATATTTTTACCTCTCTTTGTATTACCAGAGCTAGACACAGTGCCTGGTACTTAGAAAGGGCATAATAAATGCTTGTTGACTGACTAACGCTGGGTTAGTTAGTTTTTCAGTTGTGTCCCATTCTTTGTGACCCCATTTGGGGCAAAGAAACGGGAGTGGTTTGCCATTTTCTTCTCCAGTTCATTTTACAGATGAGGAAACTGGGGCAAACAGGGTTAAGTGACTTTCCTAAGTTTACACATCAAAGATGAGATTTGTACCCAGATCTTCTAATATCAGGTAGCTTTTCATGAAGTTTCTGCAATGTTGAATAAAGTTCAATGACGGAAATAAATGTGTGGTGAATTCTGTGCTGACTGCAGTAAGGACTGAATAATTCAAGAGAATGCTTTGAATATGAGGTTAAGAGCCTCTTCAGTCTAGAGTACAAACAGCATGGATCAGCAATGATCATGACCTACTGGCAGGATGAAAAAATAAGTAGCAGGGCATGTGGAAGAGGTAAAAAAGTGAATTCAAAAAGAAAGGGAATGTTCACACCAGATTCTGATCATTTGCTGATCAGCTTCACATACATGAAACAGAAGTGAACTTACAGATACTCACATTCTTGGAGCATTTGTTTCCACAGAACCCATTCTAGTGGCATTGAACTTCCGAATTTGTTGGACCTTCATTTGACACACTCCCTGGGCTTCTCCTTTCTTAGCATCTTTCATATGTGTTCACTCCCTGTACTGGTCTTTACAGATCTCCTGCGGAAAAACTAAGGCTAGGACTTGGCAGGCTCTCCTGTTCTACTCCTGCTTCATTGCTTACTACCTTTATTCACCACCCCGACATAATAAACCAATTCTCTGGCCAAGATTATGACTCAGTATCCTTGAAATTCCACCCTACCCACTAGTTTGTAGCATAGCCAGGAAAGACTGGTGGCATTTTCAATGCTTCCAAGCTTCATTTCTCCCCTATTGCAGTCACCTTTTTACAAGATGGAGGTAATAGTTCCTTCCTTTCCTCAGGTAGGGGCATTTGCCATAGTAGCAGCTCTGTAACTCCAAATAGTTCTTACCAAAGAGAGCCCCCTGCTGAATCATCCCAACAAATCCAAAACAAAACTTACTGTCTTTTGCCTCTCACCCCTGAGAATTTTCCTGTTTCTCTTGAGAATGCTATTATTCTAATAACTTTGGTATACAATTAGATTTAATTCTTCCTTCTCCCTCAACCCTTAGATCCAAATAGTTTCCAAGTCTTGTCAGTTCCGTAGCCACAATATCTCTTCTGTCTATTTTCTTGTCTACCCTTACTATTTTTCACTATTAAAATAGCCCCCCCAGTGAGCCCCCTGCTTTCATTTTCTCACCTCTCTAATCCATCCTTCATACGGTTTCTAAGTTGATCAGCCTACAAGCTTACTATGTGCCAAGCACTATGCAAATTGCTGTGGATATACAGAAAGGCAGAAACCAGGAAATACTGAAGCTAAGTTAAAATACTGGGGTGGGGGTGGGGAGCGCACAGGGAGGAAAAAATATAAGGAATCGGAGAGTCTGCACTGGAAAACAGACTGAGGAGAAAAAAAATTAAGAATTATTTAACTATCTTAATGACATAACAGCAACAACAACAAAAAGAGGTTAGACCTATTTCAAGAAATTTTGAAAGAAAATTGTACAGATCTCTTAGAACCAGAGGACCAAGTGGAAATAGAAAGGATCCGCTAGCTCCCTCCTGAAAGAAACTCCAAAATGAAAATTCCTAGAAACACCATAGGTCAAAGAAAAAATACTGCAGGCAGCCAGAAAGAAAGAATTCAAGCGCTGAGGACACAAGATCACACACTGTTTAGCAGCCACAATTATAAAGAAACAGAGAACTTGGAATGTGATTTTCCAGAAGAAAAAGGTTATGGGTTGATAATCATTAAATATCATATTTTGGCCAATGTCTGAATTAATCAAACAAACTGCTTTCCCTTGCTTTGAAAATGCCTTTTTCCTGTGTCAGCAACTCCAGAGCATCCTGAGATCATAAATTCCAAACAGACCCTGCTGCTTTGTCTTTGCCCTCTGAGTGAGCTCAGAAAATACCTCTCCTTATGTCAACAAAGCAGATGAGGCTTACTTTATGGGCCTTAAGGATGAGACCCTTAACTAGAGGCATTAACTTGAGTAATGGGACTTTTTCTTATCTTAATATATTCTGGACATATACTGTGTTATGGAATGTTAATGGTAAAGGAAACACAGATATCCTGGATCATAATTTCAGTTGACACTTAGTCAACTCTCTTGTTTTATTTTATTTACTATCTATTCAATTAAGAAAATTCTTTTCTCGGGGCAGCTAGGTGGTGCAGTGAGTAAAGCGGGGAGTCAGGAGGACCCGAGTTCAGTTCCGGCCTCAGACTCAACACCCACACAAAAAAACTAGCTGTGTAACCTTGGGCAAGTTACTTAACCCCAATTGTCCTCCAAAAGGCAAAAAAAAAAAATAATTCCTTTCTCATACAAGGATTAAACATTTATGGAGATCATAAATTTGTGTGACACAGCCACCCTGAATTAGGATGGATCTAAAATGTATTTAAGTTTTTTCACTTTTTTGTTCATCAGTCAGCTTCAGGCTGTCTCCTTATACAAGGCTGCTAGCTTTGGGAGGATAAATGCTGTAACTGTATATTACTATTTGTCTCCTTTAACCAAATTTTTAATAGGTTGACAGGGTTTATAGTCAAGAATAACTTACCCAGAAAAAAACTGAGTATAATGTTACCCAGTAGGTGAGGAGTGAGGGGAAGAATGAACCTTTAATCAAATAGAGGATTTCCAGGCAATCCTGATGAAAAGACCAGAGCTGCCTAACATGAGTTTTGGAATACAAACTTTGGAGTACAAACACAAGAGTGAAAAAATGTATAAAAAGATAAACATAAATGAACAATGATAAAGAACTAAATGAGGATAAACTGTTTACATTCAAATATGGAAAGATGATATATGTGTCCCCTCTGATCTCAATCATCAGCAGAGTTCATAGAGGGAGTCCAAATAGACACATCCTGGAATGATTCTCATATCTTAATGAACTTAAGAAAGGAATGGAAAGGGAGGGGAAGAGGAATATACTATGGGGGAAGGGAAAGGAAGGTTAAGGGAAATTATCTCACGTGGTTAACAGTGCACAACTAGACAACTATACCAACAAGGAAGGATGGGGAAGGGCTAATACTTGAACCTCACTCTCATTCGAACTGATTTAAAGAAGAAAGAATATACATATACACAGAGAGAATACAGAAATATATTTCATTCAACAGGGAAATAGGAGAGAAAGAGAAGTGGGGAGGGAAGATTAGAGGTAGAGTAAATTAAGGGAAGAAATAATACTAATAAGCAAAACAAATTTTAAGAATGTACAAAGATGTCTGTAGGTCTTTTTGAGGTGGCAAAGAATAGAGATCTGAGAGGGGACCCATAATTTGGGGAATTAATGAATAAATTATGGTACATAAATGTGATAGAATACTATTATCCTCAACTCCCATCAACATAATAACCAACCAGAATCCCAGAGGATTAATAAGGAAATATGCTACCCCACCTCCTGATAGAAAGGTGAAGGACTCAATGCAAAATAAAACAAGTACTCTTAAAGAAATGGCCAATATAGAAATTTGTTATGATTGACAACACGTTTGTAATGAGTTTGATTTTTCTTGTGTTCTAAAAGGGAGGCAGTGATGAGATGGTTGATCTTGACTGATTAAAACAAATCTATATATATATATATATGTGTGTGTATAGAAACATACATGTGTGTGTGTGTGTGTGTGCACATATGCATATAGCATATAAATCTTGGGAACTCTGTTCAAACACAATGACCAACCACAATCCCTGAGGACTCATAATAAAATATGCTGCCCACCTCCTGACAGAGAAATAATGGACTGAAAGCAGATTGACTTTTTTTTTTAAATAGGGCCAATGGAAAACTTTGTTTTGCTTGACTATTCATGTTTATAGCAGGGGTTTTGTTTTTCTTTTTTTCTCAGTGTGAGGAAGGACGAGGGGAATGGGAGAGAAAGAAGGCTGATTTTTGAAAGTAAAATAAAATTTAATTAAAAAAAAGAATTTCTACTTGGGTCTTCCAGACTCCAAACCCAAAGATCTATATATACTCTCCCCCCTGAATTACTCCCAGTGGATAATTAGCCATCGAATACCACCCCAATTGGATGGCAAAATATTCTAATAGTATATTTCCAGCTACATTTTCTAGCACTAAAAAAAGTTGTACCACTTATTTTTCCATGACAAGGTTGGATTCTAAGAACTGAGAGAACACCACCACACAGAAGCCACCGTTCTTCACCCACTATAGTTTTTGTCCTTGGCTTTTGTCCTGCTCTCAAACCCCATTCATCTGTACCCACAGCCATTCTCTACCTGGAAGAACTAGAGACCACACAGGCAGACCTACACACAAACATTCTGCATATTACTAAGACAACTCAACAGGCAGGCTGGAGATCACCAACAGATGCAAATGAGCCCATGCAAGTTGGAAACTGGGTGTGGCTATCCAAAAGGAATCTTGTATGAAATTATGCAGAGTGAGGTAAGGTGAATGTTGTATAATAATATTGTATAACAATATTATAACGACAATTTATGCAATAAAAACAACAGTAAAAATAAACAACTTCGAAAACCATAAGAACTCTGATCAGTGTGACAACCAACCTGATAATGAAATATGCTATCTGCTTCCTGGACAGAGAATATGGACTTAGAGTGCAGAATGAGACATATTTTTGGATACAACCATTGAGGGAATTTGTTTTGTTTGACTACGCATATGTTTATTACAAGGGTTTCTTTTTCTTTTTTTTTTCAGTTATGTAGTAGGAGAGAGAAAAATCAATTCTTGTTGATTGAAAAAATAATTTAAAAAACAAAAATAAAAGAAACCTTATTCAAACAAACAAATACAAAAGGAATCTTCCATGCAGTCGGTGCCTTGCTTAACCACGAAGTTGTTAGTCCTAGAATGTTCTGGCTAGAACTTCTTATTTCTGTGAAAAATCATGGTTCCAAAAGTTCTACATTGATCCCTAGCTCCTTCAGTCCCTCCTCAACTAGCCTGATAGAAGATGAATTTGTGATAAGGGAGGTGTTTGACTTCAGGTGGCAATGCAAACCTCTTCAGTCCCTCATAAGGACCCAAAGCCTAGAAATAGAAGCCCACTTGAACACTGCAACTACTGTGTCTTCCACCAATAGAGACCACACGGGCCCTGTCACTGGTGCCAAAGGAGGACACCCACAATGGGGGATGGTGTCAGTACCAGCTGATACTCATGTGTAGAGATTAGTTTTTAGGAAGCAGGACAGACTTGAAAAGCCAGCTGTTTGCAGGTAACTGTGTGGGTTCAGAGTATTTCTTCATTTTTGCCAGATCTAAAAAACCTTTCCTATCTCTGCAAAATTTCTGTATTTAGACCCTTATTCTGCATTTGGCTAGTTAAAAAACATGCCTGGTTTGCTTCTTTCTCAGAATTTCTTGCCTGTGTCCCTTCCCTGAACTGACAAAGTTCTTATTGAACAATTATAGCTCGGACTTGGCAAGTACTCTAGTCTACTATCTCCACAGCTTTTATCAACTATCTCTTCCTTAAACATTACAGCTTGATTTCATGGCCAAGACTATGAGTCAAATCCTTCAACACCCTGGACTCAGCCACCATTAGACAGGCCCAACAGGATTTGGCTGACTCTGGTCACCCCACCCTAGTTATGGCTTCATAACTGACCCTAATCAATTTTTCATGGAGACTACTAACAGTGGAATAATTAAGACAATTCATTAAATAAGAGAAGGGAAAAAAGAGAAACAAGCCCAAAGAGATGATAAAGCACCAAATACTTAAAAATTTATATGAACTACTTATACCTTTCAAATATTTAGTAGTTATTTTGACTCAGAAGAAAGAATAAAAATGAAGATTGGAAATAATTTGAGCTAATCTCTCACATAGGATATGAAATATGTATTCATAGGGGGAGAATATAATTATAATTTTATTATAATATAATATAACATAACATAACAATATAATATAATATAATATAATTAATATAATATAATATAATATAACATAATATAAAATGTGTAAGCTAAGAGGGCTTTGGTGCCAAATCTCTCCCCCCACATACACACAAATGATATTTGTTTTTAAATACTCATTAATGATTTAATTGACAGGGATACAAACACATCCCTGTGTCAAGGAGTTTGCCTCCTTTTTTAAAGATACAATTTTATTTTTATTTCATTTAGAAATCTCTTCAATTTCCCCCTGAATCCTGTCAATCTTCTCTCAGAGAGCCATCTCTTTATCATAAAGAACATTTTAAAAGAAAAATAATAAGAGACAAAAGTGAGCAAGACTGAATACACCCAAGAATAAATGATCTGACAGTATATACAATGTTCCACAACCATGGCCCTCCCATGTGCAAAAGGGAGTTGCATGAGGTGTTTTCTTATATTTCTCCTTTGAGCCATGCTTATTGTTTGTAATTCTGCAACATTCACTTTTGATGTTTTGTGTTTGGGGTTTTTTTTTTCCCGTTTACATTGTTGTAGTCATTATTTATATTGTTTTCTTAGCTCTGCTTACTTCTCTCTACACCAGATCATGTCTTTCCATGCTTCTTTGTATTCACAATAATAATTGTTTCTTACAGCATAGTAATATTCCATTACATTCATATGCTACAATTTGTTTGGTCATTCCCCAGTCAAAGGGCATCTACTATGTCTCCAGTTTTTTTTTTTCTACCATAAAAAATGCTGCTATAAATATTTTAGTGTATACAGGGACATTCTTCTTATCATTTATATACCTTGTGGTATATGCCTAGTCGTAGACACTCTGGGTCAAAGGTTGTGGACATTTTAATTGCTTTATTTGTATAATTCCAAATTGCTTCTCAAAATATTCATATTGATTCACAGCTCTATCAACAATGCAATAGTATGCTTATCTTCTCACAAGTACTCCAATATTGATTATTCCCATATTTTGTCTTCTGTGCAGATTTGCTGGTTGTGAGGTGAAGCCTCAGGGATATTTTAATGTACATTTTTTCTTATCATTGATTTGAAGCATTATTTAATATAGCTTTTAATAATTTATAGTTATTCTTTTGAAAACTGTTTGTTCAAATCCTTTGACCACTTATCTATTGGGGAATGGCTTTTGTTTTTATATTAGTTAGTCATTAATTATCTATAGATGTTGGATACCAAACCCTTATCCATGACATGACACAAAGATTTTTTTCCCCTATAATAATTTCCCTTCCTATCTTAGCTGCACTACTTTTATTTGTTCAAAAGTTTTCTCATTTGAATGCAACCAAAATTACCTGTTTTATCTTTTGTAACCACCTCTATTCATGGTGTGGTTAAGAATTCATCTGCTACCCATAGCTGTGAAAGCCATATGATCAGCTTTTTTTTTCCCCTAATTTTTAATGGTATGATCTTTAATATTCAGGTTATATATCCATTTTGAATTTATGATGGAATATGGTATAAGAAATTGGTCTAAGTCTAATTTCTAACACACTGTTCTCTAGTTTTCTCAGCATGTCTTATCATATGGGAATTTCATAAGAAATTTATGTTTGGAGGTTTATTGAGCTCTGGGTTATTGAATATCATTATTTCTGCTTCTCTATTGCCTACTGAGTATGTGATGAGGCTGTAATGTATACATCTAAGTCCCATTCTCTTTCTTAGGTGCAAGCCTCTCTGGCTGAATTAATAAAGGAAGCCATGCTATTAGCTAAGAAAATAAATTGACCATACCTCTGGGAGTTTTAAATAACTAAGTCCTGAGAAGCTCAGTGAAATTGAGGAGTTTTAGTTTACATTTGAGAGCTGAAGACAGTGGTAAAAAGAGATCCCTGTTCCTCTACTAGAGGGAAGCAAGGAAAAATTTTCTTCCCTCCTCCCTCTCATTCGCCAAGACAGGGGAGCTATGATACTGGTAGCAGGCACAGCATCCAGTGGGGAGCAGAGATACACTCTGGATAAACATGGATACAGAGAGATGGTCACTTGATCAAGGAAGCAGCTTTAAGGGTTGTGATCTGGACAATGAAGAGTAGGTCTGTGGAAAGGAAAGTGACCTCATGCTAGGACTCTAGGATGAAACAGCTTCTGGGTCCCATTGTCCAAGAAGATGGGGGTTACCTTTACCACATGTGTATCCTACATATGGGCCTCACTGCCACACTGTGATGTTCGGTCCTCTTCTTCTCATGAGCACTGTGTATATCTGTAGATGAAAATGTTCCAGGTTTATGAGATGAGTGTTTTATGTCACCTATTCTATGTCATCTTAAATAAGCAATTTTGCTAAAATCTAATTAAGTTGACACCGGCCAAGATGGCGGCATAAGAAGAAACAATAAAGACCAATTTCCTCTACATGCTCTCCAACAAAGATCTAAGCAAACTAGACTAGGTAATTGTATGGAAACCTGAGGAGAAACTTCAATGAGACATCTTTCTTGTCTAAGATTTTTTTTTAAATGACCTACAGGCAAGTAACCAGAGCAGATGCAACAAGGTGGACTAGGGTCTTAGACCCAGTCCCAGACCCAAACCAATAGCATGGAAACATAGATTCATTACCCAGGGCTCTGAACAAGATTGGGCTAGCAGTGCAGTACAAGTTGGGTTGTTGAATAGCTAGGGCAAAAGGTCTCCCAAAGGGACTAGATCTAGGATGTAACCCCAAGCCCAGAACAGGGCAAGCTTAGCAGTGTAGTTACTGTGAACCTACTGGGCCTTTTGGCTAGCTGACAGGGACTGGCATTAAGTACAATATCTTACAGTACAACGCAGGAGCACATCTTCAGTATATATTACCTACATAGAAACCAAGGTCAAGAGCCTGAAAAACCTGGGGATGCAGTGATCAGACCATGCTCTTGATCTGATTGCTTAGGGCCCACTGAAAGTGTGCTGCAACTTGGCTCAAGCTGCCCCATTATTCTTGAAGAACATAGCACTAAATACTCAAAGAATCCAGTGGTAGGATTTTAAATAAGATAGACCAGGATTATACAATGCCACAGCAGTCCCACCAGAACTGCACATAGCCTTGTACTAAAAAAAATCACCAAAAAGTAAGGGTAGAAGACAAGATAAAGAACTATTACAATGTCATAGATGCCCAAAACACAAACCTAGAAGAAGGGAATAACTCCACAATATCTCAAAGAATCTTGGCCACAAGATTAATTAGAATTTTTAGAAGAAATGAAGCAAGAGTTTTTTTTGTTAAAGTTTTAAAAATTATATTATAAATTAGATCACTGAAGAACCGGAAAAGAAATGAGAACTTTAGAAAAAAGACTTGGAAAGAGAATTTTTAAAAAAGTTTATTTATTTATTTTTAGTTTAGAACATTCAGTTCCACAAGCCATTGAGTTTTAAATTTTCTCCCTATCTCTCCCTATCTCTCCCTTCCCTCCTCCCCAAGATGGCATGCAATCTTATATAGGCTCTACATAAAGAGAATTAACAGCTTAGCATAATATTATGGGAATGGGAATCTGAAGATCTTCCCTGCCCCTAGACCCTTTGATAGGCTTAAGTGACTCTTGAGAACCTTCCCTGATTTTAAAATATACTCTGCCCCCTAATAGGCTAAATGTGGTCACATGGAGCCTGTGGTGGGAGGCTTGGTTTTCAGGAATGCCCCCACCTTGTTGCTTTGTGATTGGGCCGTGAGTCAAGAGGGTTGTGACATTCTCTGAGCCAGGAGAAGGCTATATATACCCTGATGTGAAGTTTTGCTTTGGGGCTCACTTTGAGAAGAGTTGTGTGATTTGACCAGATGAGACTCTGGGTAGCTGTTGAGCCCCCTAGCTTTGAAAACCCAGATGTTGGTGCTTCTCTCTCTGGTAACTGACTAGGTATGGATGTAATGGTCAGACAGTTGGAAGCCTGTCTGCTGATCTGTTTCTCTGTCTGCTTGTAACTTCTGTTTGTATTTGTTTGTATTCTCTGAAGTTCATGGTGTTGACTTTTTCCCCTGAACTAGATAAATGATATATATTTGATTAAAGTAAGATTGTTAACCCATTTTGAGTTGCTTTCCTTTATAAAAACTATCTAAGAACCTGTGCTAGCAGCCATCCTGGGTATGATAGGGTGCTTGCTGCTACACATAAAAGGTAAAAAAAAAACAAACTTTACCTAAATAATAGACTCCTTTAAAAGTAAAATGGTCCAAGCATAAGATAATGATTATATGAGACATCAAAAAATAGTAAAAAGTCAAAAGACTGACAAAATATAATCTTTTGACAAAGTCAAAACATTGTAAAAATAGAAGAATCATATAAAAAAACAGTTGACCTGGAAAACATTAAGGAGAGATAATGTAAGAAACATTGAACTACCTAAAAGTCATAACCCCAAAAGAAGTACAAATATTATATTTCAAGAAATCTTGAAGGAAAATTACCCAGACATAATAGAGCAAGAGGGTAAAGTGAAAATATGAAGAATCCATGGATCACTTCTTGAAAGAAGTCCCTAAATGAAAACTCTCAGTAATCTAATAGCCAAAATCTAGTACTAGCAGCTTAAAGAAAAATACCTCAACTATCCAAAAAGAATTCAAGTGATAAGGAAGCACACTTAGAATCACACAAGATCTAGTAGCAACCATTTCAAAGGAGTGGATAACATGGAATATGATATTTTAGAAGGCAAAAATATAGGCTTATAATCAAGAATAAGTTACCCAGAAAAACTGGGTGTAATCCTAGGTGAGAAAAAAATTGATCTTTAATGAAATAGAAGACATAAAATGTAAATACAAGTAAACAATCAGAATGAAGTGTTTGCATTCTATTGAAGATCATGATACCAATGTCCCCTAAGAATCTTAATGTTGTCAAGGATTATAAAGGAAGTCAAATAAGCCAGAGGGCCTAGGATTGATTCTGTTATGTTTAAATAATCATAAAAGAAGAAAAGGGAAATGTAAAAGAATATAGAAATAAAATAGAGAAAAGAAAAGGGAAGGAATGAGAGAAATTTTTTCTCTTACATCATTTGGGTGCAAGTAGAAAGTTATACAAATGGGGAAGTAGTTAAAGGAGCAATCATCACTGAAAATTCATTTTCATATGAACTGGTCAAAGGAGGGTAGAATACACACACACACACACACACACACACACACAGAATTTGGGGTAGAAATACATTCAACATGGAGTTTATTCCCCTCACAGAAAATGTAATACTAAGTGATAAGGAAAGAGAATGACTAGCACAGAATCCATTAACTTATTGCTACTGATACAAATAAATTAGAAGGCTAATGTTTAAGGCTTATTGAGCTATGAAGAATTTTTGTAAATCTGCTAATTTAGTCAGGTCTATATTTCCTCTCCACTGAGCATAGTCTGATTAAACTCCAAGAAAGATCTTCTTTCCTGGGCCTTCTCCATTGTTGATGTTTTCCTTGTCACAAACTCAGTTCTACTGCTGTGGTTGCAAGGAAAGTTATTCTGGTTGATACTGCCCTTGTTTCATGCGTTTTCAGTCCTTGCAGGACCTTTTGGTGTTCACAACATTGATGCTAGAGGAACGGAAATGCAAAAGGAGAGGCAAGGAAGCCAGGGACCTCTGGTACAATCCTAGCTAGTTGAATGTATACTCACCATTGGGAACAGGGCCCTCTGGGCTGGAGTAAAAAAGGACCCTCCTTCTTCCACTGGAGTCACATATTGCCTTCTCTCTCTCTCTCTCTCTCTCTCTCTCTCTCTCTCTCCCTCTCCTCTTTGTCACTTTAAATTTTATTTATTTTATTCTGAACTTAAGAAATAAAACAAGCATTTCCATAACATACAAGTTTATTATGTACAACTTGTTCCCTTTAAATATATAATAATCATGTAGCTTTCTTTTTTTTTCTTCCTTTCCTCCTGCCTCCCACACTAGAGATGGCTATCAGTGTATTGTCTTCTCAAAAACTGCCTCGAAGAGACATGCCAGCCAGAAGCTACCTCTTCTTCTACTAGGAGTGGCAGCACACATCATTAGCCTTTTTTGCTCAACAATCACTTAGTTTGCTTAACCCAGATATGTTTTATATATAACTAGAAGCAAGCAGAGAATATCTGTGCATGCCAGGGGGATGGATCTATTAAAATTTGAATATATTTCCTCAATCCACACTTTAATATTAATATTTAATAATAATCTATATTTTCTTCAGTGTATTTCTTCCATCAAATGAATCTCACAAAGCCATTAAAATGTAATCTGTGGTCTTTCAGAGTTTCTGTGGCTGAAGAAATTATTCCCTTGGGTCCTTCTGGTGGCAGTCCTTCCTGGCCCCCAAATATGAATGCTAAAAAGAGGGTGTAAGAAAGGGTGAATAAGTCAATCAACAAGATAATTTAATTAAGTACTTATATGTCAGATGCTATGCTAAGTCCAGGGGATTCAAAGAAAGTCATAAACACAGTCCCTGTCTTCAAGGAGCTAGTATTCTAATGGAGAAGAAACATCTAAAAAAAAATGCATGTACAAGAAATATTCAATTTATATGGAAGGTAATCTCTGAGGAGAAGGATGTGGGTTGGTGTATTTGGCAGGAGAGACTTCAAAATACCTGCAGTAGATGGATTTTAGTCTTGAAGGATGCCAGGGGGCAAAGGTGAGGGCAAGTGCTTTTTAGACAGAGGGGATAGACAATACAAAGGCATGGGATCAAGAAACAGCAAGTAAACCAGTATAACTGAACAACAGAGTATACAAAAGGGAGTAAATGTAAGAATGGACTATTAGGAAGAGGCCAGGTTGTGAAGGACTTTAAATGCCCAAGTGAGGTGTTAATATTTAATCCTAAAACTAACAGGAAGCCACTGGAGTTTATTGAGTAGGAGAGTGACATGGTCAGGCCTGCCCTTTAAGAAAATCAATCTGGCTGCTAAATGGAGGATGGACTGAAATGGGGAGAGACTTGATGCAAGGGAAACCAATTAAGACACTATCTTAATAGCTCAGCTGTGAAATGATGAAGTCATATGCAAGAGCAATTGCAGCGCCAGAGAAAAGAAGGGAGTACCTACAAAAGATGTTGCAAATAATGGCATCTGTAATGTGAGAACGTAGATGTTAAATGAAGCAATAAAAGTTGAGTAATCCCAGAAATCGGATTTCAGTTGTGCACACAGGTAAAAGCCAGCACAGGTGAGGCTGTAAGGACTGTCAGCTCAGGTTACTCCACCCACTCTTTTCTCATCCAGGTCTTTGGGACAAAGGAGAAAGCCTCACCTGAAGTGCACTTTTGTTAATGGAATTTTCTATGACTTTCTCCCTTTCCCCCTGAATAGATGTATCAACAAACACATCATTAGAGAGAATAAAATGAGTTGTGGTTTTATTTTTTTTTTAAAGAACCCTCCTTTATCATTTGATGTAATGAAGTTCAATACAACAGGTATTTATTCAGGGCTTTTTAGGAAATATAAATCAAGTTACAAAGATAAAAGACCAAAAGTCCCCAACCTTCAAAGAGCTAATATCATTCTTTCTTTTTTTGTTATTTAGCAATCGGGGTTAAGTAACTTGCTCAAGGTTACACGGCTAGTTATTTCTGGGTGTAGTGCTGAGTATCCAAGCCCGGGATTCGATCTCCAGGTCGTCCTAACACTGGAGCCGGTGCTCTTACTCACTGAGCCATCAAGCCGTCCTTAAGCAATTGGGGTTAAGTAACTTGCTCAAGGTTACAGGGCCAGGTGTTTCTGGGTGGGTGCTAAGTGTCTGAGCCTGGGATTCGAGGTCTTCTCAACACTGGAGCCGGTGCTCTTACTCGCTGTGCTACCTGGCCGCCCCGCTAATATCATTCTATGAACCCCCATACTTACCGTGTTTTGAAGTTAGTGATACCAAGAATTAAAATCATTTTCTTTAAAAAGAGAATGAAGATTGTTCATCTTTGTATTACCCTTGTAAGTTCAGAAAGTGGCAGAAGTTTTTACTCTCAGGACTCTAAAATAGTCTTGCTACCTACCTCCTGGCAAAGAAGTGGTAGCCTCAGGGTGTAGAATAAGATGTCATCAGTGCTGGGCACCTCTAAGTACTTAAATCCTCAGTTTGGCTTTTAAAATCCTTTTAGCCTGATCCCCTCCCACCCTTACAATCTTCTTACAAATTACTTCCCTACATGTGTTATGTGCTTTAGTGACACTGGCCTCCTTGCAGTTCCTCTCAGAAGACACTCCAATTCCTGACTTGTGTGTTTTCACAGGCTGTCCCCCATGCCTAGAATTCTCTCCCTCCTCAATTCCATCTCCTGGCTTCTCTGGCTTCTTTTGTCTCAGTTCAAATCCCACATTCTGCAAAAAAGTCTTCTCAAATCCCTCTTAATGTGTGTACTTTTCCTCTAAGATTATCTCCTATTGATGTGGATCCCTATGGGTTAAAAATAATATTAAGGTTTGCTTTTCCAGTACTTTGGGAAACCTTTAGTTTATTCTCTAACCTGAAGGTACTCTAAAGTCTCTTCCCTTATCTTGGAATACCATAAAACTTCCCCCTTACCCTGAACCATAAATAAAATTCCTTGTCTCCCCCCATCCTGGGCCATAAAATTTCCCTTATTTCCTTTATCTTGTGTCATTCATCTTCCTCATCCTGTCCCTAAGTCTCCAACCCCAATTAGAAACCCTAAAAATCATCATCCTACAGGCTGTATAGCTTTCTGTCTATATAAGTCTGGTCCTTTTCCTGTATCAGATCAGTGCCTTTGTTTAGCTCCTTGCTTAATCTCAGGCCCATGTGTGTTAGTGTCAATAAAGCTCCCATTGGTTAAAGAAAAGGTCTAAGTGAATTCTTTCAAATCTGAACCAGCTATCCCAATGACCTCAACACCATTATATGCATATATACATATATGTAATGCGTGTGTACACACATATATCTATGTATATGTATGTATGTGTATATATACATGCATATACATATACATCTACATATACACATTTCTTTACACACATAGTACACATAGTTCTTTGCATGTTGTCTTCCCCATTAGACTAAATTCTTTGACAGAAGGGAGTATTTTTTCTTTCCTTTGTATTCCTAGTGTTTTAGCACAGTGCTAGGCATATAGTAGGCATTAGTAAATGCTTATTGACTTGATTTGTTGATTTGTTGACTGACTGATAAATTTCTGGACTTGACCAATATGGGAATTCTCCTTTTTAATTAAGGAGAGGAGATGGAGATAAAATAGATTTTTATTCATTGAAAAACAATTAAAATAAATTAAAAACTTAAAAAAAAGGAAATCTAATAGCTTCCCAGTCTAATATGGAATAAAACCAAGATCTTTTCGATAATGTAACATTTTTTAAAAGCTTTTACAAAGGGAAATATTCTGAGATGTAGCAAGAACTGTAGCACCAACACTCATCCCAACAGTTGGGGGACAATCTTCCCTATAACAACTTGGTCTCTGGGTGAAGTGGGGTCAGTTGAAAGCAGTTTCTGCATAGCATTGGTCCCGCCAAATTCACTTCCACAAGCATCATCATAACCTATAGATGGATGAATCTGTAACTTTGCTAGTGCTGGTCAGACCCTTAGTACTTCACTCCTTACTGTCTGGCTCTGGCAAATCCCAGCAAGGATACTAACTGCCAGATTTTGGGTAGCCCATTCTTCTGATCTTTTGAAGTTCTCAAGAGTCATAGCCATCTCCAATATTCCTTCACCTAAAAGTAGGAAAGAATGGATACAACAGAGACAGAAGAAAAGGAAAGTCATTTGCTCTAAACATCATGTGGGCTCCAGGGTAAGGGAGGACCTAAAGCTTCTCCTCTGCCCAGAGGCTCTCAGCAGCTGCCTCTTTAGGACCAGCCAGACAGTAAAGAGCCTAAGCCTCAATACTTTTCTTCAAACGGGCAAATTTCTAAATCTCTTTAGAAACTCTTTACAGAAAGTATTTCCAAAAATGAACTCATTATGAAATATGTTCATCTTTCACCTCTCTTTCAAGCCCATTATGTGGCTTGGTATTTAGCTCACTGAGTAGCCAACTCCCTCTGCCAAGTCCACAGAGGTTTCTAGCCCTCAGCATAAGGTGTTTCCAGCTGCTACATACCCTGCATGAATGGAAAAGTTACTTCTGTAGTTTGTAGAAATTTTAGGTGGGAGTTTTTAGGCTTGTGGATAAATGAATGTCTCAAGGTAGCCTTTCTTATGCAATGGCCTAACGGTAAAACGGATTGCCTTAGGGGAGATTGGGGCCTCTGGGGAGCTTATTCACTTGGCAGAACATTAACAATAAATATTCTGCCATGAGCAAGGGAGATGGAATCCTGTGACCAGAAAGGCCGTGACTGGTGAAGTCAGGTGTGATGGTGTGCTGTCAGCTGATATGCAAGGGGAATGTTGGCACATGGCACGTGTCTGCTGTCAGGTGTCAGGGTGTTTGTGGGCAGCAGCCTCCTAAATGAGGATTTGCTGTCTGCCTTCAGCTGCTATGCCATCCCTCCACCCAAATTTCCTCATATTTTATTTTGTAAATATGTTGAATATACTTATTTTTCACATAAGTTATCTTCTTCAATAGAATGTAAGTTCCTTGTGTCTTTGTGTCCCCTAGCCCCCCAGACAGTGCTGAGAACAAAATAAATGCTCCCTTAAGTCAATAGGAATTTATTAAGTGCCTAATATGTTCCAGGTAATGTGCTAATCTCTGAGGATGCAAAGAAAGGAGTAGAAAGTGTGTTCTCAAGGGGCTCATGATCTAATAGGGGAGACAATACGCAAACAGCTGTGTGCAAACAAGCTATATACAGGATCAATTGGAAATCATTATGGTGGAATTTTAGCTTGGACTTGAAGGAAGCTAGAGAAGCCAGGAGGCAGAGATAAAGAAGAAGGGAATTCTAAGCATAGGGGACAGGCCGAGAAGATGCTCAAACCAGAGAGATGGAGTGGTTTTTTTATCTTTTTTTTTTTTTTTGCTTTTTGGAGGGCAATTGGGGTTAAGTGACTTGCCCAAGGTTACATGGCTAGTTTTTGTGTTAAGTGTCTGAGGCCAGATTTGAACTCAGGTCCTCCTGACTCCAGGGCCGGTGCTCTATTCACTGTGCCACCTAGCCACCCCGAGATGGAGTGTTTTGTGCAAGTAATAGCAAATATGGGGTGGCTAGGTGGCCCTGGTCCTGGAGTCAGGAGGACCTGAGTTCAAATTCAGCCTCAGACACTTAACACTTACTAGCCATGTGACCTTGGGTAAGTCACTTAACTTCAACTGCCCTGCCTTCCCCTCTTCAAAAAGCAAAAAAAAAAAAAAATGCAAATAGGCCAGTGTAACAGGATTATAGAGTACATGGAGGGGGATAAGGTATAAGAAGACTGGAGAAGGACCAGGGAGCAGGTTATGAAGAGCTTCAGATGAGAAACAGGAGCTTTGATGTTTGATCTAAAAGAAAGGAGGGAACTGCTGAAGTTAACTGAATACAGTCAGATCTGAGCTTTAGGAAGATCAATTAAATACGGAGAGATGGATGCCCTGGTGTGAGAAGAGACTTGAAGCAGAGACCAACCAAAAAGTTACTACAGTAGTCCATGTATAAAGTGATGAGGGCCTGCTTATTGATTTTCAACAGCTAGATTCTTTGAACATTGCCTTGCCTTCCTGTTTTCCTTCCCATTGCAGTAACCACCGCTTCAAGGCATTTTTATTTGGTGGTTCAAAGGTCATGAGTTTTTCAAGAAAGTAAGTTTTTGGAGAGTTTAGTTTCAGAGTGCCAGTGTGAGAGTATTGTGGCTTTCAAAATAAAAATGTGGGGAAAGACTATACTACAATAAAAGGAGAGATGAGTCTATTACAACCTGAGACAAGTCTATTACAACCTATCTGTAATAATCAGTTGACAAATACTTATTGACTAACTAGCTAAGTGCAGGAAACTATCCCTACCGTCAAAGAACTTAAAATCAAGTTGGTAAAACAAAACAGAAATAAATGAAAAGTTAAATAAAACATGCTGGAATCTGGAAAGACTCATATAAACTAAGGCAAAGTGAAATGAGCAGAACCAGGAAAACATTGTACAGTATCAGCAACATTGTGTGATGATCAACTGTGAATGACTTAGCTCTTCTCAGCAACATAATGATTCAACACAAGTAGAAAGGGCTCATGAAGGAAAATGCTATCCACATCCAGATAAAGAACTGATGGACTCTGAATGCAGATCAAAGCATGCTTTTTTCATTTACTTTATTCTTTCTCATGGTTTTATTTCCTTTTGATCTGTTTCTTTTTCCACACCGGTGACGAATATGGAGACACGTTCTACATGATAACATATGTGTAACCTATATCAAACTACTTACCATTTTCAGAAGAAGGGAAGAAGAAAGGAAGAAAAATTCGGAACTCAAAATCTTGTAAAAATGAATGCTAAAAATTTTCTTGATATGTAATTGGGGAAAAAATAAAATACTTTTTAAGTTTTATAAAATACAGGGGAAGGTTTGACTGGTATGGGAGAGATTTGTTCACCAATGACTGTGATAAAAGGACAAAAGTTGCCAATAAAACAACAGCAACAAATACATGAGGGGAGTTTGAGAAAAGCACAATAGGACAAGTCACACCTGAGTTGAACCTTAATAAAGAAGAAAGGGACTTCAGTAGCTTGGAGGTGGGATGGAGGAAGAGGTGGTCATCATGATGGAAGATAAGGTCAAAAGAGAAGCCTGGAAGATCCCAATGGTTGACTGAACTTCACAAGAGTCTCAAAATGTGAAGTTGCTAAGCTACTTACCAGACCTGTTATGTAGTACTTGTGTGACCTTAGACAAGTCAATTCACTTCTCCTGGCCTCGGTTCATTTATCATTAAAATGAAAAGAATGGACTAGATTTCCATGGCACCTTATATTTCCAAATATTATAATCCTAAAAAAGTGCCTATGAATCCTGCATCCAGAAGAATTACTGCCTGTTCCTTTAAATACCTTTCCTCACAGTTTAAATATGTAACAATTTCTAAAAAATTAAATTTGTAAGTAATTTTTAGGAACCTATATTAGTTTTCAAAATCTTTTCATATAATTCTACTTATGAGCTGCTTTAAAAATGCAATCTCTGTAACTCAGCAACAAAATAAATTCAATTCAATAAACATTCATCAACAGTCTTCATCATGCTAGACCTGGATAGGGAGATAAAGAAAAAAAAATTTAAGTTTCCACTCTCAAGTTTAGATTCTGTTAGCAAATTACAATATGCAAAAATAATAGGAGAGATACATGGATAAATAATGCTATTGCTGACCCCAAGAAGCTTACTTAAATCATGTGACCAAGGACAGACATTTGAGTAATTAAGAGGTCTAGAAAAGGATAGAGAAGCATTGGGTAAAAAAGTAGGGAGAAAACCAAAATGGCATAGCATCTCTGAAGCCAAGGAAGCAGGGAGTATCCAGTAGAAGGAAGCCAGTGTTCAGCTATGTTGAAACCTACAGATAGGTCAAGGAAGATCAGTATTTTCATAAAACCACTTAATTTGGTGACCTTTCCATCATTGGTGTGTAGGACTCATGCCTCTCCCCTACAGCCCTGGGTCTAAGCAGAAATAAGGGCCACTATGCAAATGACCACTGGATCACAGACTAAGAATCTGAAGGGACAGTAGGGGTTATCAAACCCTACCAACTCATTTTACAGATGAGGAAATTGAAGCCCAAGAAAGCATAGTGATTTGCCTAAGGGTCACACAGACAATGAGTCAGAGATTCCTTTGAACTCAGGTCTTCTAATTTCAAATCCAGCACTTTCCCAAGGTATCATACTTCATTTACTAAAAGAAAATGAAAGCATGGGGATTGAACAGGGACAACTGGAATGTAGGAAGTAGCAAATGGTGACCAGTATGGAGAGCTGGTTTAGCAGGACAGTGATAGACTGGTAGTTTGTGTACAAAGGACAGAGATGTGAACTAAATGTATTCACCTGATAAGGCTTGGGGAGATGGGAGAGAAGCAGGGAGGCTAGCCAGATACAATCCTTCCTGCCTGTGCCTTCCATGCCATTGTCTTACCAGAAGAGTGCTCCAAGGTCATATATCATGTTAATGGACTGCATACTGTTGTATCATGGAGATTTTGTCATGAGTGAAAAGCCCTAGGAAAATGTCTTTGCTGGTTCTCCCCTGGACGAGGAGGGAAATTGGACAAAGGGGAAGAAATTAACTTCCAGGCTTCTAACTTGCTTACTAGAATGGGGATTGATGCAAGAACTAAAGAAAGATCTTTCACTCAAATGGACTGGATTAATTGGTGTTAACTGGCTTTGATTGTAATTTGCAATCTGATTGAAGACTATAAATGTACATAGCTAAAAATTCGCTAAAGGAAAACATGGGGTAAAGAATGGAGGGAGAAGTAAGTTGAATGGGGACTGAGCCATGGTCTGATAGGTGGAAACGGCAACCCACACCCTTAGATGGAAAAATATGTAGACAAAACCCACAAAGGGAGAAAGCCAATGGGTCAGAAGCAGTTAGTTTCTCTGAGCCCCGGATATGTATAGAAAGCTTGGCAGTTACCTCAGAGCTTGGTCTGGTGGGATGGAGAACATGTTGGATAGCATATGTTCTGGTCCTGATTGCAGAGGATGATCATACCTAAGTCACAGGACCTACTGTGGTGTCATAGGTGACCTTTCAAAGGGGAAGTTTCAGTGGTTCTCTACTGTGGGGGTAGAAACCAGATATCAAGGAACTTAGGAGGATGATGTCTCAGGAATAGACCTTTTTTTTCCATTTTAAATTTTCTAGTATGAACTTAACAAACATGAAAATTTCAAAATAAAAAGAACAGAGAAAGAAGACTATATATGAAACCAAGATTCTTCTCTATTGTGTATAGTTTGTTTATTTTTTAAAATGCATATTAAATTCAACACATTCCTGCTTGTCTGCATCTCTGCTCTTTTTTGAGTCTATTCTCTTTTGTATGTTTTTTTAATGTTTCTCTGATGTTCTTTTTTATTTTTGGCATGACTATAATTTGTTATTGTTCAGTTTCATTCATTTCAGTTCATTTGTATGTTTTATTCGTATCTGACTCTGTGACCCCGTTTGGGATTTTCTTGAAAAAGATATTGGAGCGGTTTGCCATTTCCTTCTCCAGTTCATTTTACAGATGAGGAACTGAAGCAAATAGGGTTAAGTGACTTTCCCAAGGTCACACAGTTACTCATCCTCCAAATTCTCCCCTGGTAGGTTTGAGGTACCATTAGGATACAAAATCAAAAACCAAAATGGTTCCCGTCCTCAAGGTCCAACATTCCACTGAAGGGGATTCTATGGCATAGGGTCATGAAACCATGAGATTGCCCTGGAAGCCAAGAGACCTGCATTTAGTCCTGTATTTCTTTTTTTCTGTATCCCTCAACTTCACTTCCAGTTTCCCTATAAGAATTACATTTGGGCTTTAATACTCCAGAGATTTAAATGATTCTGTTTACAAAGAATGACTTGTTCATCTTCATATTATCCTGCTAAATTCAGAAGATGGCAGCAGTCATTACTCTAATAACTTTAATGGCTTTCCAGTCAAATATGGGAATAAAACCTAGATCTTTCATAACCTTGGTTTTTAAATTTTCAACAATATGACTCTTGTTTACCTCCCCCTTTCTCTCACCAAGGAAAAGCCCTTCCATTTAACAAGTAAGTATAAGTATAATCAAATAATCAAGAAAAGGGAACTTTCTTCCTGAAAAGTTATATAGAAATTTTGTGTGTGAGTGTGTGTATGTGTGTGTGTGAAGAGAAAGAGAGGGAGAGGGAGAGAGAGAGAGAGAGAGGAAGGGAGGGGGGGAGGGAGAGACAGAGACAGAGTCAGGATATTAGGAGACACCCTGTTTTCCACAGTTAAGGCCCAATAAGTAAGCTATGCCCTGAGCTTGGCATAAGAACAATTCTTTGGGCTCACCCTCTGGCAAATTTATATAATTATTGTATTGCTTTGACCAGCACCAGGTGTTCTCTGAGCTCAGACAGGCAGCAGATAAGTACCTATGTTCTAGGGTCATTAAACCCTGCAATGAATCCAGCTTATCTCATTGTCAGAGCTACAGCTCAATGGGTAGTCGGTCATTGGTATAAGTATTGAGATCTCCACACAGTTGCCTCAGCCCCGCCCCCCACTAGGGGTGGGCCCCTGCACATGTGTCATTGCTTGCAAGCCATTTCAATCACTTTGAAATTAAACTTTAGTTTGATTCTTGAGTTTCCTGTCTTTGGCCTGCTCTGTTTGGCTCTGCGGCCATCCACAGGTTAGAGATTCCTTTGGTCGAGTTGAGTCTCTCTCTCTCTCTCTCTCTCTCTCTCTCTCTCTCTCTCT
>NW_027187275.1:105238-106828 GCF_028583685.1 Petaurus breviceps papuanus | reverse complement strand
CCATACTGCATAGGGTGCTGGGCCTAGAGTCTGGAAGACACGAGTTCAATTCTCAGCCTCATATGCTTTCTAGCTATGTGACTTTTCGGCAACTGATTTCACCTCTGTCTGTCTCACTTTTCTCAGCTGTACAATGGAAATAATCCTAGGACCTCCCTCCCAGGGTTGTTTGTGATGATCACATGAGATACATGTAAAGTGCTTAGCACAGAGGGCTTGCTTACCCTTCTGGGCAGCCTACACACCTTTGCATCTGGCTGATGGTGCAGGTCCCCCAATGCTGTTGCCCTCCACAGCCATGTTCAAGGTTTTAGAGAAACTGGTGGAAGACAGCCAGGAGAACCAGCCCAAGATGGACATGTGACCATGGAATCTCCAACATGCTGGACATCCACAGCTTGTTCATTTCATCCCAGATTTTACAAATGTTTCTTGGACACAACCAGGTAACAGTTGTGCCTCCAAACGTGACAGAACTGAAGAATCTGGAGGTGCCTGACTTTTTCAGTAACCAAATTGAAGAGCTGCCCCCACAGATCAGCAGCTTCCACAAACTCAAACACCTGAACTTTGGTATGAATAGACTAAATACTTTGCCCCAAGGATTTGGCTCTTTTTTTTTTTTGGAGGGGGGAAGGCAAGGCAGTTGGGGTTAATTGACTTGCCTAAGGTCACACGGCTAGTTAGTGTTAAGTGTCTGAGGCTGGATTTGAACTCAGGTCCTCCTGACTCCAGGACCAGTGCTCTATTCACTGTGCCACCTAGTTGCCCTGAGGATTTGGCTCTTTACCAGCCCTGAGGGTCCTTGACTTGACTTATAACAACTTAAATGAAAATTCTCTTCTGGAAACCTCTTTTATCTTACCAGTCTGCATGTACTTCATCTAAGAGACAACAATTTTGAAATCCTGCCAGCAGATATTGGGAAGCTCACAAAGTGACAGCCTCAGAGATAACAATCCCCACCAATATAATCATATCACTGCCAAAAGAAATTGGAGAACTTGAGCAACTGAAGGAACTATACAAGGGGAAACGGCTGACTCTCCTTCCCCCACTACTCCTCCCCCAACCCCTAAGCTCAGAAGCTTGGATTGAGCTGGTCACAAGGAGGTTTTCTAAGTAGAGAATAATCCAACTGCTGACCAGTTCCAGTCTGGAGTGTCTCCTATCTTTGAATACAGCCATTCTGAAACATACAAGTGGCTCTATGGCAGACACATGCAGGCAAGCCTAGAGCCTTGAAGAAGAATGTTGTTTGTCCTTTGTTCTTGAAGAGGACTGTGACATCAGGAAGGTGATGCCCTGACTTGCAAGTCAATTGGTTTAAGTGAGGGAGGGCTGTGCAAAGTCACCAGCCTCACTTTCCCATCTGGAACTTCTATATCTCACCATTGGACCCAGATGGCTCTGAAGAAGAAGAATGACAAATCAAAGAAGATAAGCTGGAAACCCCTGACAGCCAAAAACAAATAAGGATTTAGTGTGGACTGGCACTTTTAACTTTCTGTGTGTGTGTGTGTGTGTGTGTGTGTGTGTGTGTGAGAGAGAGAGAGAGAGAGAGAGAGAGAGAGAGAGAGAGAGAGAGAG
>NW_027187275.1:104569-105228 GCF_028583685.1 Petaurus breviceps papuanus | reverse complement strand
GAGAGAGAGAGAGAGAGAGAGAGAGAGAGAGAGAGAGAGAGAGAGAGAGAGAGAGATGCACAGACACACACATACTTCATGCTTTCTGTTTCTAGTTCTCTAACCTTTACCCTCATTCCCTTGGTATTTTAGTCCTTTGGGAAGATGCTGGGTTTTTGTAGATACCTATTTCTATGTGTCTTATTAGAGTTTCCAAATAAGGGAAGCCAAGATCTATTTTGACTATAAATTCCAAAAAAAGGCTCTGCTTTAAAATCCTTTAAGAATCATGAAATTCCATATTATTAAGAAATATTAGTCATATGACCATTTATTATAGCTTAACACTGCTCATTCTTCTATTCATGTGTACATTAACATGCTTTTATTCTATTAAGTCATACATATATACCCCCTTGTGCTTTCATCTGTGTCCTTGTACCACCAAGATATTATGTTCATTTTACCTATAAATTATTTTAATAAAGTCTCTTATTAATTAAAAAAGTGCCTAGCACTTTAATGGATGGTACATAGTAGGCACTTAATAATGCCTTTCCCCCTTCCTTCCTTTCTCTCTTCCTTCCTTCCTTCCTCCCTTCCTTCCTTCCTTCCTCCCTCCCTCCCTCCCTCCCTCCCTCCCTTCCTTCCTTCCTTCCTTCCTTCCTTCCTTCCTTCCT
>NW_027187275.1:0-104469 GCF_028583685.1 Petaurus breviceps papuanus | reverse complement strand
CCTTCCTTCCTTCCTTCCTTCCTTCCTTCCTTCCTCCCTCCCTCCCTTCCTCCCTTCCTTCCTTCCTTCCTTCCTTCCTTCCTTCCTTCCTTCCTTCCTTCCTTCCTTCCTTCCTTCCTTCCTTTCTTCCTTCCTTCCTTCCTCCCTTTTCCTTCCTTCCTATATTAACTCTTAAACATGAAATATTTTTAAAATCTACCTAATCCTCATGACCTAGTCCTCCATTCTACCTTAGCTACACACATGATTATACTCTTGACTTTGCCATCACCCATAACTATTCTACTTCCTTGTTAATGAACTCTGAAATTCCTTTATCTGATCTTTTCCAGGTCATCACCCTGTCACTGTCTACACTTTGGTCCTTTTCATATCTTGATCCGTTGGAGAAGTAATTCAAGTCCAAACCTTTTTCCTTCTTGTCCTACTGCTAATCTTAGTTTGTTAACCTTAACCCTACATTACTTTGATATCCCCTCCTTCACTTTCATTCATGTGTTTCTGCATGGAGTTGGAAAAAATTGTGACATAATAATAATTGGGTTCATTCTAAGTTTATATCATCTAATCTTGACTCTCACTGAAGCAAAGCAAACCTTAGATTTCACCCTAATTATTTCAGTATCCCATCCTTATAGCAGCTGTTTCAAGACTTCTTATCTCTCCTCTCACCTCCCATGGCAACTACATTCTCTATCCTCTTAGTCAAAGACCATAGGCCCCCCCCCCAAAAAAAATTTGAAGCCATTTGCCAAGGGCTCCCCTTTCTGCCCTTCTCATCTCATATTATTCAGATACTATATCTGCTTCCCTACTATCTCCTGCTTCATTCCTGTCTCATGGGAAGAGAAGGCCCTTCTCATTATCAAGGCAAGTTCCTTTATATGGACCCTTGATCCCATATCCTTTTTCCACTCCAGTAAATTGCCCCCATTCTTTCCGAAATCTTCCATTTCTGCCTATATGCTCTCCCTATCTAAATTCCCTGCTACATACAAATATACCATCTTCCTCCATTGTTAAAAAATCTTTATTTGATCCAATCACTACTCCTAGCTATCATCCAATAGATCTCATCCACTTCCTGGCTAAACTTTTTGAGAAATCCATCTATATTAGGTATAATGTTTCTTCTCCTCTTACTCCTAAACCCTCTACAGCTGGGCTTTCAACCTCATTCAAAAGAAAATGCCCTCTCCAAGTTAGCAACGATCTCTTAATTGCCAAATCTAATAACTTTTCCTTAATACTCATCCATTCTTCCTTGACCTCTCTACACTCTTTGACATTGTTGATCACCATCTCCTCCTGAATGCTATCCTCTGTCTTGGTTTTTGTGACATTACTCTCTCCTGGCTGTCCCTCTATCTTTCCATCCATTCCCTTTCATTTTCCTTTGCTGGGTCTTCTTCTATGTCATGCCTACTATCACTATCAAAAGGAGACCCTAATATGAATCATTAGAAGCTACAGAAGAGACATGGCAAGACAGACGGAAGAAGATGTACAGACTGCCCCTGCCTGAAAAAAGCAGAGCTGGAAAATCAGAAGAAGAGAACAACTGCTCCCCATGGGCTTGGAATGCAATCGTAATGAAGTCAGCTTTGGAGAGCTCATTGGAGGAAAGCTGAGCCCTTCTGCTGGTCTATTGCCTTTCAGCACCATCTATAATCCAACAGAGCTGGGAAACTGCTCCCAGGATTATCTCCATTATCCTTTTTAATTTTCCCTAGGTTGAGAAGGAGAAAGAGCTGGAGAAAGTGTTATCTTCCAAAGTTCTATCCTAGGTCTTCTTCTCTTCACCATGACTATTTCAAAACTTGATGATGGGGTTCAGTGATCATTTCTAAGTAGATGATTCCCAGATTCCGGATGCCAGTCCTATCCGCCCTCTCCAGTCTCATGTTACCAACTACCTCTTAGACATCTCATACTGGATGTCTCCTAGGCATCTCAAATTCACTGTGCCAAAAACAGAACTCATTGTTTTTCCCCCTAAACTCTGTCCTCTTCCCAACTTTCCTATTAGAGTTGAGGGCACTGTCACTCTCTCAGTTACCCAGGCTCACAACCTCAACCCTTCACTAGAACTCACCTCACATATCCAAACTATTACCAAGTCTTGTTGTTTCTGCCTTTGCAAAATCTCACCTATAACTCTCCTTCTCTTCACTCTCACAGCCACCACCCTGGTACAGACCTTTATCATGTCATGCCTGGACCATTGCAATAATCTTCTGATTGCTTTCCCTACCTTAAATCTCTCCCCATTCCAATACATCTTTCTGCAAAAGTGATCTTCCTAAATCCTAGGTCAATAAACTCTATTTTTGCCTGTTGCCTGCAAGATCAAAGATAAAATACTCTTTTTTTTGGTGACATTTAAAGCCCTTTATAACTTGGCCCCTTCTTACATATCCAATTTTCTTACACTTTACTCCCCTCCACACATTCTATAACCCAATTACATTGGCCTAGTTGCTATTCCTTGTATGAAATCTCCACCTCCTGACTCCCTCTTTTTTCCCATGCCTAGAAAGCTCTCCTTCCTTACTTCTACCTCTTGGCTTCCTTCAAAACTTAGTTCAGAAGGCAGCTAGGTGGTACCATGGAGGAGGACCTGAATTCAAATTCAGCCCTTGACATGGAGTTAGTCACTTAACCCCAAATGCCTCACTTAAAAAAAATTTAGCTCAAATTTTACCTCCTACAGGAGGCCTTTCCTGGTCCCTCTGGCTACCAGTGTCTTCCCTATGAAACTGCCTTCTGTATATTCTGTATATATCTTGTATGCACCTATTTATTTACATCTTGTCTCCTCCTTTAGAATGTGAGCTCCTTAAGGTCCAGAACAGTGTTTTTGCCTTTCTTTGTGTCTGTGGTGCCTAGCACGTAAGTGCTTAATAAATGTTGACTGATTAAACAAAAAGGCAAAAGCAGGAATAATCAAACATCCTGTTATTCAATAGAAAACAAAAATCAATCCACTCATAAGCCTGGGTCACACTCTCCCATCAATGCACAAGGTGTCCATGAAGGAGGTTTCTTCAACCTCTCTTGAAGCAAGAAGGAAGATCTCTCCTCTCCCAGGCTTTTACACCACTGTGCCCTTCAAACCCACAGAAAGCAAGCAATAAGACACACGAAAGGAGTATCACCTTCTCTAAGCCTTCTCTGGGCTGTGGCAGCAGCAGTGAGCTCTTTTAATACAGCAGTAGCATTACACTCCTTCAGTCAAGTATAAGTTTCTTTAAGTTTGGTATTTGCTAAGCTAATTCAGGTCAGTTTTCTGTGACATCTGAAAGGCTTCCTCAGCCCCTGAGAGATTCTTTCTCTTTCAAATGACAGGGCAAGCCACCTTTCTCCAGCCCTTTCTGCTTCTCAACCTAGGGAAAATTAAAAAGGGCAGTGGAGATAACCCCGGGAACAGTTTCCCAGCTCTCTTGGATTATAGAAGGTGCTGAAAGGCAATAGACTCAGCCAGTCCTCCCAGCAGAAGGGCTCAGCTTTCCTCCAATGAGCTCTCCGAAGCTGACTTCATTACGATTGCATTCCAAGTCCATGGGGAGCAGTTGTTCTCTTCTTCTGATTTTCCAGCTCTGCTTTTTTCAGGCAGGGGCAGTCTGTACATCTTCTTCCGTCTGTCTTGCCATTTCTCTTCTGTAGCTTCTAATGCTTCATATTTGAATAGTGATGAATCTCTAATTCAGGTTGAAACAAAAACCCCCAACCCACTGTTCAACTAGGTATAATACAAACAATATACATTTTTTCCCTTAGTTCTCAAGCAATTTTGTGATTTAGAGTTTCTCAACTATATCCTTTACCCTTCCCCCTCCAAAAAAACCCTCAAATCATATATAAACAAACTGATAGACAACAATGCCTTGCAGTATTGTCCTGGTGCCTTTCAGATGCTTTCAAACAGGTCCTCTCAGTTATATAGTTTTAAGCTTCTTGTTGTTCAACTCTTTGTGACCCTGTTGGGGTTTTCTTGGCAGAGATACTGGAGTGGTTTGCCATTTCCTTCTCCAGCTCCTTTTACAGGTGAGGAAACAGAGGCAGCATTAAATGAATTGCCCAGAGTCATACAGCTAGTAAGTGTCTGAAGCTGGATTTCGCTGTTACACTGTAGCTGTCAAGTTTTATTTTTGCTTTTTTTTTTTTTTGGAGGGGGAAGGCAGGGCAAATGGGGTTAAGTGACTTGTCCAAGGTCACATGGCTAGTAAGTGTTAAGTGTCTGAGGTCCTATTTGAACTCAGGTCCTCCTGACTCCTGGGCCGGTGCTATATTCACTGCGCCACTGTCCCAAGCTGCCAAGTTTTAAACTTATAGCCTCACTAAGACACTGGGGACACTAGGCATTTTTCACTTAGGTCTTCGGCACCGTCTCAAGGTGTTTTTCTCACATGGATGTTCTTTTTTCTGTTCTTTGCAAAAAAACAAAATGTCCACATACAAAACAGACGGTACCTTTGATCAACATTTGTAAAAAGAAAAAAAAGATCAAACTGAAAATAATCGCAGTTTATGTGCCAACATCTGTTGTGGACAAGGAGGCGGTGAATCCTAGGAAGGACTCTAAATGAAATCAACATCCAGCTTTCTACTTGGTTAACTTTATTTCAAAAATGAGCATAGGGAACAATGGCAAAAGATATGTTGGAATATGTGGTTTAGAAGTAAAAAAGGAGAATGCCAATAGCCAAAGGCTTATGAAACCTCCTTTCTACATGTATCATGAACACTTGCTTTATGAAAAAAAAAAAAACAGTTGGGAGGTGCTGGACATGAGCACCAAGAAGAATTTCATTAATTATTTATCCCCATAACTGCTTTTCCATTTCTTCAAAATCTTTATAAGATTAAGTAAAGGTATCCTTAAAGAAGATGTAAAAAGGGAATGGACAAGCTCTCACAAATAATATTCCAAAGCAGTTATTTCTAATCTCTCAGTTCCTCAGATAACTCTCTAGGGCTATTGTGGCAACCTAAGGTTCAAGCCTGGTGTGTTTTCATAAGTCTCTTCTCAGTGGTGGAGAATATAATGCTTTGTGTATGTGTGGAGGGCAGAACTGACCCAAGAGCTTGAAAGAGGAGAAAACGTTTTCCTTCCTGCTTCAACCTCTCTTGAAGCAAGAAGGAAGGAAGGTCTCTCCTCTTCCAACATTTCTTACCACTGTGCCCTTGATGCAGGTGCAGCTTCAAGTAATCCTCCTCATAACCAATGAGAAAAGTCTTATGCAAATGACCAGGTTTGAGCCTGGGTTACCTAAGTTATTGAGTAGTTGGTGATATTCATCCTTAAGAGTTCCCCACATCTAAGAAATCATTATCAACACACGTGCACACACACACACACATTTAATTCATTAGACTGTAATGTGACTGGCAGAGACATTCCTACAATAGTCAATAAATATTTATTAAATGTCTACTATGTATACTGTTTTAAGTAGTAGGATGCAAATATGAAGACAGTCCTTACCCTCAAGAAGCTTTCAATCTAATAGGAAAAACAAAACAAAAGGAAGCTGATGGAGGGTGCTGGCAAAAGTATCCTAATGGTGGGAAAGTCCCAAGGTAGTGCAGCCAAGCACTAGATAACAGCTAGATGGCTCAGTGGTTAGTGTGCTGGCCCTGGAATTATGGGAATTCTGAACTCAGGAAGACCTGAGTTCAAATTCAGCCTCAGACACTTACTAGCTGTATGACCCTGGGCAAGTTACCTAACCTCAATTTGCTTTCTCCACTGGAGAAGGAAATGGCAAAGCACTTCCAGCATCTTTTCCAGGAAAATCCCATAGAAAAAATGGTTCACGGAATCATGAAAAGTTGAGCACAATTGAACAACTGAACAATTAACAGGGCAACCAAGTAAGAAAATGAGTAGTTGAACTGAGATATCTTCTAACATAGAAGTTTGGAATTCATGGCCCTATCTTCCTAAGATCTCACACACTATTACCCCACAATTAATCACTTGCTGTCCTAATCCTCTCAATTCCCTCACAATCCAGGGGATTTATTCACTCACCACGATGTTTCTTCTTCCAGTCAGAACAGAGTACGTAGTAAACTTCTCACGTTAATTCTCTAGGCAAATCAGCCTAGCCAGTTCTTATATGACAAAACATCAGCACTACTTTCCTTTTCCCTTTCTGTTTTTCCCTCTTAAATCAGAGGGTAGAAAATAAGACTAAATACACATCTGAAAAGAGTCACCTCACTTAAGCTTTGGCCAGTGCTGAAAAGAAAGAGCTGAAATTGTGGTCTTCATTCAGCTAATCAAGAACCACATAGCCAAAGCCTTCTGTCAGTTCACTGCTCTTTCTGACTATCTGCTATTTCTTCCCAGCTTTTCCCTTGTCATACTGAGACTGAGCTGATATCCTATACTTCCTATAGCCCTAATAACATTCAGTGACTTGGATCAGAGCTTCCTGGGTCTTAGCAACTCACTTTCATTTAAAGGTAATAAGTCACCAAATTTCCCCTATGAAATTGACAGACTTTAAAAAAAATCATAGGGGCGGCCAGGTAGCACAGCGAGTAAGAGCACCGGCTCCAGTGTTGAAAAGACCTGGAGATCGAATCCCGGGCTCAGACACTTAGCACCCACCCAGAAACACCTGGCTGTGTAACCTTGAGCAAGTTACTTAACCCCAATTGCTTAGGGGCAGCCAGGTGGCTCAGCGAGTAAGAGCACCGGCTCCTGACCTGGATCAAATCCCGGGCTCAGACACTCAGCACCACACCCAGAAATAACTGGCTGTGTAACCTTGAGCAAGTTACTTAACCCCGATTGCTTTAAAAAAAAAAATCATAATCTCATTTTCCACTGTTTTATATGATACCTCATTTCATTTTAGCTTTGCCCTCTTGGGTCATAAAACAGTTTTATGCAAATAAGCTGAGGGGTCAGAGTTCCCAAGGTGGTCCTCCGACTAATTTCGTGTCTGAAACTTTCTTCATATTTATATTTTTCCAGTTTTGGCTAAATAAAAGTTCTTCCTTTTCCCCTTTAAAAAACTAGACTATTTACATACAAATAATTATTCTATATTATCCACAAGGTGATTTGAACCAAAGTTCATTTTCTGTCCAAAACTGCTCAAATATCATCTGGAGCCTATATTTCTTCATACATATATGAGTTTTTATTAAAGACAAAGTTCTTTACTCTTGCTTTCTTTAGGCATCAAAATTTTCTTCTATAACAATAGCAATATCTAATATCTTTTAACTTTTGATTTGAATTTTTTCCTTTACACAAAAATCATTTTTCTGCTCTTTAAAAAAAATATGCTAGGGGCAGCTAGGTGGTACAGTGAATAGAGCACCAGCCTTGGAGTCAGGAGAACTTGAGTTCAAATCCGGCCTCAGATACTCAAAACTTACTAGCTGTGTGACCTTGGGCAAGTCACCTTAACTCCAATTGCCTTGCCTTTTCCCATCTAAAAAAAAAATGCTGAAAAGGACCTTAAAGGGATAAATACATTACAAGAAGAATAATGATATCTTAAAGGTTCTCCAGCAAGCTTTCTCAAATACATGTCAAAAGTCATTCCAGATTGCTCAAAAGAAGTAAAAAAGATAACTTAGTTTGACTAGTCTTTGCTGATCAAGCAGAGCATAAAACAGGAAGACATATCACTGCCAGAAGTCCTCATCACTGTCCTAGAGAATGTCCAGCCAAGAGTCCAAATTGAAGAGGATGGTGAAATACTCCAGATGAAGCTGTTTGCAGATTACATCAAGACCCAGAACACTGCAAAGCCTCCAAAATGAGACCCATGATCATTCAAAAGAATTCAGCCTCATCACCCAATATATGTGAGATATGCCACCAAAAGCAGTGTGGCATAATGGGAAGAGCATCGAATTTAGAGGTCCTTTTAGAATTTAGATAATGTTTGGGTTCAATCACTTCACTTCTAGGCAAAGTGGAGATAATGATATTTGCATTTACTGCCTCACAGGAAATCTGAAAACACACTAGAAATGGAGGAGGAGGAGGAAGAGGAGGATTGGGGTGAGGGAGTTATCTGCTCAATTCCTACACTTGCCACCAGATGGAGCCAAATTATTGTTTTTGGAAGCTTCAGAAACAGGAAATTGTGTTACAAAGGCAAACAAAAGAGCTTAAGAAATACTGTCTTGATGACCTTATTGACTAAAGCTTGGTGCTAATGAGGCAAGGTCACTGGTTTCATTTGCTATGCAGTCAAGGTTGCTTTGTTCCTTTCCAAAGCTTGAAACTTCCCTGTCAGTGGGAGAAACTACTGTCCATAAGAGGGCAACATGACCTAACAGTGTATGTTCAGTCCTTTCAGTTGTGTCTGACTCTTCATGTCACCATTTGAGGTTTTCTTGGCAGAGATACTGGAGCAGTTTGCCATGTCCCTCTCCAGCTCATTTTACAGATGAGGAAACTGAAGCAAACAGGGTTAAGTGACTTGCCCAGGGTCACATAACTAGTAAGTGTCAGAGGCTGGATTTGAACTCAAACTCCTGGGCATTCTATGCACCTCCTCACTCCCCCACAAAGATCCATATTAACTATTTAATCATTATTTTTGGAAGAGGACAACAGCAGCAAAAGAGTTGAACATTGTTGGGTTTTGCATAAGGTACAATTAATAATTCCAATTTAAAATACAGTATATAGACCTAAATAAGGCAAGAACATGACTAAGTTAGTGGTGGGGCACTACAATGAAAGGAACGCGAATTTGTAACCAGAAGACCTGGATTCGAATCCTACCTCTGTTACCTATGACCCCCTGAGATCTTGGAGAAGTCACTTGGAGAAGTCTCTGGGCCTCATTTCCTTCATCTACTAAAAGTTAGGATAGAGCTAAAGCAAAGACATCAGACTCACCAGCTGCAAAAATTTCCAAACATCCCCACCAGATTAAACTATAATTAAGAAATCCTTAATGAAATAAAAATGCAACATAGATAATATCAATTTGTGGTTTTCTAAATCAATACACAGCAATCAGGAATCCATTTCAATTTTGAGTTTGACACCACAGAGATAGCATTAAATCCTGTGAATCTCCTCTTCCTCCCTAGGGCCCACTCCCACCAATAATAAACTAGTCCACGATACCAACAGATCAAAGAAGCTGTCCTGTGGCCTGGGTAGTAAAAATTGCTCAACTTTCTGCAAGGAGGTAGTTTGAGTCTTCTGTTTACTGACAGACTATTTTTAAAGTTCGAGTAAACAACTTAAGTGAACAACTTAATTAAAGTAATTAAAGTAATAAGTTGTGGATAAATCATAAAGCTAATTATTATAGAGTATTATAGCATGCAGGTGGGAAGAATAAAATTGCCACCAGTCTTTAGGCCTAACTACTTCATCTGGAATTAGAGCATTGCAGAATAAGTCCCAAGTCAGCAAGTATTTACTGAGCTCCAGCTCTGTTCTAGGAACTGTATTGAGTCTCTTGCCTAAATGAATGTGAGATACAGACCTTCATTTTCAACAGAGAATAATTAAGTTCAAAGAGATTCAAAATTCATTTCTGTTACAGTGAACTTCCCATGAATGAATGAATGAATGAATGAACCACTTCAGAATTTTCTTCAGGCAATCAGCAAAGCAAAGCCTCTCTTCTAATCAGCATACTCTTAGCACAGGGGTGGGGAAATGCAACCTCAAGGCCACATGTGGCCCTCTAGGTCCTCAAGTGTGGCCTTTTCACTGACTCCAGGGCTGCAGCTTCCCCACCCCTGTCCTAGCAGATCCACCGAAGCTTGTCCCCTACTGACTTCTTCATACTATTACTGCTATTAAGCATAATCAAACCAATCACTTAAACACTATTGGCTTCTGTTTCTTCATCTGAAAAATGGGGATTATGATATCACCTACCTCAAAGTATTATTATGAGGATCAAATGAGATAGCACATATACTTTGCACTTTGCAAAACTTAACATGCTATATAAATTATGAATATTGTTATTACTATTCTGTAGGATGAGAACAGAGACATAACTGCTTTCTTCTCTGGCACCTTTGGATATCTGTGTAATTGCTTTATCCTGTAATATAGACCTGTCACAGGGTCCATATTGATGTCATCTGCTTTATGATATAAGAGGGCAAGAATCACACCTATTGAAACTTGCTCCAAATAGTTATTTACCCCCTGTGCAAACCAATACAAGTCCTTTCCCTTTCTGGATGTCATTTTCTTTTATCTGTAAAATGACTGAATTGGATTAAATTATCTCTAAGATTCCTTATGTTTTGAAATTCTCTAAGTACTTAATGCAAATCCATATCATGAAGGCTTCTAAAAACTAGTAGGATTATGGCCATCCGTTGTGATACTCATCTAATGAGTACCAAATGGATATACCACTAGAGGAAGTAGATTATATCCACCTTAACATTCTTGCTATGAGCAAGATCAGAAGGTTAGACAGGGCTTTGCATTGTAGAAGCAGCCTGAAGCAACCTCACATCAAAGAAATGTGTGAAATGTATGAACACATGAACCAGTTATGTAGCATGAGAAAGATATAACTGGGCTCCCTTGTTGTCCTCTTGGTAAAGCCCACATGTTAACTTTTTTTTTTTTGCTTTTTGGAGTGTGCAATTGGGGTTAAGTAACTTGCCCAAGGTCACATAGCTAGGTTTTTATGTGTGTGTGCGTTAAGTGTCTGAGGCTGGATCCGAACTCAGGTCCTCCTAACTCCGGGGCCAGCACTCTACTCACTGCACCGCCTAGCCACCCCAACATGTTAACTTATTAAAGGATATGGATGAGAGCAATGGGCAGGCATAGAGGGCTCACCATTTGTATCATTGGAGAGGCAGTGTGGTCCAATGGAAAGAGCACTGGCTTTGGAGGATTTGGGTTGCTATCCTGGCCCTGCCACCTCTACCTCTGTGACCCTGTGTAACTCTGGACCTTAATTTCTTCATCTTCTAAATGAATGAACTAGACTAGATGACTCCTAAGGTCCCTTTCAGCCCTAAATCTGTGAACTTCTGAAATAACGCTATCAATGAAGTCACAGTTCTTCTATGCCACAGTGAGTGGATAGAGCTCTGTTCCTAAAGGCTGGAAGACTTGAGTTCAAATTAAACTTTAAGTACTGACTAGTTGAGATCCTGGGTAAATCACTTAACCTCTATTTGCCTTAGTTTCCTCATATGTAAAACTAGGATAATGATAGAAGCTACTTCCCAGGATTGCTGTGAAGATAAAAATGGAATAATATTCATAAAGTGCTTCCTAAACCTTCAAACACTATGGAAGTGCTAGCAATTACTATTATCATTATTGCATGTGAATGTTCATTTGTTGAACTTTTAATTTGGAATTAGTTTCAAATTGCTTGGTGCTTTTGTATAGTCAACATAATAAATACATATCTCTAGCTTTTAAATCTACTAAAACTCTTTGCAAATTAAAATCAGCAGGGGCAGCTAGGTGGCACAGTGAATAGAGCACCGGCCCTGGAGTCAGGAGGACCTGAGTTCAAATCCAGCCTCAGACAATTAACACTTGCTAGCCATGTGACCTTGGGCAAGTCACTTAGCCCCAATTGCCCTCCAAAAAAGGCAACAAAAAAATTTAAAATCAGCTCATTCAACTTCCTGGAGTATTTTTCCTAGTTATACAGTGATCACGGTCACCTGTATTAGAGCTTTTAGAAGCCTATTCACCACTACAGGAGTACATATTTAAATACTCTAACAGATGTGATTTCATAAAGATAATAGGATTTCAAGCGGAAAAGGACCTTGGAGACCATGTAGACCCAGACCTCTTATTTTATAGATGAGGAAACTGAAAGTGAGAGAAGGAAAGTGACTGTCTTACAGGTCACAAGTACCAGAGCCTTAGTTCAAACTCAAGTCCTCTGACTTCAAACATAAGGATGTTTCCGTTAAGTTACCAGGGTATGGGAGCTACCTCCAATGGTACAGATTGCAACTCATTCCATCTACCTGCTCCTTCTGTTCAATTTTGGTCCATGTTTTTGTGTAAATTATCCATGGAAGATCTATGCCATGTACTAGAGCCCTCCCCTACTTCTGGAGTCCTTAACCTGGGACCCAGACGCTTTTTAAAAATATTGTGATATTTGTATTTTAATATCATGAATTGTCTTTGGAATCCTACAAATCTTGTACTATGCATTCCAAAACATTATTCTGAGACAGTACTTGGACTTCACCAGACTGCCAAAGGGCCCATGACACACAAAAAGGCTAAGAACCCCCTCAACTAGTTCTTTTTTTATATTTGGTAGATGTTAGCACAGCACTTGTTCTCATGATATAATAGCCAGCAGCGTTCTCTTTCCTCACTGGAAACATTTCTTAAAAGTTTGCTAGATGTCTTTCATTTTCATTTATACTAATCCACCATCCCCTCCATCCAAGGATCCAGCCAAACTCTGCATTGTGGCAGCATTCCCTATATTCAACGTTTTTACAAAAGCTGAAGAATTTGGCTTCTCTTGAATCTTTTGAATTCATTGGAGGGGGGTACCTAAGAGGCCTTCATTTATCACTTTTCTGACATGTAAAGAAAATCATTTCTGATCCAGTTCAGAGAACACAGAAAAGAAAAACAGTAGTTTAATTTTTCAAGCCCGTCAGTGTTTCCCCAGCCTATCTCTTCCTGGTGAGGTATTTAAAGAATCTTTTATTGTTTTGGCTCTTTTTAGGGCTGTCTTTCTGTCAATGGTGGCGTGATACTTTCAGTTAACTTTTATATCCTCTAAGCTTTTTTTATAACCTCCTGCTTTCATCCCCTTTGTAGTACGGCATATTTGTAGCTCAGAGGCCTTCAGTGTTTCCCATGCCAGCTTTGCCAGTTCTCTGTCTGAGCAGTTTCATCTCCTTTTATTAAAGAGGATTCATTTTTTAAAGATATTCTCCATTTTTACTAATTCTCTTGACTCTTTGTGATAATCTGAGATACTTCCTGTCAAAGTCGCTCTAATTCTGTGCAACAACTTCACCCTGCCCACTCCCAACTTTTTCAGGGGTCTCTAGGGTTTACTTTTCCACTTATCTCTGTCTTGAAGAATGTCTCATCTCAAATGATTCAGACTGGGCTTCCTCTTATCTTTGTGCCAACTGATCTTTCTTGGCTGTATGTCTGAGAATAACTTCATGCTATGCCTACAGTAAGACTTTTCTGGTCATGCCAACCTCCATGGGTGAAAAATACTATTATGAGAAATGAAGCTAATTCTGAACTTTGTTAACCCACTGTTAAATGCCATGGGGAGTAAGAAGGGTCCAACTTTTTCAATGGTTTGTAGATTATTGCATCATTTTAAGATTCTGATGACACTATTCCTTAACACCATATTTTTTTTTGAAAGCAATCGGGGTTAAGTAACTTGCTCAAGGTTACACAGCCAGTTATTTTTGTGTGGGTGCTGAGTATCTGAGGCCAGAACCAATCCCAGGTCTCCCAACGTTGGGACCGGCACTCTCACTCACTGTGCCACCTGGCCCCAACACCATATTTTTTAACTGATTGAAGTTTTAGGTTATTTTTTTTTCCTGTGTGTGTGTGAGTGAGAGAGAAAGAGAGAGAGAGAGAGAGAGGAGTTTCACCCTTCCTCTTAAGCTCCCTCCACCCTTTTATCCTAGTTCCTTTTTTGTTCACTCTAGGTTTCTGCATGGGCTGTTTCACAAGTTTTCTCATTCCTTTCTTTTTAAAAACGTTTTACTTGTAATTTTTGTTTTTATACCCCAGTTATTTCCAGATAAACCCTTCTCTCACCATACCTCCCCACACTGAACCCCTTCTTGTAACAAAGAAAAAACATTTAAGCAAAACCAACTGATATTAATCTCAAATGAGCGTGTATCAATATCCTGCCCAAATGGTCCTCCACTTTACTGAGAGGAAGGAGGTCTAGAGAGGCAACCTAGTATAGTGTCTAGAGTATTAGACATGGAGTCAATAAATCTTGGGTTTAAATTCTTCACCAGACTTACGTGGTTCTGGGAAAGTCAACAAATTTCTGTGAGCTTTGGTTTCCCCATCTATAAAAATTGGGCATGATTAATAATATCATTTCGCCTTCTTCCCCCCACCCCATGTTGTAAGAATCAAATAATAAAAGTATGTAAAGTGCTTTGCAAACCTTAAATAACTACATAAATGTGGCCTATTACTAACTTGAACCTCTGTTTCCTTGTGTATAAAATGAGGGTATTGGATGATCTCTAGAGTTTCAGCATCCAAATCTATGATCCCATTATTCTATTGGGACCAACATGGTTCACTATAGTTACTCAGAGTTAAGCTTGCTATTACTTTTCTTTTCATATACATTATTGTAGTCATTTTATATGTGTGTATGCATCAGTTCATATAGTTCTTCCCAAATTTCTCCGAATTCATTGTGTTTTTATTATTGCACAATAATATTCCATTACATTCACATAATATGTTTCTCCCATTTCTTACTAGGCTTTCCTAAAACAAATAGTTAAATTAATTAAATTAAACTAATTAAATTCAATAATGAAATGTGTCATCCATTGACAACCTTTTTTAATCCCCAAGAGTTCCTCCTTGGAACATAGCCCTGCTTTGGAAAAAACTGGGGGCACCAAAGGGTTAAATTATTGCCCAGAGCTATGCAACAAGAAGGCAGTGAGAAAACCAGAAATAAAACCTGCATTCCACAGTCATTTCTTTGAAAAACCCACCGGACCACACTCCTTCTCTTTTGTTGGTGCCTCATTTCCTCTTATTGTAATTCATTCTGTATTCCTTCCTGTTCCCTTTTCTTGACTGACTGTTGTTTTCCCACACCACAGGGTTTTAATTTCCTCATGCTATCTCCTTATCACTGAGGTCTATGTTTCCTTGTCTCTGACCTACCTATTGCTGGTTCACCCTCAACACACTCGGTGACCTCTTAAGACTTAGTTTCCTCTGGACCTTAGTTTGCTCATCACTAAAATGGGAATAGTCTCGTTTCCTTTTCTTACAAGGCAATAGTGGGTATTAATCACGAACATTTTTGGAGGGCTTTTCATGCCAAGGACTGTGGAAGTGCTTCGAATGCTGGTGTTTAAAATGCCTGCTCCAATTAGTTCCATATGCCCCACTCCTGGGTTGACCTGCTGGGTTATACATCATTGTTTTTTCTTCCTCCTTCTTAACTCTCAGCTGCCTGCTTGTTCTTCCTAGTCTACCCTTCAGGTCCACTTGGCCTGTTTTCACTTGGCTCAGGAATTTACTAAAGAATCTTTTTATTTTTCCTGAGGTTGCAATGGGGCATGTTCACTGACAGAGGGTTTGAAAAATACACCGTATCTTTGCACAATCAAATAATAGGCATAGGGCTGTGTTCTTTTTGCCATCATGTCAATCCCAGGATATGTGATGATGACCCAGAAAAGACATAATACATTGCACAGAAAGCCCCATTTCCTTGGTCACAAATATTCTAGAGGTCAAGTTTGGGGTTTTGTTTGTTCATTTTGGGAGAAGGATGTTGTTTTAAAGGTTATCTGCCTCCACCTCCCCTCTCTCCTCCCAACCAAGTTTTCCAAATTGTTGGGTAATGGGTCATATGTTGAGAATGGAAAGGACCTTAGAAGTAATTTGTCCCAACTCTCTCATTTTACAGATGATGAAACCGAAACTCAGAAAACCTAGGTGACTTGCCCAAAGTCACATGGAGTAAGCAGCAGAGTCTGTATTTAATCCTGGGTTCTCTGACTGCCAAAAGCAGTACTCTTTGCTGGGTATTCCTTTATTCTATCAAATAATAAATCCCATAATAAACACAGAACTTTGCTCATTTACACACAAGCTCTAAATTAGATGGAGATTTCTTAAGGCTATATACAGGTCTTTTCCCGCCCCGCCCCGAAATCTAGAAATTATATTTTTGAATTTATACTACTAATGGGTGCAGAATTGAACCCTTCTCTAGAGTGTGGGGGAACAGAAAGGGATAGCCTTCCCCCACCCCCTTTTTGACTACAAGGGCTCTGGTTACACCTGACATCGTTCATTTAGCAACCCGATCCTCCCAAGTTACAGCACTCGATGGATCTGCTTTCACCAGTGACTATTAAAGCAGGAATGTAGCGTTAAGTTGCCACTTTGATTTAGTTTGCAAACTGTTTGGTTAGTTAACAAAAAGAAATGTTCCCCTTTTCCTCCACTGGGAGTTTTCTCCTCCATTTCTGTTTACTTTGGATTGATAGAGTGGTTTTACATCCCTGTCACTCTATTTGGGGATTTTATTGGTAGGAATAACCACATTTAGTTTAGTTTAAAGTTTGTCCAAAACAAAGCCCCAACTTGGGTCACTGCAATGGCTTGGTGGCATTTAGATTGAATTTCATAAAAATATTTGTGTATGGACATTGTTGGGTGGGGGAGGGGGAGGAGAGGGGAAGGGGAAATTCATCCAAATTGAAATTAAAACAAAAACAAAAAAGAAAACCCAACCCACCATTAGGTGTTTTTCCAGTCACAACACATGAGTAATTATAAAAGCAACAGCTAAAACAATATGATTACTGTGCTGAATTCTCCATGTATTGTCACGTATAAAACTCCTAAAACTGTTTGCAAAATATTTTCTCAACCTGAAAACACATACCTTAAGTATAGCTCACAGTGACAGCTTTTACCAAGCCTGCATTTTTAAAAGTGAAATCATCAAAATGATGCAGGACTTTATATGAGGTCTATTCCCTACAGAGTTCTTGGGGAGAAAAGGCTAGATTAAATATTAGACCAACATCATAAGGTCCCAATCATTAATCCAAAATGCTCCCCACCCCTACCTCACCCAACCCCCTTTCTCAATCTTCTTTTTCTCTCTCCTTTCTCTCTCTCCTTCTCTCTTCTTTCTCAGTCTCTCTTTCTCTCTTTTATCATTTTCTTTTCTCTTCCCTCTCTTTTTCCCTCCATTTTCTGTCTCCTTTCTCTTTTATGTTTTCCTTTTCTCTTTCCTCTCTCTCTTTCCTCTTTCCCTCTCTCTCCTTCCACTTTTCTTTCTCTCCCCTTCTCTATCCACTCCTTTCTTTTTCTCTTTCCTAATCAATTCTCAAGTACATATACTCATAAATGAAGAGTCATACATAATGCAAATAGTTCAAAACAATAAATATGAAACTTCAAAAAAAATCATCTAGTGTTAAATATTTGACTTTAAAATTCATATTGGGATTTTTGGAGACAGTGAAACTATTAGATTTACCTTCCTAAAACATATTTTGCTTAGACAAATATTTATCATAGTTGGTATTCCCTGGGTACGCATCAATTGTGCAAGAGAGGTATCCCCAAAACTTAATAACTATGAGGGAAAGCTAGCTGAGAATAATTCTTTTAAAAAATTGTTACAGATAACCAAGATGATCAGGAGTTTTCCAAACAGACAAATCCCGTGGGAACAAAATTCCTTTTCCTATTGTTGACTTACACAGAGAAGTATAGTTGGTCTTCTCAAAAACTGGATCAATTGTGGCAGAGATTGGGTGGGGAGAAGAGGAGGAAAGGCTATAGTCTTCTGGGCCTGTAGGGGGGCCTGAGACTGGATAAGGGAGGGCTGCATTCCTGGAATTCACAAGGCCTATTTACTTGGGAGTGAGATAAGTGCTGCCTGGGCTGGGTCACTGGGCAGGGGATCATCCTCTATCCTCAGAGAGGTAGGAGTGGCCCTCAATTAGGTCAAGAGGGGGAAGGGGAAGGGAATTAACACTTATTTAATGCCTATGATGGTCCAGGCACTGTACTAAATGCATTATAAATATTATTTCATTTGATCCTCATTTTATCATCACAGTAACCATGGAAATAGGTAGTACTATTATCCCCATTTTACTATTCAGGAAACTGAGGCAGACAGAAATTAAGTAACTTGTCCAGGATGACACAACTAATAAGTGTCTGAATCTGGATTTGAATTAGGTCTCCCTGATACCAGATCTGTCATTCTAGCAATTCCACCACCTAGCTGCCAAAGATGCCAAGGAAAGCACAGTCCTTTTATCCTGGAAAGAATGTATGCCCTGCTGGTAAGCAAAGATGATGGTAGTAGAGGGAACCCGCATCACAGATCACATCCCTTCAGCTTCAATCCTGCCATCTGTGCATGCCATCGCACCATCTGCCTGCCCTGCTCATCCCCACCTGAAACAGCACACTCCCCGCTGGACCTGAAACCTGGACCTCTATACTATGATCTTTCTTTCAGAATCCAGGTCCTGGTCCCTATAAAAGATAATCCACTCATTTTTGAAGGAGGTTAGGTGATGGTAGATAGTGTGCTGGGCTTGGAGTCAGGAAGAGCTTATTTCAAATACAGCCTCAGACAGTACCTGACTGTGTGACCCTGAGCAAGTCACTTAACTTATGTCTGCCTCAGTTTCCTGTAAAAGGATTATAATAGCAACACCTACCTTTCAGGGTTGTACTGAAGATCAAATAAGATAATATTTTTAAAGTGCCTGGAATATAGTAGGTATTATAAAAATGCTTATGACCTTTCCTTTTGAAACTTCCTTGCCTAGGGCCTAACCAAGTTGATTGTAAACTAAATGTGTGGAAGATTGGGTGAGCCAGACCACCTAGACCATTATATCTGTCATCTGGACCTACACAGCCACCATTGCTTTTGCTTCCCATCGAGCAATTCGCTTTCCTGCCTCTCCCCTCACCTGTGTCACCTTCCCAGAACAAAGCCTCCTTCTCTTATCGCCACTACCCTACACTTATCATCCCCTATAGGGAAGTAATCTCCTTGACCATAGGAACTACTTCTTTTTAAATATATGTTAGTATTTAGTCAGTGTTTAGCCCAGTGCCTGACACACGTAAGTGCTTTATACAAGCTTTCAAAATTAATTAATTCAATCATCCCTATATAACCTGTACTATTTCTTCTCGAAACACAAATGAAATGATAACAGTGAAGTGTGTCACTGGGATTCATCCTTTGTCAGGAGAAGTATTTATATTCTTTTTTTCTTTTTCTTCCTTCCTTCCTTCTTCTTTCTTTCTTCTTTCCCTGCTTCCTTTCTGTCACTCATTTTGCTCAAAGGATCCTTATCCCAACTCCAGCTCTGATTAATGACTCAAATCCTCAGCCTTAGAGTTTTAGGGGGACGAACTCTGGGATTTGAGGGGGATTCTCTAATGTCTTTAGTTTGCACTCCTGCAGCTGAGCCTCCATCCTGAGATTATCAGTTGAGAATCAATTTAGCTAGTCAGCCTTAAGGAACTTTTAGAAAGGGGCATTTACTCAGGTGGGACAGTAAGACTAATGGATGTGAGACATTCCCTTGAAAGTCTGTGACACACTCTTCTACAAAGTCCAAGGAACAGCGGGTTCAGGCTTAGATAGCCTTTCCATTCCTATTTGGAGTGCTTAAGAAGCCTGGTGAATTTGCACCCAATCTGTTCTTGGATCTGGGATCAGCAGATTTGGGGCTATCACTAGGATGTCCATTGGAGGTTGGGAAATACAAACTCCTCCAGACTCTTCAAAATTGGCAAAGTCCTTCTCTAGCCAAAGGCATGGGTCCAGGGGTGGAGACAGAAGAGGCCTGGACAAGGACAAAGCGAAGACTTCTCCATCTCTCCCCATCCACCCAGGGGTTCTCACTCAGGGGTGTGCTAAAAGCTTTCTTCTGCTTGCTACTGCTCAAACCACTGCCTCCCCTCATCCCCAACAATTTCATTTACTTCATTCCTTTTTTTTAAATTTTGCTTTTTGGAGGGGGAAGGCAGGGCAATTGGGGTTAAGTGACTTGCCCGAGGTTACACAGCTAGTAAGTGTTAAGTGTCTGAGACTGGATTTGAACTCAGGTCCTCCTGACTCGAGGGCTGGTGCTCTATTCACTGCAACATCTAGCTGCCCCTACTTCATTCTTTTGTACAAGATTCAGACGGTCTGATGAAATGTCAGATAATTGGAACACACTTCCTGACTGATGTCATTTCACTTTATCAGATGGCTTTTAATGGCATCATGCTAAGCAGCTAGGTAGAGCTCTGGAGAGTGAGGAGAGAGTTCTGGACCTGTAGTCAGGAAGATCTGAGTTCAAATCCAGCCTCACTTAATTTCTCTGTGACTCAGTTTCCCCAATGCTAAAGTGAGTATAACACTAGCACCTAACTCACAGGATTCTTTTGAGGATTAAATTAGAAAATCCATAAAATCTAAAATTACTCTATAAATGCCAGTTATCATCATCATCATTATTTATGTCTAAAGCCTATTAGTGAGAGTGATAGAGCATCTTATCATTTTAAGTGGAGTGAGACTAGTTGAGTAAATTAGTTCTTATGTATCTATTTGTCTATACAGCGTAGTGGATAGAAAACTAGCCTTGAAGAGAGGAAGACTTCCATTCATATTAGACTGTGGGACTCTGGGTAAGTCACTTGATGTTTTAGTGCTCTGAAGGGCCTGGCATGCTATGGCCCATGGAGTGACAAAGAGTCAGATGCAACTGGACAACAGCAAAAACCCTCTGCAACTATAAATTATAGAGAGGGTGCAGACTTGTATTTGTAGGGGAAGCTTTTTCACCTGTTTCTTAGGCTAATAAAACCACATGTCCAGCCCCTATCCCATCGATCTAAACAAAAGACCAACCTTTGCTCTCCATCATCAGTGTCCTGCTCTTACAAAATCAAATCTTGATACAGAAGAAACTAAATGTTGTTTTTATTCTCATTAAGGGTAGTAGGAAGAAAACACTACAAAATACTCAGGACCCAGGTGTAGCAGCAAGCACCCTAGCATACCCAGGGTGGCTACCAACACAGGATCTGTTTTTCTAAAGGAAAGCAACTCAAAATGGGTTAACAATCTTGCTTTAGAGGGGTGGAGTTAAGACAGCGGGGTAGAAACAGGACTTCCTTGGGGCTCTGGCTCCCACCTCCTCCAATTCATGTAAAAGGTGAATCAGAACAAATTTTGGAGCTATAGAACCCACAAAATGACACAGAGAAGCTAACTCATTGTTGAGGACAACCCGGCAGGGTCGACAGGGAGCAGGGAGCACAGTGCTCTAGGAGCTGATTCCAACCCCTCATGAGCCAGAGGTTCTGACCTCAGGGCGGGCCTGACTAGCTGCCAGCTGTACGAACTTCAGAACACCAGCAGATGTGGCAGTTTCCAGAATTATCAACCCATAGATGCTAAGGACAAAGTGAGAAGTCAGTGCAGTGTGGACTTTGGGATCCAGTAGTTCAGGAGTGCTGTCGGCCTTTGCCCCCAAGGCGAGAAGTGGCCGAGGCATGGCGGCTGTGCAGCTGCTGCCACATGGCTGCTTTAGTTCCTGGCCTGCAGATTGTAGGGGGACAAAGAGACCAGTCTGAGGGGTAATCACTCTTGCTTTAACCTGCTTGGATCTGGATTGCTGTCTAGGGTGGAGGTCCTGGGGTGTTCCACCAGCTTGCCAGTGTGTGGAGGCTTCAGAGAGGGCACCCAGCTAATACCTTCAGCAGCTGAGAAAACCCCAGGGTTTGGGATGAAGCTCCCCTCTCTGATAGCAGAGTCCTACTGTGGCAAAAAGCCCAAAGTCAAGTAATTGAGTGGCAACATGAGCAAACGAGGGAAGCAAAGAAAGCAGAGCAACCCAACTTTACACTCCTATTTTGGGGACAAAAAGGATTAAAGCATGGGACAGGAGGAAGACAATGAACTCCTGCACCAAAAGCTTCCAAGAAAAATATGAGCTGGTTACAGGCCATAGAGGAGCTTAAGAAGGATTTTGAAAAGCAAATAAGAGAAGAGGAGGAAAAATTGGGAAGAGAAATGAGAGTGATGCAAAAAAAAATCATGAAATGAGAGTCAACAACCTGACTGAAGAAAATAACACCTTAAAAAATAGACTAACTCAAATGACAAAAGATTCTCCAAAAGGCAATGAGGAGAAGAATGCCTTAAAAAGCCAAATTTGCCAGATGGAAAAAGAATCTCAAAAGCTCACTGAAGAGAATCATTCCTTCAGAGTTAGATTGGAGCAAATGGAAGCTAGTGACTTTATGAGAAATCAAGATACTATTAAACAGATCCAAACAAATGAAAAAAATAGAAGGCAATATGAAATATCTCATTGGAAAAACCACTGACCTGGAAAATAGATCAAGGAAAGATAATTTAGAAATTATTGGACTACCTGAAAGCCATTATCAAAAAAAAGAACCTAGAAATCATCCTTCAAGAAATTCTCAAGGAAAATTGCCCTGATGTTTTAGAACCAGAGGGCAAAATAGAGGTTGAAAGAATCCACCCATCACCTCCTGAAAAAGATCCCCAAAAGAAAACTCCTATGAATATTATAGCCAGGTTCTGGAGTTCCCAGATCAAGGAGAAAATATTACAAGCAGCCAGGAAGAAACAATTTGAATATTGTGGAAACACAACCAGGATAACACAGTATCTGGCCCTTCTACACTGAGGGGTCCAAGGGCTTGGAAAAATGATATTCTGGAGCTCAAAGGAGCTGGGATTAAAACCAAGAATTACCTACCCAGCAAAACTGAGTATCATATTTTAGGGGAAAATATGGTCATTCAGTGGAATAGAGGATTTTCAAGCATTCTTGATGAAAAAACCAGAGTTGAATAGAAAATTTGACATTCAGATACAAGAAGCAAGAGAAACACGAGAAGGTAAACAGGGAAAAGAAATCATAAGAAACTTATCAAGGTTTAACTATTTATATCCCTACATGGAAAAATGATAAGTGTAACTGATGAAACTTTTCTCAGTATGAGAATAGTTGAAGGGAATAGAAATGTGTATATACACATATATACATACATATATACACACACACACACACACATATGTATGTCTATATAGGAGGGCATATGGGAGTATGAATACATATGAGAATGTGTGTATATATGTGTACAGGTATACATAGATAGAGGGGACAGGACCAATTTAATAGGAAGGGATGGTACCTTAAAGGTGAAATTAAGAGGTGAGAGCGGAATATAATGAGAGGAGATGGTGAGAGACAGAATGGGGTAAACTATCTCATATAGAAGAGGCAAGAGAAAATGGTTACAATGGAGGGGAAGAACAGGAAGTCAAAAGGGAATGTGGCCACCTTATTCTCATTGAATTTGGCTTAGGGAGGGAATGACATACACACTAAATGCTGCACCTCACCCTACAGGAGAGTAGGGGGGATGGGGATGAGAGAGAGGATGATGGAAGGGAGGGCAGGTTGGGGGAGAGGGAAGTTGGAAGCACCTACTTTTGAAAAGGGTCAGGATCAAAGTAGAGAATAGAACAAGTAGGAGGTGGGATAGGAGGGAGGGAAATATAGTCAGTCTTTTACAATATATCCACTATGGAAATGTTTTGCATAGCTACACATGTACAACCTATATTGAATTGCTTATCTTCCCAGTAAGGGTGGGTGACAAGGGAGGAAGGGAATGAATCTGGAATTCAAAGTTTTAAAATAAAATGTTTAATATATATGTACTATTATTAATAATATTTTACATGTAACTGGGAAATAAGATATACAGGCACTGGGGCATAGGGATACACTGTGCCCTACTGGAAAGTTGGAGGGGGTATGGGAGAAGATATGGGAGAGAGCAGATTGGAGGAAAGTATATCCAGTGGGATCAATATTTTGGGGTGGTGGGTAGGGGAAAAACAGGGAGAAAATTTGTAACTCAAAATCTTGTGGAAATGAATGATGTAAACTAGAAGTTAATAAACCATTTGATAAAAAAAAAAACCAATCTTGCTTTAATCAAACATATGTCATTTACCTAGTTCAGGGGGAAAAGGTCAGCACCCCAAACTTCAGAGAATACAAACAAGTTACAAGCAGAAGTTACAAACAGACAGAGAAACAGATCAGCAGACAGGCTTCCAGCTGTCTGACTATTACATCCATATCTAGTCAGTTACCAGAGAGAGAAGCACCAACATCTGGGTTTTCAAAGCCGGGGGGCTCAACGACTGCCCAGAGTCTTGTCTGGTCAAATCACACAACTCTTCTCAAAGTAAGCCCCAAAGCAAAATCTCACATCAGGTTATATATAGTCTTCTCCTGTCTCAGAGAATGCCACAACCCTCTTGACCCACTGCCCAATCACAAAGTATCAAGGTATGGGCATTCCTGAAAAACAAGCCTCCCACTACAGGTTCCATGTGACCACATTCAGCCTATTAGGGGACAGTGTATATTTTCAAATCAAGGAAGGTTCTCAGAGTCACTTAAGCCTATCAAAGGACCTAGGGGCAGGGAAGATCTTAGATTCCTATTCCCATAACACCAGGGTACACCACAACATGCTTGCTGGGTTGGTAACCGATTATTCCAAAACCTAATTGGGTCCAGGAGACACCATCTAGGAAATTTCATAAACCCCTCTATCCTCTCTATACATTTTCCTCCAGCTATCTGGAAGATACCTGCAGATACTATAGCCCCAGAGATTTTTGGAGGAACCTTTAACTCATCCATGATAAGTGAGTTGAATAGAGGCTGATCCCCAAGCAATTTGTTCCAAGGGCCATGAAGGTAGTGAAGCAAATGCTGTGGGGAGATTAGAGGTTGGTCAGACATGCCAAGGTCACCACTGCATCCCAGGCCATTGCCAGCCATCTTGACATTTGTCTTGCCACTGGACTTGGATGACTCTGGAAGAGAGAGAGATAAACTGACAACTTTGTGTAACTCTGCCTCACTTAAATCCAATTCACGTACAAGTCAAGACTTCATCCTAAGATGTCATTGGTCCTCTTCAAAACCAAAGGACATAGAGTAACAGCATAGATGATGTCTCAGGGAACTACCTTATAAGAGACACAGGTCACCCACTTCATTTCTGACAATTTTCCTGGCAGCTCATAACTTTGGAATATTAAGAGAAATAGCCTAAAAGGCAGTTGTATCATCTGTGCTGTATTTGGGACACAAGCACATTGGTATATGTAGTCATTTGGAGGAATTGAAAGACCATTAGCTTTTGAGCAGTAAACTCTGGTGAAACAAATTTGGTAGTTAATAATGTTGTAATTACTCATCCTGCTCATGGCTGGAGATTAATACATGCACCGGCTTCAGCCTGCCTGGAGAATGTGAGTATTGTAGCTTGTGGGACAGGTTGTTCATTTTAAAAGATAACATGAAAGATTAGCAGTGCTCTGGAGCTGGTGACAGCTAGCAACAAAAACCAACTGGTGATTGCTGAAGACTAGAGCAAATATACTACCAAACTGACACTGTCTCAAGGAGTTTTGAAGCAGTGATATTTAGTGAATTTGTGGTCATTTTAACGGGACTCCCCTCAAGGAATGAGTGGGTGCCTTGATTCCAACTTTGATTCCACCTGTTTCTACAAAGCTAAAAATCACTTGAATTATTCACATGAGAAAGGTCTGCTCTTTTTGGAAAAGCTGGGGACTGCCCTGGGGAGGAAAATGTTTACTTTCCTTTTCAGATCTTTTTTTAAAGTAAATTCTTGGACTTCATTCAAAAGAAAAATGTGTTATACTGGCCAACCCTTTTCTAAGAATTTCATTAAAAGAAGCTCTGGGGTAGATCATATTCTTTTAGCGTAAGATTTGTTGTTAATAGATAATGATAATGATGAAGAGGAGGAGGAGGAGGAGGAAGGTGATGATAGCTAACATCTAGATAGTGCTTGCTGTATGCCAGGAACTATACTAAGCACTTTACAAATATCTCGTTTGATCTTCATGTCAACCCTGAGGGTTAGGGGCTATTATTAACCCCATTTTACAGTTGAGGAAACTGAGGCAAACAGAGGTTAAATGACTTACCCAGGGTCACACAGATAGTAAGTCTCTGGGGTTGGATTTGAACTTGGGTCTTCCTGACTCAGACTCTGCATTGTATCCGTTATGCCACCTAGCAGCTGATCTCTTGATTACACAGCCATGGAAAATGTCTAACTTGGAGTAATCCATTCAGGACTTTTTTTTGCCATTGTGCTGACCTCATTGTTGTATTCCTGTGAAACCTGGACAGTCTACTAGCGCCATGCCAGGAAATGGAATCACTTCCATTTGAACTGTCTTAGAAGATCCTGAAGATCACCTGGCAGATCACCCTGAGGTCCTTTCTCGAGCTGGACTGCCAAGCATTCAAACTCTGCTTCACAGAGTGCAACTATGATGGGCTAGCAATGTTGTTCAAATGCAAAATGTATGCCTGCCAAAAAATACTATTTTATGGGAGAACTCACACAGGGCAAGCATTCACATAGTGGTCGGAAGAAATGATACAGGGACACTCAAGAATTTTGGAATTGATTGTATGACCTGGGATTTGTATGGCACAGGACTGCTCAGCATGGCATGCCCACATCAGAGAAGGTGCTATGCTCTATGAGCAAAATGGAATTGAAAGAGTTCAAAGGAAACACAGGATGAAGACATTTAGAGAATCCACCCCAAATGTTTACAGGGACTATTTGTGCCTGATCTGTGGAAGAGCATTCCGAGCTTGTATTGGTCTGATCAGCCACAGCTGGACACATTGAAACTTGACTTTAGCATAGTGATGTAATTTTGGTCCTCTTTGAGAACAAAGGACAACAACCAAACCAAACTATCTTGCTGCTAGACTGAAAACTCCTTGAAAACAAGTATTATGTCCAGGTAGTAAGCATCAAAGGCCTGTACTACTGTTGTAGCACCAAGAAGAATAAGGAGGTGATATATTGGCCTGGTTCCACCACATCTGGAGTTCATTTTAGGAAAGACATTACCAAGCTGGAGAATGTCTTGAAGAGAATGGCAAGATAGTAAAAGGGCACAAAAGAATGCTACAGAATGAAGTGAATGAAATTGAATAGCTTTGGCACAAATAAAAGAAGACAATAAAAACAGGATAGTTGTCTTCAAATACCTGAAGGTCTGTCATGTGAAAGAGGGCATAAATATATTCTACTTGGCCACGGAGGACAGAGCTAGGGACGATGGGTAGAAATGGGCAGATTTCAGCTCAATGTCAGAAAAAAAAACTTCCTAACATTTAGAAAAAATAGAATAGACAGTTCTTCAGGTGTTCAAATATTGGAGAAGGAATTCTTGTAAAGGTACAAGTTAGAATAAATAGCCTCTGAGATTCGATCTAATTCTGGAATTCTCTGATTCTACATGCAAAAGATACTGTGGAGATAGAATTCATAGAATTTGTCAACTATGAGAGGTGAGAAAGAAGAAAGACTTATAAAATACCAAGTTTTCTTATGTGGTAGATTGGGTGAATGATGATGGCCCTAACACGGATTTTATGAATTAATAAGGAAGAGTAGCTTTAGGGGAAAAGATATGCTCAGTTTGGGACATAAACTTGAGGTGTAGGTGGGACATCCAAGTAGAGTTGGCCTGTAGGTAGTTGGCATTGTCTAGAGCCTGGGAACAAGGCCAGAGTTTGGGATACAGAGTTGGGAATTATCTGCCTAGAAGTGATAGATGAAATGGTAGAAGTGAATGACATTGCCAGAGCTGAGTGTAAAGAAAGAAGACAAGAGGGCCAAGAGAAGAACCTTGAAGGACTCTCACATTAAAAGACTGGGAAAGGTAAGTGGCCAAAAGTCTTAAGTTCTTTAGAGAATGATGTCAAGGGGAGTGAGGACTTGGGAAAAAAAGATATGGTGAGTAGGAAATAACCAGTGATGACACTCAGGGCACTTTCAGGAAAGTATCATGGATAGAAACCAGAGCCCAAGGGGTTGAGGAGAGTGGTTGATGGGGAAATAGAATCATGTTATAGACCAATTTTAAAAGACATTTAGCTGTGAAGAGAAGAAATGTGATCATTACTGGAATGATTTGTTGGAATCGAGGAAAGATTATAGGTTTTTTTTAGAGTAAGGGAAACCTAAGCATGATTGTGGTCAGGAGGAAAGAAGCCAGAAGAGAGGGAGAGGTTGAAGACTTATGAGAAAAGGGGGATAATTGTGGGAGCAAGGTCCTTGAGGGAATGTAGTGAAGAAGGTTTAGTTTTAAATTAAATATGGATACTTTTTCCCTGTAAGGCAGGGAGAAAAGACCAGCATATAAGGTCAGATTGATTCTTTTAAGACACTATAGCAGTTTTAAAAAAGTTATTGATGTCTTATTTTTATGTAACCTTCATTTCCAGATTTAGATCCCTTCACCACTCAGAGATATATCTTTTGTTACTAAGAATAGAAAAAAAAAAGAGGAGGAAAAAGGCAAACCAGGTTGAGTGACTTACCCAAGTCACACAACTTGTGAGTCTTTGAGGCCAGATTTGAACTTATGAAAACCGGGCAAATTAAAAAAAAAGAAAAGAAAAAAATGGACAACCTTTCCACTGTGCCACCTAGCTACCCAAGTCTTCCTCTTTAAAATGGCAGCTCTGGGAAGAACCCAGGCAACAGTCAGAGGAAGAGGTCAAAGGGATGGGAGGAACTATGAAAAGTAAGGTTGGCCCATTTTCTTATTTCTTCTTTGGGGTCAAGCTTAATTATTTTAATAATATAACATTCAGTTTTAGGTTTTAGTTTTTTCCATTTCCAGCATGGCAGACATTGTATATATCATCTTCTCGGTTCTTCTTACTTCACTTTGCACCATCAGTTCATATAAGTCTTCCCATGCTTCTCTGAGTTCTTCATAGTCATCATTTCATATGGTTACAGTAATATTCTGTGATAATAAGGTACCACAATTTGTTTAGTTATTTTCTCATTAAATGCATATTTGTTGCCAGTTCTTTGCTACAAAAAAATGCTCTTTAAATATTTTGGCATTTATGGGGCTTTTTTTCCTCTCTTTGACCTTGTGGTTTCCTTTGATTTTGTATTCCTAGCACTTGGCAAAATATCTGAAACAAAGTAAGTGATTCCTAAGATAATGCAATTTTCCTGATTGCATTTTCTAGTTACTTCATTACTTTGTAGCTTTTCTCAATGTATTTGTGTAGGTAATTGCAGATAGCATCTTTTATAGGTAAAATGCCAAGACTTGCTGTTTTGAAAAACAACCTACAGTCAAATGGTGAAGTATATTCTAACTGCCCTGCATTTTCAGTGGGGGAAACTGTGCTCCCAGAATTTGAATGTAGCCAGGTGTTAGAAGGATGAATTCAAATCTGATCTAAGAACAGCAGCCCAATGGTTCCTAGAAGTGATATTGAATAACCACTACTGGAATGGAGGGGGAGGAACAAGATGGGTTATTTCTCATATTCAATTCAGGGTAAGGGAATCGTGGACTCAAAAGCTTCATTTTTCCACTGAAAAAGACATGGAATAACTAATTATCTTAGAAAAGATAAATTTCACAAAAGTAGTCTAGATTCAAGTCTACAAAGAAAAGGAGGAGGGAGGGAGAAAGAGAGACAGACAGACAGACAGACAGCCTCATAGCTTGGCTAGTTGGAGCAGTTGATTACAATAACTGTCTGAATTTTAGTGCCCCAAAGCAAAATCTCAGCCATCACACTTTAGTTACACTTCTGACAACTTGAATCCCTTACTATAGTTAGTGGATTTAATAAGGTGCCTGGGCCTGGTGTGATAGTAATGGCAATTAAAGATTCCCCTGTATTGGCTTGGTTTTCAAATTGATTGTGTTAAAACCCAGAGTTTGTTAATCCCACCTGTGGGATGGGCTTGTTGATGTGAAAAGAAAGTCCTGAACTGGGAGGAGCTGGTGATGTAGATTTGGAGAGACAAGAGAGAGGCGGAAGATTTTTTTTTGGAAGCAGCACCTCGTGGAGAGAGAGAGACTAAGAGAATTGCTGGTGGCCGCTTTGAATTGCCCTGGACTTTTGAGACCTGCCCCCTGAGCTGCCAAGGACTGAGGAGACATGGCTGTTTTGCTGGTACTTTGTCTGTCTGTTTTGATGTTATTTTGCCAGATTTGTCCACTGGTGAAAGACTGTCCTTTTGTTGAAGAAGTCCTGGAACCTGGCTGTTCGCTAAGAAGGCCTGCGACTGTCCTGCAGACAGAGAGTGAATACTGTCCACTGGTGAGGGACAGTACTGTTGTTGCAGTGGTCTGGAGATTGTCCTGCAGACAGAGTGAATACTGTCCACTGGTGAGGGACAGTGCTGTTGTTGCAGGGGTCTGGGAGCCTTTCTGTTGGTTCAGAAGCCCTGAAGAAGGATTTTCTTGTTGTATGTTTACAGAAATCCTGGGAGAGGGCTTTGCTAATGTGTTCAGGGGTTCTAGGACTGTTCTACAGACAGAGGATAAATTCATGAAGGGACTGGCAATGTATCTTGTGGCTTTGCTAAGCCTTGTCTCCCCAGGAACTAAGATTGCTGAGAACTTGCCTCTTGTCAAGATGAAGAAAAGACCTCCATTTGGGTATTAAGTGCTGTGTTTAAACTTGATGTAACTCTGGGGTAGATTCAATTGTGATCCAGGGGTGGGGAACTTTTGACCTTATTGTGCTCTGTGATTGACAAATGAAGGTACTTCACCTATGTTTGGAAACTAATCTCCATTTGAGAAGAGGGGCTTTGTGGTAGACTTAATTAAGGTATAGCCTAGGGGTAGAGAAGTATTTAGAACAGAGACTTTGTAATTGATTGAATGATTGGAAGGTCCTGGGGTGGGGTAGTACTTGGAGATTATTTAATCACATTTAGTAAATGCTGTATTTTGAATGATGTCACGTTTTGATCTTCTCTGTTCTTGGTTTGTCACTGAATAAAATAGAGAGCACCTATGCTGGTATTTTGAACCTGGGAAGTTGCCTTTGCTTGGTATTACGTTACACCTGGGTACTCGGACCCCAGTTTCAAAAGCATCTTTTCCCCTAGCCTCAGAGCACTGTTTCTGTCAGCCTCTCTCGGCTCCAATACTATTCCTAGATTCATGATCAAGCCCCAGCCAAATGCTAATCTCCCCCTCCTTACAATAACAAGCTGCACCTGTGAGAAGTTCACTAGATTATAAGTAACTCCCTAGCTCATCCTGAGTCCCTCCTTACGTGTGCCTTAGATTTGGGATACCTATACTCCCAACATCCATCTAGTCAAACTGGATATTGATGGGTGGCAGCTAGGTCAACCCTGACCACTAGCTGACTTAGTGACTTTTCAAACCTAAAACCACACTTCCATGCAGACCACCCCTCAGACTATTTCCCAGTGAATTCTGGGCAATAAGCCTGTGTAGTAGATATTAAAAGTATATATTCCTTTAAGAACTGAACACTCCTTAACCACTCTCTAATTCCACCCTGACTCACCTAGTTAGCATATTTGGTACATGTTATACTATAGTTCACCCTTGTATAAACTTTAACTATACCTCCTTTAAGGTTGCAAGTTTCCTGAGAATTCTTGCCTGCTGTAACAATAAATCTTTGCCACCTTGACTTAAAGAATACTTGAGTCCATGAATTCATTCCAGATTGTTTTCCAGGGACTCTGGTTATTGGGGTTCCTGGACTCCCTGAACCCTGTCAGATTCATAAATATAAGCTGCTGATCACAGGTTTCAAAGTAGTAGATAACAGGTAAGAGTGTAGAGGGATCCATATAAACCTATTCCAAGCACACTAGAAAAGTAAATCAGCCAGTGGTTCTATTAATGATAGATAAGAACCATTATCTCCTTCAGGAAACGTGTTGCTTTGATGATTAGGTGGCTCCAGAAACAGCATCAACAAAATGTCTTCCCCAACCTCTACCACCACCAAAAAAAAAATGAAAAGTAAATAAAATTGAAACCAATTAATGACTCAGAGTTATTATGGTGAAATATGGAAAGCCTTAATCTTTTGTCTGTAAATCCTCCCTTAATTGAGATGATTGCTACTTGGATTGAATACTCTATGTTCTTAAGAGTCACTTGAAGGGGACCATGTCATTTGCTTTATTTGCAGGCATATTCTAGTCTAGAAGATATTCAAGAAGATACTATTAAATTTAACACACATTGTTGAACTAAAATATGCTTCTGATTGGATTGATGCGCTATGGTGGGGTGGGGAGGAGTATTCTATGTTTTAAGATGATAAAGTAGGTCTGGATTGGCTAGCAAATATCTAGTGATTTGATTTCATCACCTATCTTTTTAAGACCATTTGACTCAGAATGGGAAGGGCTATTGGAGCTTATCTAGTCTAATACCCTCCCTCATTTTAGAGATGGGGAAACTGAGTCCCAAAGAGGTTACAAGACTTTTCCCAGGTCACTTAGGTACTAATCAACTGAGATGGAATTTAAACCTAGGTCTCCTGCCTGCATAACCAATGTTCATTCCATTACACTAAACTTTTAAACATTAAATAAATTCAAAGTTCCATCATAACAGAAGCCAATGGATGCAGTACCCATTTGGTTTGTATCATGGTGCTTCATTATTACACTTTAAAATATGTAAATTGTTTAAACAAAAGATCTTAGGTGCTTCAAATATTTCTAGTTTCAAAATCATAATAAAATATAATCTGAATAGGTCTGGAGAAATTACTTTCAGGAAGTCAAAAACATAAATCAATATGGATTTTAGACTTCTTTGGAGCAAAAGTGGTTACCACTGTACTGGCAGCTAGGTGACTTAGCTAGACCATTGGACTTGGAGTAAGACAGACTTTAAATATTGCTTAGAATACCGAACATAGGACCTTAGAAAGGTCACTTAATTTTCATCAGTTTCAGTTTCCTCATTTGTAGAACTGTGATAGTAATAATACCTATCTCCCAAGATTGTTGTGAAGACCAAGTGTGTTTTCTAAACCTTTAAGTGTGATAAAAGTAATAAAGGTTGAGCCCAAGGCTAACTCCATCATTTCTTTGTTTAAACCCTGTGGATAGGACTATTACTGCTTCTCAAATCTTCCTGTGTTGTGTGGTTGGATCAAGCTAATCTAATCTCCCTGTGGAAAAGACAGTCAGCTGGGGGCATATAAGGTGCTGAGAAAGCTGAAAAAATGAGAACAGAAATATAAATCTTTGTCACTTTCTCTGCCAGATGAAATAATTGGGAGCCAAACTTGTTAAATGTTTCTTGGTGTACAGGACATCTGAAATTGGGAGGGCAGAGCTCACAGAGGCCTATTGAAAGAGAGAGAATATTTTATGATCAAGACACACCAATCTCAGAAAATGACAAGAGGATGAGACCAGACTGCATCCCCAGTTCCATAGGGAGGAGCAAGGGGTCTTAATGGGCAGGCAATCTGTCTGTGCTGAAACTATGGCATTTGAGGCCCAGGCTGAGAGTGGGGATGGAAAGGGGAGGGAAGTTTGACATGGGCCAGGAGGAGATGAAACCCAGAGATGTGGCCTGGGCTTGGACCTGATGCCTCTGAGAGTGACACACAGTGGTTCCTGACCTACTCTACTCACTAGAAGCAATGTTTGCTCCTCCCAATCTTGTGATTTGTCCTTTAACTGGGATAGGTGGATGTAGGAAGGCCTCTGATCAGGCCTCCTCCTAGAAGGAGCCCAGGCCCTGCCTCCCAGACAGAGATATAGAGCATCTTTGGGGGGACATCTGTATTTGTGGGAAGGTGGGTAAAACAGTAAAAATGAAGTAAAAGCAGGGTCCAGGACCCTCAAGAAAGTCACCCTCTGTTTCTCTGGACCCTCCATGGGGATTCTGTGTGCAGGATTTCTGCAGAAGACAGTCTATTTTGTTAAGCCTTTAAACATTCAAGTTCAAAGTATCATGCAATCATTGATTGTCAAATCATGGGTTTCTAGAGGTTTTCAATACTTGGGGGGGGGGGGAATCTCAAACCTATACCCAGAGGTATAAAACATTAATTCGTTTTGTCTCCAGTTTCAGTGGGGCCAGTGCAGCCAGAGGGTTTGTGAAACTTTAAAAATGTTGCATCTTCTTCTCTCCCAGAACAGGAGCCTGCCTCGAAGCTGAGTTTCCTGCAGCTGTAGCATCCAGCCACAGTCCCAGCTGTTTCCACAGGATGTCGGGTAACCTGGGGCTACTGCTCCGAGGGGTACTGGAGTGCTGGGACCCCTCCACATTTCTCTGGTTTTGCCTCGGCAGGACAGAAAGGGAGAAAGTAGTCAGTGCATATCGGGGAAGGCTGGGGAGTAAGGTCATGCCTCACGCTGGGGCTGCTCTCCCGGGGCTCCCATTTTCGGGGGCCAGCTCAAGAGGGTGGAAGGGGGGAGCTGCCGAAACACCACTGTGGTTCAAGACCTCTGTGCCCCCACCACACTCCCAACCCCGAAATTCTCCCGGTTTGTTCCGGGGACTTTCCGGCTCCAGACCTCCAGAACCTGTGGCCCGGGGGGAGGGCAGCCCAAGCAGAGACAAGCCTGCAAGAGGAAGGGAGAGGGGAGGAGAGACAGCAAGAAGAGAAGGGGAGAAAGGACAAGGAGGAGGGAGGAGGAAGAGTAGAAGAGCCGGAATGGATGAGCAGAACTGAGCCGTGCACCAGGACTCCCCTCAGGCGGTCCTCCCTCTCCTCGCCACAGAGTGCTGGCTGATCTGTGGGGCGCCCGCCGAGCGGAGGTGAGCAGCGCATCGCATGGAAGGGAAAGGAGGCAGGGGTAGGGCCAGAGCGTGGGTAGCAATCAGCAACCCCAGTCTCTTCCATTCCTCTAGGCGGCGGCCCCCTTTCCCCTTTGCAGCCTGATGAGCTGAGCTGAGCCTGCTGAGCCCAGCTGGGGGCTGGGCGGAGCTGGGCCGGGCTGTGCAGAGCCGAGCCCTGGGACCGAGCTGTCCAGGATCTAGCTGTGCTGAGCCGTGCGCAGGGCAGGGCCAGCGAATGGGTGGCAATCAGCAACCCCACAGCCTCATCCATTCCTCTAAGCCGTGGCTTCCTTTCCCCCTTCTTCCCCCCCTCCCTCGTCCCACCTCCTGTGCCCAAACCTGGGGGTCCCCACAGTGACCAGGCGAGGCGCTGCCGGCCCTGGAACCCTAGCCAGGTGGCCAAAGCGCGGCCAGCATAGAGGGCACATGAAGCTGGGTCCTTCCTAGTGCAGAGCCCTGGGGTCCAGGAGTTCCCAAGGGGAAGCGGCCCCACAGCTCGGCTACCCCTTGGTCCACCTTGTTTCTCTTCCCGTCCAGTCACAGAGTCCATTCACGGCAGATGCAGCTGCGGATTGGGATGCAGCTCCCGACTGTTTCCGCTTTGCGGAGGGCAGGGTCTCGGTCCTAACTCCTGACTTCCCCGCCGCTCCCTGCGCCCAGTCTGGGAGATGGACACCTGCCTAAGGTCCGTCTTCCTCTTGGGCCACGGCAGGGACTCGGGTCCGCGGAGCTCTCCTCTAGGCTCCCAGACAGAACCGTGGTTGCTGCGGCAGAGACAGGCCTGCAAAGAGGAAGAGAGAGGGAGCGAGAAGAGAAGGGGAAGAAAGAACAAGAAGGAGGGAGGAGGAAGAGTCAAAGAGCCGGGGAGGCATAAGGGCGGCATAAAGGAGAGCGAAAGAAAAAAAAGAAGATTCAAGAAAAGAGGGAAGAAAGAGTCATCAGAGGAGGGAAGGAGCTCCCAAGGGTACCTGTGAAGGGGGTGGGGGGTGGGGTGTCTGTGTGTGTTTAGTTCACTAGCCGGCCTGAAGGCAGGGCTGATCTAATGCCACCTGAGTGTTGCTCTCCCCTAGGGCTGGCTCACCACAAACAGCCTAGGACAGAAGGACAGGGAGATTGGAAACAACCTGGACTGTGCCCCAACCCCCCGGTTTGACACATACCCTCCAGGGTATGACACAAAATAGGAGCATCACTCTAGGGTGATGTCAGAAGTCAGCCTCATCTGCACAGGTGCTTGGTCCCTCTTCTCTAGGGTAGTCGATATTCCCCCAGGGAGAAAGAGAACAAGAGAGTAAAACCTAGGGTTCCAGGTCTGAAAGGTGTTTGTAGGGTCCGTGATGGGAGCCAAATCCTCCTTGTACAGAAAACGTGACTGGTTAGAGGGGAAACGTGTGGGGGGAGGTTAGGGGTAGGTAAAGGATGGCTGAAGAGGCCCATCAGCTTTTGTTTGGTTTAATTCTACTGTGGCCTACCTGATCACACTGGCTCTAGCTGCAAAAACTAGCCTCCCTTTAGGCTGTCTAGCCTAAGGGCACCATTTAACCTTTATCCCTTTACCTGTGACCTTGAGGAAAATTCCCTTTTTAGACTCTCCCTCTCTCTATTCCTATCTCCAGATCTGACCCTTAATCATGGAGAGGCTTTCCTGGACTCTGATTTCCCTCAGAAAAACCGAAGGTGCAGGGTGGCTAGCTGGCACAGTGAATAGAGCACCAGCCCTGGAGTCAGACCTGAGTTCAAATCCAGCCTCAGACACTTAACACAAAAACTAGCCATGTGACCTTGGGCAAGTCACTTAACCTCAATTGCCCTTCAAAAAAAAGAAAAAAGAAAAACCGAAGGTGCATCAAGGGTTCTGGGTGAAGATCATAGCGAAAGAGCTGTTGCAGAAGAAGAGGGCACACCAAGCGGCATGGGGGAACCATAAGCACAAACCCTTTACTTCACTTTGAAACAGACTCCAGTCCAACACTTGTACTGTGTCATTTAGCCCATCTAGGTTCCAGCGACTGAGCATCCTTTCCTAGCTGGTCCCCCTATTGGGTCTCTCCCATACCTTGATGTCTGCCATACTCACCAAGAGGAGGCAAGAGAAAGCAGCAGGAGATGTTATCCCTTAGTTTTCCAGGGGTTGAACCACTATTGCTGAACTTTGGGGTGAGTCCTGGTTCTTTTTAGTTAGCTAAGCACCCAACAAGTTAGTCTCCTTGAGTGAAGATGTTTGTAAGACAGTCTATGCTCATTCTCTGTCACAGGCTCTGCCAAGGAAAGTCTCTCCCAGAAGCTTAGCAATTTAGATGTATAGCTATAAGGAAGTGTAGAAACCATTTAGTTTTAAGGGATCATAAATCTGGAGCTGGATGGGACCTTAATGGTCTTAGTCCAAAATCCTCAAATTTTCACAGATGAGTTTAAGGATCAGAGCTGAGATCCCAATCCAGGTCCTCTGATTCCAAAGCCAACATAATTCAAACCTGATCTAAGAACAGCAGCCCAATGGTCCCTGGAAGTGATATTGATGTTTCTACGATAATCACGACTGGAATGTTGGGAGGGGACACACAAGATGGGTTATTTCTCATATTCAGCTGAAAGAGACATGGAATAGCTAATTATTTTAGAAAAGACAAATTTCACTTTAGTCACTTTCATTGTTACTAAATCAAAGACATAAAATTAGTCTACATTCAAGTCTACAGAGAAAAGGAGAGGGAAGGAGGTAGAAGGAAGAAGAGGGAGGAGAGGGGGAGAGAGAGACAGACAGACAGACAGACTCGTAGCATGGCTAGTTGGAGCAGTTGATTACAATAAAAATCTAATGAAGATTTTGAACTTTATGTAAGTTAACTTTGTTCAGTTCCATGACTATAGGCTGTAATTTCAATACTTTATGGTCATATTACAATTGTGTACTCTTGATTATGAGTAAGACTGGTCAATCCAACTAAACAAACATTTATTAAGTTCCTATAGTATACAAGATGCTTTTATAGGTGTTGACATTACAAAGACAAAAACTGACAATATAAGAAAGTAAAGAACTTGGTGGAATGAAGGAGGGCAAATCTTTTGGTATTTTCTACTCAGCTAGAACCTAGAAGATATCATAACAGCTCAGTCACAAAGTCTCAGCAAAGTTCAAGACCAACAGATTGTAGCAGAAAGAAACACAGCAGAAACATAGAGCGAAGAACTACTGCATATATGTATATACACACTCACATATATGCACACATATATACATGCACTTGTGCACACATATGCATATGCCTACATATACATATACACATTAATATACAGATACACATATACACCTATGCACAATGGAGAGAAGTAGAGAATAGACTGCCTTGAATCTGACATAGCTTTCAATGGCCCACATGTGAGAAGTCCCTGAGTAATACAGACATATATGACCTCAGGAATTCACATCCCATAAGAAAATGTGCAAAGTGAACCTAATCCCACTACTAGAAGTTCAAAGAACAACTTAAAACATATGTCTTACCATTTGTGGGTCAAATGTTTTATGCTGACTTAGGTCATTTTCACTGGATGTCTTCCATTCCTGTACTCTCTCCCTTCTCATCTCCATTTCTTTACTTCTCTGGCTCCCTTCAAGTCTCAGCTAAAACTGTTCCTTTCATAAGCAACCTCATCTGATCTTCCTAAATGCTAGTGTCTTCCTTCTCTCAATTATTCCTAGTTTTTCATATATATGTTGTTTGGTCATAGTTGTATGAACATTGTCTCCCCCATTAGATTGCAAGTTCCTTGAGGGCAAGGGCTTTCTTTTTTTTTAAACTTTCTGTATATTCTCAGAGTTTAGCACAATGTCTGGCACACAGTAGGTGTGCCAGATAAATGCTTGTTGATTTGATTTATGGAGGGATAGTGCAAATACAATGGCACACATGTCTGTGTGCATGTATGTTGTATGTAAACACATACATATGTGCACATAGATTACGTGTACTTATGTGACATACATGTTTACACATACAAATGTGTTGTGTTTTTGATAAAATATTGGATATATGCATATGTACACCAGACATATTTATTTGTTAAGTTTTTGTATGCATGTCTTCTTCTCTTAGTATTTAATTTGGCAAAATCTTGGAAAGAACTGAAGCCTGTCAATTTGGGCAGGGAGCCATTTGGGATCAGATGGAAGTTTCTCTGCTCCTCCTCCTCAGTGCAGTCAAGCTCGTCTGTTCTTGCAAATGTTTAAAGGAAAAAACTGATGAACTGGACCAAGGGGAAAGGCTCCTTGGAAACAGCCCCCACTGCCCTGCTGTGATTGATGTATTGTGACTGCTGCAGGCTACCAGCTTCTTAGCAGGCAGGGGTAGAGCTGCCAAGAAACCTGTGGTCTATACCTGCTGCTTCAAGGTTTTGACTGCTCTGTTTTCCTTCTGGCTTCTGCCCTCCAACATAGCAAGGAGTCTCAGCAGGCCTCAAGCCATTAACTGGGAGGAGGAAGGAAAGAGAGCACAATGAAGGATGGGGAACAGAGTCATATTAGAGGGCTGAAGCCCCTTGAATCTTTTCTGAGAAGATGTGGGGAATAGTAAGTATAAGGGAATGCTGTCCTATCCCTGTTAGCCTAGCACTTGCTTCATTCATTACTAGGTAACATAGAGATTATTTTTAAAATACCTGCCTATATTTGCTGTGATTTAAAGAAAGCTGAAAGGCCTGTACTGCACTGAAGTCTCTCTTTACCATCCTGCTATGTGTGTCTAAAGAAAAGAAAAGCCAAAACTTTTTTTTCATTAAGACATTGTCTCTGGAAAACAGACACTCCTCATTAGAGTTACTCCCTTTCATTAAGTCTCTAAAATAAAACCATTTTAACTAGAACTGGCAATCCCCTATTCCCTTAACCCTTAATCAGGGTTTAGCTTAATTAGATTAGCTCCCATCACCTTGCAGACTGAGTCCCTGAAGGAATGGGCATCGATGTTGTGTTTCTTGGAAGGAAGTAGCAGGTAATAATACTAATAGATGACATTCGTATGGTATTTTATATACAGTATCTTATTTGAGCCTCACAAGAATACTATGAGGTAAGTAATATGGATTTTATCATCTCCATTTTATGTATGAAAAGACTGAATCCCAGAGAGGCTAAGGAAATGTCACAGGAGAAATTGGATTCCAATTCAGACATCATTCAATCCATGATTCTGGAATAATGAGCCCTATATTTTAACTGAAATAAAACAGCCAGAGGGGAGGATATCAGGTAAATTCTAAAGTATGGGATACAGAGAAGAGATTGTCTTCACCTCTGGCCATTTTTCATTGGTAGTAAAATCAGGACCTTAACTGCAGATAAGAGTCAAGGTGGAGACCAGTCTCAGTTTGTGACTGGCACCTCAAGAAACCAAGCCAATTCAAATACATTCCCAACTTTCTTCCTGCCAGTTAAACAAACACTAATGGGATGCCCTAGCAGGTAGTCATACTCTTCCCAAGAAAACAAGAATAAAATGCATTAACAATGGTAAATGCCTCAGTTTACCATCCAGTGGGAGACAAACTCAGTATGAGAATTGAAGAAGAAATCCCAGATACTGAAGTCATGTTTATTATAAGGTGACAAGGTCCTGTCATAGACAGAGAATCCTACAGATCCAGAGTTGTGTAAATTGCCACTGCTGCTGGGTGTAGCTCCAAGACAATTGCTGTAATGATTATAGTTTTCTGGTTGCCCTGCCCAGACTCCTGAATTCACTGGTCACTGATTGATGGGTGAGTCTCTGATGGGGCCATTTGCAGGACTATTCACATATAGCTTTTCTGATGTCCCAGGGCATTATCACATTGGCAATAAAAAGAAGCAATGCTATTAGATAAAGGAGGGGTCAGTGTTTCTGTAGAAGAAACAGGGCCATTAGTAGCAGGTGATGAATCAGTTGAAGAGGTAAGAAGGTTCTAAGGACAATTTTTGCCCATTTGAGATAAGGTAGCATTTTGTAATAGTAGAGCTTTTTACTTGGAAGCAGAAGACCTGTGTGTCAATTCTGGGTCTGCCATTTACTAGCTCTATGATCTTAGGGAAGTTAATCATCCCTTTGAACCTGACTTTTTCTCATTTGTAAAATGGAATTAATAGTACTTGACTACCAATGCCTTAGAGTTGTTATGAGAAAAATGCTTTTCTGAAGATTAAATTACTATATGAATATGAGTAATTATTATTTCTCAAGTTTGCCCAAGGCTGTCCCTGAGAGGCTCAGTGACTTTCTCAAAACACATATCAAACTCCAAAACCACCATGATCCACTCTTGGTTACTTAAGCTAAAGACAAGAATACCAATAGTCCAAAATTACAAACCATTCACTTAGTGGGTAAGGTATATAAGAAAATAGACACTGATTTGACAAAATAGCTATGACAGTGTGAACCTGAAGTGGTTGATTTTAGAAGAGTTCATGGCAGGGTGGATCCTGGAAATGTTTCCTCCTGAACCTTTGTACTTCACCTTAGAGTAGTGGTAAACTGGTAAATGTTTAACAACCAGCTTTCTATATAAATAAATTAATCTAGTGTATATATGTGCATATATACATACACACATACATAAATCATACACTTTTAAGTTTAATCTTTATTATTGACATTTTCTCCATTACTTTCTTAAGTCTAGATAAAAAAAATAAAGCAAACCCAGTGTTTGACAATTTTTTTTAATGAAGCCTAAATAATTTCTTTTTTGCTTTTTTTTTTTTTTTTGTTTTTTTAAAATTTTTTTTAATTGAAGCCTTTTTTTTTTTTTTTTTGCTTTTTTTTTTTTTTTTTTTGCTTTTTTTGGAGGAGGGAGGGTAGGGCCTTTGGGATTAAGTGATTTGCCCAAGGTCACACCTCTAGTAAGTGTTAAGTGTCTGAGGTCACATTTGGATTCAGAACCTCCTGGCTCCAGGGCTGGTGCTCTATTCACTGTGTCACCTAGCCGCCCCTGTTTGACAGTTTCTAAGGTATACATGCTTACACTGAAAATTTAAACAGCTGGGTCTTGTGAGGCAGCATCAGCTAGCTCCCACACACTTCTGCCTTGGCACCGATATTTTTTCCTATACTTCCACACAGAATAATTACAGTAGAAGAGCTGCAGATCTAAATTCAGAGAGCTTGGGTTTGAATCCCATTTCTGATATTTACTGCCTTGGTCATGCTGTTTAACCTCTTTTGCCCCAGTTTTCTCATCTGTAAAATGGAAGGTTGGACTAGATGATCTCCAAGGTCCCTCAGGTCTTTACTGTGACATAAAGTGATCTATGATCCATGGAAAATTAAGCAATTACCTATATATTGTTATTCTAGAGGAATCTTGTCATTTTTTTGCCTCTAAATATCAGGCTTTATTCAATGTATAGCCATAAACAGTTATTGGACAGTATTAAGCTCCGTATTCTAGTTAAAACTAGAGTTGAGAGTGACCTTTGTCAATGTTAAGCCCTGGGATCAGTTTCCAGGGACTTCAGTGTCCTAATGAAGCTAGAGGTCAAGAACATTTGGGGGCGGCCAGGTAGCACAGCAAGTAAGAGCACCAGCTTCAGTGTCGGGATGACCTGGGGATTAAATCTGGGCTCAGATACTCAGCACCACACCCAGAAATAACTGGCCATGTAACCTTGAGCAAGTTACTTAACCCTGATTGCTTAAAAAAAAAAACATTTGGAAAGGTTTAGAGTTATGATGTTAAGGCATGGGCCAAGATACCTCTGACTTTTCTAAATACCTTAATTATAAATAATTTGGTCCTTTCCCTTATCAGCTATTAATTTGGTGGTGATGACTTTCAAATGTATGTCAATGCCCCTCTCTTCTGAACTGTTTTCCAATTTCATACCTCAAATGACTTTTGATACCTTTTTATTCCACTTGTTCAAAACTGAGCTCATATATTTTTCCACACACATTGGCTACCTTTACTTACTTGCCTCTTTCTGTTACTAACAAAACCATTTTATCTGTCATATAGATTTAATATCTGAGTCACTTTGATTCTCCAATCTTCTCCCCATATCTGGTCACTAAGGTTTACCAATTCATTCATTGAAATACCTGTCCTAATTGTCCTTTCTTTCTATTTCTGTCTCATCATGATAATTTCAGCATCTTCCTCACTAACTCCTCTGTTTCTAAACCCTCCAATCTATCCTTTTTATCACAACCAGACTGATCTTACACAAACACAAAACAACAATCTCAAAGCACTGTATAACTATAAACTGTGATTATTATTATAATTATTATCTTTCACTATGGTCCCATATGATTTTCAAACATTTTTCTATGTGTGAATTCATTTATTCATTACAAAAATTTATTATTTCTCCCTTCTATTTGTCCCCAAATCAAACAATTGAAAACTTTGTTTAGCTATTCCCCAATATTAGGTATCTTCTGAGTTTCTGATTTTGGGGTCCTATGAAGAGCTGCCATACATATTTGTGCACATATGTGTTCTTTTCCTGTTTCTTTGTTCTATTTGGGACAATAGCCCTAGAGGTGGTATACTTGGGTCAAAGGGTATGCATAGCTCAGTTACTGTGCATAGTTCTAAATTGTTTCGCAGAATAGCCAGACCAATTCACAGTTCTGCCAACAATGTGTTTGTTTTCCAACAGCTCTTCCAACATTGATCAGTTTCCTCTTTTATTATCTTTGCCAACATGATGAGTATAAGGTAGAATTTCAGAATTGTTCTAATTTGCATTTCTCTGATTATTATTGATTTGGAACATTTTTCATGTGATTTCTGATAGATTGTATTTCTTCATTTCAAAACTGCATGTTCATGTCCTTTGACAATTTATTAAACAGAACTTAGTCTTTTAAATTTAAATCAATTCCTTATATATTTTTGACATGACCTTTATTAGAGACTTACTCTAGAGATTTACAATTAGACATTGTATTTTCCCAATAGCTTGTTTTCCTTCTAACTACATTAGATCTATTTGCATAAAAACTATTGTATTTGAAATACAAATTTAAAAAATAGTGAGATTCTACTTCATACACATTTAAGAAGCAATGATAACCAAAAAAAAGGAAATTATAAATGAGCAAGAAGCTGTGGAAAAATAGGCATGTGCATGCACTATGGGAGGATCTGCAAATGGGTATTTAATAATTTTGGAAAGCAATTTGGAATTATCTACAAAAATTTATTCAACAGTTTGTGCCCTTTGACCCAGCTATATGTCTGTTAGACCTATCTCAAAAGAGATCAAAGAAAGAGGAAAATACCCTTTATGTGCAAAAATATTTGCAGCAGCTCTTTTTGTGGTGTCAAAAAACTAGAAACTAAGGGGATGTCCATCAGTTGAGGAATAGACAAATAAGTTGTAGTATACAGATATTATTGTGGCGTAAGAAAGGAGGAAATAGATGACTTCAAAAGACACAGAACTGATTAGATGAATTGTTGTAGAGTAGAGTAAGTAGAACAAGAACAAATTATACTATATAATCAAGATTATAAAGTCGAACACTTTATGTAATGGAAGGAGCAGAACCAGGGGAACATATTTTGCCACAACGAAAACATTTTAAAAATGGATATAATCAAAAGTGTCTATTGCCTCTTGTGTAAATCCTCTGTCACTTATTTAGTCATGGACTCCCAGTCCATGTAGGTCAGAAAGGCAAATTCTGCTTTGCTTCTCTAATTAGTTTATGGTGTCAACATTTATAACTAAATAATGTATTCTTTTGGAATTTTTGTTGGTAAACTGTGAGATATTGGGCTATGCCAAATTTCTGCTAAAATTCTTTCTCATTTTCCAAGCAATTTTTGTCAAATAATGAGATTCAAGTGACTGTTGTCTTTGGATTTATCAAACACTATCCTACTGTGATTGCTTGCTTCTTTAAATTATGTACCTAATCTGTTGAGCGGCCTCTTTTTTTTTTTTTTACAATACCAAATCATTTAAAAATATTTACTATTACATAATGTATAGTTTCAGATCTGGCACTAATAAACTTGTTCCTTGTCACTTTTTTATTACCCTTGAGATTCTTAACATAATTTTGTTATTCCATATGCAGTACATTATTATTACTTTTCTAGTTCTATGGAATGATCACTTGGCAATCAAATTGATAAAGTACTGAATAAGAAAACTAAATATAGATAACATTGTCATTATTATCCTGTTGGCTTGACCTTCCTATGCACAATTGATACTTCTCTAATTATTCAGGCTTATATTTCTGCAAACAGTGTTCTATACTGAGATTCATATAGGTCTAGAGGTATCTTGGCTAATACAAATATTTTATGTCTTCCATAGTTTCTTTAAATAAAATTTATATTTCCAGCCCCTTCTGCCAAATTTTTTGGTAATGTGTTGGAAAGCTTATGGAAAGATTTACATACATTTGTTATATATTTTTCAACTTTGTTTAAAATTATTATTTGAGTTAAGTTTAATTATCACTCCAGTGTTCTGTAAGAACATCATCATATCATCTGCAAAAAGATAATTTTGCTTCTCTTAGCTTATGTTTATTCTCTTAATTTTTTTCTTTATCACTATAGTCAGCATTTTTCATATAAGTCAAATGGTATTCATGACAATAGAAATCTTTGGTTTACTCTTAATATTAATGGAAAGGCTTCTAACTTTTCTACATTACACAAAATGGTGGCCCTTTGTTTTAGGCAGGTATTACCTAAAACCAAAGGAGGGGACATCTGGGCTTACATTCCATTTCCTAATATACTCTTGAATGGAGTGGGATAGGTCCTGACTGGTTCTTAGTTTTTTCTGATTTTTTCAAGAGACTATGGAGTTTCTCTGGTGCTGACTTCTAGCTAAGGTCTGTATCTTGTCACAAGGATCTGGGTCCCTTCCACACTTTTTCCGGGCTCTAGGGTTGATGTAGCATAAACCACGTGGCTCTTGTTCTCCCTGGGCTGGTCTTTGTTTCAAGCCCTTCTTCTGACAATGAACCGGGTGGGTGGGGGGGCAGTACTTCCTCTACTGCTGATGCTGAGTATAGCATTCCCAGTCCATGCTGGCTCCCCTTAATTGCCCTAGACCTATTTGATAAACTTTTAACCCACACATGCTTGTCTACTTTACAGTTCCTATGGGATTAGCAGTGAATCTATGTACCTCTGGTCTGGTTGGAGGAGTCTGTTAGTGATTCTCCTTGTTTTTTTTTTCAGTGTATTTTAAAATTTTTAGAGACTGTGGGAGATCTGGGTTCCTCTAAGTCTTGGCATACCACCATCTCCCACAATTCCTGAAATGTTTCCTGTGACTTTAACTTAGTTTGTCCCACTGTTTTCTAAGCTGCTCATGCTTAGTCATTGGTTCTCATGCTATTTTCATCATAAGGGAAGATGACAATTTCTTATTCACTCTCTCTTTTTGCTTGTCATCCTTATTGTTTTGAGGTAGTACAATTTTCTCCTTTTGACTCCATGGAATTCAACAGCATTTCTTCAGAAAACCTTTTTTTTTTTTTTTCCTACATACCCTTCATTTAAGTGGGGATATAAATTCTTCCACCCTCATAAGAGATAAAATCTCACATTGTTATAGTGTTTTATGGTTACAAGCAGGGATGTTTCAAAATTGGCTATTAAATTTCCAGTATATTTACAACTCGGGAAATTGGCAAACACAACATATCAGAGCTTGATTGTTTTGTTGATTATTTATTTAGACTTAAGAAAATGATGGGGAAATGTTAGTAATGCAAATTAAGCTTTTAAAAAAGTATCAGAAATACATTCTAACCCTCCCTCCCCAAAGCTGGGTGTTAAACTTGTAACAGCATACCACTGGTTGAAGGATACTTCACATATTTTATCTCAGCTGATCACCGCAACAACTCTGTGAGATAAATAAGTCAAGTATTATCCTCATTTAACAGATGAGGAAACTGAATGTCAAAGAGGTTAAATGACCCATGGTGATACAACTAATATATGTTGGAATTGAAACTTGGACCCTGATCTCCTAGTGTCAAGTCCAGCAAGCCTTCAACTATCATATTGCCTCTTACTATAGCACATGAAGGTCTAGATAGTACTTCCTAATTAATAGTGAACAAAGTATTGGTATTAGAATCTAAGGGTGTGGGTTCAAATCCCATTTCCACCAATCACTACCTATGTGACCTAAAGCATTTCATTTAAATTCTGAGAATCAGTTCCTTTACCTTTAAAATGTGGATGATAATACTGACTCTCTCCCTCATAAGGGATACTGTAGAAGGAAATTGAGTAATACTCTAGAAGTGCTTTGAGAATTGTAAGCCAATGTAGAAATTGTTGTGTTGTGCTGATAAGGGTGATGGGATTTTTGAGTTTCATGGCTTTTAATCAGAATGGAAACTCTTAGTTTTTGGAAAGTAGGGAGATATGTCAGGGGTATGATAGAAAGGAATTTCTATTCTCTAACTTAAGAAATTCATAGATCTGAGGTACAACTTGAATACCATGAAACTAAAAACTAATAATTTTAAAAATCTATTTTATCATTGACACTTTCCCTTCCCCCTTTAATTTCTGTGATATGATTTCATACTCTTTGGGAACAGTATGCTGTTTGTTAGCCTTTTTCAAAATCACTAATGTGTTAAATTAAGCTAGATATTTTTCCATTAAAAAAAGGTTTTTAGAAATCTTTTTTTTTGGAGGGCAATTGGGGTTAAGTGACTTGCCCAAAGTCACACGGCTATTAAGTGGTATGCCAAGTGTCTGAGGCTGGACTTGAACTCAGGTCCTCCTGACTCCAGGGCCAGTGCTCTATTCACTGCACCACCTAGCTACCCCTTAAAAATTCTCTAAGAAAGAAGTTCAACTACTTCAATAATGTCAGGTTTTGAAAGGGTTGCAATTTTCCTCGTCTTATCTTGTTGTTGTTCGTCCTTCATTTTCAAAAAGGACCAATAATATCATGCCATGATGTCTTTACTTGCCCATGAATCAGATTTAATTGAGGCAAAGTTTCACTCATCAGGATTAGCATTTGCAGAAAAGATCAGCAAGTGTATATTTGCAAAATATCTGTTGCAGAGGTTAAGAGAGGAAGAAACATTCTGTGAAGAACTAGGTAAGCTCCTCCATTGTAAAACAATGTATACTTTAATTCTTGGTGGCTTAAAGGCACATGTGAATATATGGGAAGAGACCAAAAAACATTGGAAAAAATTATTCAGGCTAAAAAACCAGAGGTCCACAGATGTATGTGCTATATGGAAATGTCATAACTCTATGTTATGAATATTTTTTTCAAGAACATTAAAAACTCTGGGCATAGTAAACACTGAGTAACAACAGCAATTGCAAATAAATAAATGGGAAATGATTAGTGACTTATCTGAGAGTTATTCCCAGCCATCGTGGGCCAAATTGAAACCTTTAGAAATACAAATGATCATGGTACCACAATTCATCTCAATCAACATTTATTAAGAACCTACTATTTGCCAGGCACTATGTTAAGCACTGGGGATACAAAAAAAAAGGCAAAAGATAGTCCCTGCCTTCAAGAAGATGACAATCGAATGGGGGAGACAACCTGCAAATAAATATATACAAATCAAGCTATATACAGAATAAATAGAAAATAATTAATGCTAGAAGACACTATAATAGAGACGGACTGGGAAAGGCTTCCAATAAGAGATGGAATTTTAGTTGGGATGTAAAGAAAGCCATTACATTCATATGTAATAGCATTTATGAACACTTTATGTTTTACAAGGCTCTTTGCACATGGCATCTCATTTTATCCTCACACACATTGTGAAATTGGTCCCATTTATTTTCCTAGTTTTACAGGTGAGGAAACTGAGGTGGAAATGGGTTAAATGATTTGCCTACGTTCACAGAACTGGTAAGTGTCTTAGGCAGTATTTGAACTCATATCTTCTTGACTCCCAAGTTCATCACTCTCTCCACTGTGCCATTCAGATGCACATAACTGATATAATGAAAGAGAAAAAAAAAAGTGATAACTATTTTAAACATTTGGAGATTGAAGTATGATTTTTTAAAGTGACTATTGATTGCATGGATGAAATGTAAGGCATTTTGACTTTTTAAATAAAAGGTAAAGGGGCAGCTGGGTGGTGCAGTGAATAGAGCACCAGCCCTGGAGTCAGGAGGACCTGAGTTCAAATCCGGCCTCAAACACTCAACACAAAAACTAGCCATGTGACCTTGGGCAAGTCACTTAACCCCAATTGTCCTGCCGTTCCCCCCTCCAAAAAAGCAAAAACAAAAACAAAAGGAATAGCTACAAATATTCCAAAGGTATCCATGATAAAAACATGAAAGGAGAACAGGTTGGCTTTTGGAAATGATATATTACAGCAGACTATATATTTCTAGTTGCACAATTGGCTGAATACATACAAGAGCATATAAGATCCCACTGTGGTTATTATTTAACTAATAAAGTCTTTGACTGGGTAGAGCAAAAAGCAGCCTTCAAGGCTTTCATCCAATAATGTTCCTCACATGGGTGATGGGAGATTGTGTCATTTCCTTGAAAGATATGAACAGAGGTAACTTTGATGACTATTCATCAGTATTCAAGCAAAGCACAAAGCAAGGAGTTGGATGCTTTCCAAATGCATTTGCTAGTCCTAAAGGATGTCTAGTACAGAGTCCAAATGGAAGAAAAATCCTCTAGAGATAATGCGGTCCACCAGAGACTTATATTTGTGGATGGCTTTTTGCTGATTGCATCAAACCTTGGAACTCTGAAGAGCCTCCTTAAAGAAATACAGTCATTCAAATGAGATCAGCTTAACAGTCACACAGGAAATGCCATGTGAATAAAGAATGCCTATTGTCCAAACCTGCAATGACAGACCATTGATCTGGTCCATGGGAAAATATCTCTTGGAAAGAAATGAAGATGGGAAAAATGTGGGCCTTAAAAAATTAATTTTGATTACATTAAATTGGAAAGTTTTTGTACAAACAAAGCCAATGCCATCAAGGCTAGGAGGGAAGCAGAAAATTAGGAAAGATTTTTTACAACCAGTGTCTCTGATAAAGTCCTCATTTCTAAAATATACAGAGAACTGAGTCAAGTTGATAAGAATACAAGTCATTGGGGCGGCTTGGTGGCGCAGTGAGTAAAGCGCTAGCCCCAGAGTCAGAAGGACCTGAGTTCGGTTCCGGCCTCAGACACTTAACACCCACACAAAAAAACTAGCCGTGTAATCTTGGGCAAGTTACTTAACCCCAATTGCCCTCCAAAAGGCAAAAAAAAAAAAAAGAATACAAGTCATTCCTCAATTGATTAATGAACAAATGATACAAATAGGCAGTTTTCAGAGGAAGAAATTAAAGAAATCTATAATCATATGAAAAAAATGCCCCAAATTACTATTGAATAGAGAAATGAAAATCAAAACAACTCTTAGGTACCACATCTCACCTGTCAGATTGGCTAACATGACAAAACAGGAAAATGATAAATGCCGGAGAAGATGTGGGAAAATTGGAACACTAATGGATTGTTAGTGGACTTGTGAACTTATCCAACCATTCTGGAAAGCAATTTGGAACTATGACCAAAAGGCTATAAAAATGTGCATACCCTTTGACTCAGCAATACCACTTCTAGGGCTGTATCCAAAAGAGATCATATAAATGGGAAAGAGACCCATATGTACAAAAATATTTATAGCAGCTCTTTTTGTGGTGGCAAAGAATTGGAAATCAAGGAGATACCCATCAAATGGGGAAAGGTTAAACAACTTGTGGTATATGAATGTAATGGAATACTGTTGTGCTGTAAGAAATAAGGAGCAGACAGACTTCATAATAACCTGGAAAGACTTATATGAACTGATGCTGGGTGAGGAGAGCAGAACTAGGAGAACATTGTACACAATTATAGACACAACATATCTGTGATGACTAACTATGATGAACTTGACTCTTCTCAGCAATGCAAGGTTCTAAGACAGCTCCAAAAGACTCATGATGGAAAAGGCTAACCACATCCAGAGAAAGATTTATGGAGTCTGAAATGCATATTGAAGCAAACTATTTGCCCTCTTTTTTTTTGTTTTGTTTTGTCTTGTTCTTTCTTTCTCATGGTTCATTCCATTGGTTATAATACTTCTTTACCACTTGACTATTGTGAAAACATGTTTAATGTGAAGGTATATGTAGAACGTATATCGGATTACATACTGTCTTGAGGGGAAGAGGTGGGGAGGAAAGGAAGGGGAAGAAAATTTCGGACTCAAAAGCTGGTGGAACTGAATGTTGTAAACGAAAAATAAATAAATTTAAAAGAAAAAAAAAAGAAACGTGGTCCACAGAAACATATCTCTTGCACAGAAATTACGATGGGAAAAATGAGGAAAAAAGTACATAAATAGGAATGGATTGCTTTTGCAAACTGATGTTGTACTTTCAATAATCCTTGAGAATCTCCCTGGAAATTTATCTTTTTAATCTCAATATTCTTCTGAGCATTCTACGTGGCATTAAATTATAACACAATCTCCAAACAATCAGCATTTTTGCATCTGTATTCCCTAGCGCAGTGCCTCACACATAATAGGCGCTAGATAAGTGTTTGTTGATTGGTTGGGCATAACTAGGCTAAAGTTTATCAATAATTATGAATTAATGTACAAAAAGTGACAAATTATCAAAGGAATGAGTATGAACAGAAAAGAAAATAGGCCAGTTATGCAGTGAGAGCAGAGACTAAATGATACGTAGCCTACATTCTTACTACTCAATGCTGCTTATATAATGTTAAGCAACCTGGAGGAAGGCCTCCACATACAAATTGAAAGGACCCTGGATGGAGGATTTGTGGCAGGATGAGGCAAGAATCTCACAGTAGGAGGAGATATCAGTGAGTCAATGGGTACCTTTGAAGGAGAGTCTACTTTGTTAAGGTTATGGGTCCACTGAAGCATCAGACAATAAGACATGGGCATAAGACAAATGCTTTTTGGCTGAGGGAATGATTGATTGATTGATGTATAAACCTAGAGAGGTTGTGAGGTCATGTGGGACTGTGATTACAGAACTGGTCTCAGCAAGGAAGACATGAGTTCAGATCCTTATTCTGTCATATGACGGGACTTTCTCGACCTACCTCTTCATTCTGGAAGCTCACTACCCCTGGATTACTTCTCACATTGGAAATATGCTCCCACCCCTTTGGCCTCTCCCTCTGATTGATTGGTTGGTTCTCCCAGAGCTGTCATTTTAAGGGAGGAGGTCCCATTCAGCCAAGTCTTCATTCTTCCCAGGTTGTACTGCTAACTCATCTCCATCAGCTTTATCTACCATGTTCCCTTAGATAACCTTCACACACACACACACACACACACACACACATACACCCCTTCAACTCCCTTTTATGTGTTATCTTCCCCCTTAGAATGGCTCCTTGAGGGTAGGATTTGTCTTTCGTTCTGCTGATATTGATATTCCCAGTGTTTAAGCACAGTGCCTAACACTTAGAACACATGTTGGCACATAAATGCCTGTTGACTGTTAACACATACTGCTGTGTGATTCTAGGCTAACCACTTAACCTCTCAGTGCTGTAGGCAACTCTGTAAGACTATGTTGCTGAGTAGGTACTGTTCTGTTTCCTCACCTGATAGTTTTCTGTATCAGTAAAATCACAGATCAAACACTTACCGCTATACTGAAGAGTGGAGGTTTTGCTACTGTCTTACCATAAGGAATTGTAACATTTAAAAATCCTTACTTATGCTTTTTCAAGGACAGAAAATGTAGCCTCAACTTTTCCCTATGTGTAAGGAACTTGTCAAGAGTAATTTGTTGTCATCTCCAGGAATCATCCCTGGGATTTCTCCAATTTAAAAACTCAGTGCTATTCAATGAACCATTAAGCCTCTGGAGCAAAAGCAGCAAATTGCTAGAAGAACTAAGACCTATAGGGTCACAAGAACATAGGATTATAGATCCAGAGCTGGAAAAGATCTCACAGGCCATCTAGTCTCACCCCTTCCTTTTACAAAAGAGGAAATTGAGGCCCAGGGAGGGAAAGGGACTTCGTTACATAGGCAATAAACAGAGGAAGTAACATTTGAACCCAGATCCTTTGACTCCAAGGTCAGGGGTTTTCTCCAGGGCAGACCCAATCAGGATACTCAAACTGAAGAGGATTTCTAGATCCAAAGCACATTCATTCCTCTTGATGGACTCCCTCCCTCCCAAGTCCTTCAAGGCCACTGTGGCCACTCCCTCCCAGCACAACCAAACAAATTATCTCCAAGAGCTATTTCAGCCAAGATATTCCTCATCAAGCAGCCAACTCATCCTCCCCTTACAAAAATTTAAAAGAGAGACAACAACCTCACCCTCCCTAATACCACCACCACAAACCCATCTGCTTTTCATATTCAGATTGTTTTTCTCCTCACTTAGTTTTCATCTCCATCACTATCAAAGTTCCTCCCATAAACCAGACAGAATATTCAATAGCTGTATGGGGGAGGGCAGGTAAAAGTCAGTTCTGCCTCCTGATGTACCTACTTCTATAAATATTAGGATTGTCTTTGACTTCTGATGTTCGATCTGTCACTAAGTTTCATCCATTTTCCTTTACAATGTTCCTTCCTATCCGTTACCATCAATACCAGTCTTGGCCCTAGAAAAACTAGGGCAGGGAAAATTGTAATGCTTCAAAAATCTCATTTGTCCTTACACTGATAAAATCGAAGGTCCAGGTCCTTCCCCACCCTCATCTTTAAGAAAAAAAAATATTCAAGTAAGGTCACATTTGGAAATTTCATGCCAATATTAAGAATCACCAAGGATAAACTTTAGTTCATTACACAAAAATGTCCCTTCTCAGAAGAATGCTATTTGAACTGATAGGTCCCCTCCTTAATAACTAATAAATGGTTATAGGCTCTTCATAAACTTCCACAGAGAGGTTTATGAAGCACAACAGCCAATCCAAGAGGTTGCTGCACTTTGAAGACTGGTTTTTTTCCTTTATGTGACTGTTTATTTTTCATGTTGTTTTTCTACACATGCATCCATTTGAGGTCTTGGATTAGAAACTCCAAAACTAATGCTTTAAAAGTTTCAATAGCTTGAGATTCTTTTAATATATTCTCTTGGAAAAAGTAGAATAAAATGTTTTGCTTGCTCATGTAAAAATTAAGTGAAATAGATAAGTATTCATGAGTCAATAACCAACTGAAGTGCTTTTAGTTACAGCTGACCCAGTGTGATTGACTTTGGCCTCCACAAGGGGCTCTTTGGTTGGGTGGTTCAAGTGCTGCCTTCCTTATGTGTACAGAAAGGTAGTATGTCACTGTGATAATTGTCCAGCAAGATCAGGCAGTATCTGAATTGCCCAATAGGTGTTCCACTGTTTGAGCAACCAGGATGGGTTGGTAAGTTACCTTCTCTGGTTGCTTAAGTAAGGAAGAATATCCCTGCTGTTCATCTAAAGGCTTCATCATGGAAACACCTGGGCTGCTCCTGAAGGCAAATCAGTCAACGAACCTTTATTACTACTATATGTTAGGCACTTAAAGCCTGAGGCAGGACAAATCTGTTTGGATGAACTTCTCTCCAGTCAGGTCTGAATCTATTCTACAGGATAAAATGGAACATTGCTCAAAATATGAAATCTGCTATTGGCCTACCTAAGAACGCTTGTCCAGTCTGTGGTTTCCTAGCTCTTTACTGATTATTTCATTCATAGATCCAGACATTTACCATGATGTAACCACATAGGGTATTGTAAATAAAGGACACACACACACACACACACACACACGTGCACTAGCTCACCTCTTTGGCTTGTAAAAAAGGAAGACATAGGATCATCAGGGTCATAGACTAAAAGGAAGAAGGAACTCATAGAATTTTCATGGATTTCAAAAGATTCATAGAGTTGATCAATTATCAAGGTGTCAATGCTCATGTTGTAAATTTGACAATCACATTTCCCAGGCATCTTGCTCATATGGTGTCATGGCTTCTGGCTAGATGTTACTGAGGTGTTTATCCCTTTCCCACCATTCCTCTCTTTCTCCTGTAATTTTGAATCCTGGGGCAATAGAACGAAGGCAGAAATTACAAAGATGCCACAGCATACAGACGATGCTCCCTTATTTATACAATGACTTCTACTTCTGTGAAACAAGCCATCACTCAGTCTGTATGTGGGCTAAGAGAGGAGGTCACCCTTCTCCTGTAACAGACTCATCAGAATCCCTTCTGCCTCTTGGTGCCTCTGTTTCTCTCTCTCTCCCTCTCTCACTCTCTTTCTCTCTCTCTGCCTCTGTGTCTCTGTCTCTATCTCTTTCTCTGTCTCCTTCAGAAACATGCCCCAAGCCCAAGAGAAAGCACCAAAGGAAAAAGGAAAATCCAATGGAAATGCTTTAAGGCCACAAAAAAAAGCTGGGGGCAAATTTTCCTGAGTGACACCAGGATCCCAACATTTACACGTGGTACCTACTATATGCCAGGCACTGTGCTAAGTATACTACAGATAATACTTCATTTGGTCCTCACAGCAGCTCTGAGAGATAGGTGTTATCATTACCCTCACTTTTCAGTTGAGGAAACTGAGGAAGACAGAGTTTAGTGACTTGCCCAAGGTCACACAGCTAGTAAGCGTCTGAGGCCAGATTAGAACTTGGATCTTTGAGACTCAGGCCCTGCACTTTATCAGTGCTGCCCCGGTGGTAGGATATGAAATGGCAGTGTTGTGTAGTGGAAGGAATGAATTAGGAGTTGTGAAAGTCAGATTTTAATACAAGTTTTATGACTAATTACCTGTATCTTTGAGTTTAAAAGGATAGGATTGTCTAGTGGTTAGGGTCCTGGCCTTGCAATCAAGGAGACCCTACTTGCTAAAGTCCTGCCTTCTACAAGACAGTTTTGCTGGTCGTCCTGAGTGCTTTCTCACTAATTTTTTTTTCCGATTTATCCTGTCAATACCTGGTTTGTACACAACCGTTTGTTGTTTCTCCCATCAGATTGTGAGCTCTGGGAACAGGGACTGGTTATTCGCCTTTCTTTGTATCTTTAACTCTTAGTACAGTGTCCAGTACACAGTAGGAGCTTAATAAGTGTTTGCTGACTTGACCTGATTGACAACTACTAGCTGTGTGGCCAGTTCACAAATTACTTAATCTCTCAGTGACCCAGCAGCAATCTAACACTATATATTACAGGTAAGATATTGACCTCTCCATTGCTAGAGGGCATTTTCATAAGAGGAGTTCTGGACACTGATGAAATCACAGAGAGAGATCTAATCAATTAATAACCCGAGTAAGTCACAACCTCCCTGAACATTAGGGTCTGGTTTTTTTTATCCTTAAAATTATGGGATTTGATTAATAATAATAGCTAATTTTATTTAGTGTTTTATGGTTTACAAAGCACTTTACATTTACTGTCTTATTTGATATTCACAACAACCCTGTCAGATAGGTGCTATTAATATTCATTCTCCTTTTACATATGAGGAAACTGAGGCTAAGATTAAAAAGCTTTCTCAGCAATGAAGAAACAAAACTATCCCCTTTTGCAGATGATATGATGATATACTTCAAGAATCCTAGGAATCAACTAAAAAGCTACTTGAAATAATTAACAATGTTAACAAAGTTACAGGACATAGAATAAACCCACATAAATCATCAGCATTTCTATAAATCACTAACAAAGCCTAGCAGCAAGAGACAGGAAGAGAAATTCCATTTAAAATAATTGTGGACAATATAAAATATTTGAAAGACTACCTGCCAAGACAAATCCAGGAACTATATGAACACAATTACAAAACACTTTACACACAAATAAAATCAAATCTAAATAATTACAAAAATATCAGTTGCTCATGGGTAGGCTGAGCTAATATAATAAAAATTACAATTCTACCCAAATTAATTTACTTATTCAGTGCCATACCAATCAAACTACCCAAAATTTATTTTATAGAGTTAGAAAAAATAATAGCAAAATTCACCTGGAAAAGCAAAAGGTCCAGAATATCAAGAGAATTAAGAAAAGAAATGCAAGGGAAAGTGGCCTTACCAGATCTAAAACTGTATTATAAAGCAGCAATCATCAAAACTATTTGGTACTGGCTAATAAATAGAGTGGTGGACTAGGTACACAGTAATCAATGACTATAGTAATCTACTGTTTTATAAACCTGGGATTTGTCAAACTACTATTTGACAAAAACTGCTGGGAAAACTGGAAAATAGTATGGCACAAACTAAGTATGGACCAACATCTTACACAGTATACCAAGATTAAGTTAAAATAAGTACATGATTTAGACATAGAGGATGATACCAGAAGCAAACTAGTTTACCTGTCAGATCTATGGAGAAGGGAAGAATATGTGACCAAACAAGATAGAGAACTTTATGAAATGCAAAATGGATAATTTTGATTACATTAAATTAAAAAGGGTTTGCACAGGGGCAGCTAGGTGGCACAGTGAATAGAGCATCAGCCCTGAAGTCAGGAGGACCTGAGTTCAAATCCAACCTCAGACATTTAACGCTTACTAGCCATGTGACCTTGGGCAAGTCACTTAACCCCAATTACCCTGCTTTCCCCCCTCCAAAAAGTTTAAAAAAAAAGGTGGGGGTTTGCACAAATGAAGTCAATGCAACCAAGATTAGAAGGGAAGCAGAAAGCTGGGAAACAATCTTTATAGCCAGTGTCTCTGATAAAGGCCTCATTTCTCAACTATATAGAGAACCGAGTCAAATTTATAAGGATACAAGTCATTCTGCAATTGATAAATGGTCAAAAGATAAGAACAGGCAGTTTTCAGATAATGAAATTAAAGCTATCTATAGTCAAATAAAAAATGTTCCAAATCACTTTTGATTAGAGAAATTAAATTAAAACAACTCTGAAGTACCACCTCACACCTATCAGATTGGTCAATATGACAAAAAGGAAAATGGTAAACATTGGAGAAGATGTAGGAAAATTGGAACACTAATGCATTGTTTATGGAGTTGTGAGCTGATCTAACCAATTCTGGAGAGAAATTTGGAACTATGCCCTTTGATCCAACAATACCACTACTAGGTCTGTATCCCAAAAAGATCATAAAAAAAAAAAGAGAAAAGGACCCACACGTACCAAAAATATTTATAGCAGCTCTTTTTGTGGTGGCAAAGATTTGGAAATTGAGGGGATGCCCATCACTTAGGAAATGACTGAACAAGTTGTAATGCAATACTATTGTTCCATAAGAAATGATGATCAGGTGGATTTCAGAAAAACCTGGAAAGACTTGAATGAACTGATGCTGGGTGAAGTGAACAGAACCAGGAGAATATTGTGCACAGTAACAACAACATTGTGCGATGACAAACTTTGATAGACTTAGCTCTTCTCAGCAGTACAACAATCTAAGATAATTCCAAACGACTCATGAGAGAAAATGCTGTCCACATGCAGAGAAAGAACTTTGGAGTCTGAGTGAAGATCGAAGCATACTATTTTCTCTTTTTTGTTTGTTTGTTTTTTCATTGTTGTGTTTCCCTTTTGTTCTGATTCTTCTTTCAAAACATGACTAATGTGGAAATGTGTTTAATATAATTGTACATGTATAGCCTATATCAGATTACATGCTGTCTTGGGAAAGGGGGAGGGGAAAAAGGGAGAAAAATTTTTGGAACTCAAAATCTTACAAAAGTGAATGCTGAAAACTGTCTTTATGTCTAATTAAAAAAAATACTATTAAGTGGAGAAAAAAAAACTTGCCCAGGTTCACACTATCAGTGATTGATGCAGGATTTGAATTCAGGTCCTATCTAGAGCTCTAAGGTTCTTACTAGATCACCTAAGATCTGTATCCACCTTGATCTTTTTGGTTCTTTCCAGTTCTATGAATCTCAGATCAAGACTTTTTCATAGTATTATGTAATAAATAATTATTGAATTAAAGTTGAGGACTGTCATCTGACTACAGAGGGAAAAAAAATGCTAGGCATTTTATTCCAACCAATCCACTACATTTCTACTCTAGTCCCCTATCCTGGCCCCCCAAGAAAAGACAAAAAGAGAATTTAGAACCAAAGCAGGAAAAGGCTGAGAACATTACATTTATAATTTTTTAACAGACTTTTTGAAAAAGGGCTGCTTTTAGATCTTGTTAAAGAGGAATATCTGACAAATGTTCTCATAAGTGGGTATTGTGAATGAAAAATTGCTCTGGAGTTATCAAAATCTCAGCAGAGAAAAAATTGAAGTGTTTCCTACTTTGTACAATTACTTTGGCTTCCCCATAGGCCCATCTGCAAAACACATTTGGGGTGTGTCTGGTGTGTGTGTGTGTGTGTGTGTGTGTGTGTCTTTGTATGTGTGTATATGTGTTTTTCCCTTTCAGATTTCTATAACACAGAGAAAACAGAATTTGACAATGGGCCCAATCCTTGGGAAATTAAATTTTCCACTAAAAGGAAAATTCAGAAACAGGCTAAAAATCTTCTAATATCAAAATATATTAATGCACTTCACTTAAAGTAATCAAGTAAATAAGCATTTACTCAGCACCGGGCACTGTGCTAAGCACTGGAGATATAAAGAAAGGTTAAAAAAATAATCTTTGCCCTGAAAGAATTCAGAATGGAACTAGGGTCATGAAACACAAATAACTTATCTATTAACAAGTTATATAGAGGAAAAATTAGAGATAATCTCAAAGGGAAGATGCTAATATTAAGGAGACCCATAAAAGTTCAAATCTGGCCTTAGACACTTACTAGCTCTGTGACCCTGGGCAAGTCACTTAACCCTGTTTGCCTCAGTTTCCTCATCTGTAATATGAGCTGGAGAAGTAAATGGCAAACCACTCCAGTATCTTTGCCAAGAAAACCCCAAATGGAGTCATAATGAGTTGGATGTGGCAGAAACAAACAAACAACAAGGAAAGACACCTTGCAGAATGGGGGTATTTGGACTGAGACTTGAAGGGAGCCAGGAGGCAGAGGTGAAGAGGGAGAGCTTTTCAAACATGGAGGACAGTCAGTGAAAATGCCTGGAGTTGGGAGATGGAGTATCCAGTATGAGAACTTGCAAGGAGGCTAATGGAGTTGGATCAAGGAAGGGGTCAGGTTGTTCAGGGCATTAAAAGTCAAGCAGAAGATATAGTTTATCCTGAAGGCAATAGGGAACTACTGGAGTTTCTTGATTTGAAGGGTTGAGAATTGGGGGGATTACATGATCAGACCTGCATTTCAAAAAGATCAGTTGGACAGTTCAGCGGAGGACATACTGGATGGGGAAAGACTTGAGTCAGAGAGGCCAAAGAAGAAGGTTATTGCAATAGCCCAGGGTGAGGTGATGAGGGCCTGTACCAAAGTAGTGGCAGTATAAGAGGAGAGAAGAAGGCAGTATGTAGGAAAGATGTTATGAAGGTAGAATTGACAGACCATAGCAACAGATTTGATATGAAGTATGGGAGGGAGTAAGGACTCAAGGCTAACACCTAGTTTTGAGCCTGGTTGACTTGGAGGATGTCTTCCAATACCCTCAACATTAATAAGGAACTTAGGAAGCAGGGAAGTTTTGGGATTGGGGCATGATAATGAATTCAGTTTTAGACTTGGCGAGTTTAAGATATCTAAGGGATATCCAGTTTGAAATGTTTTATATGTAGTTTGAGATTCAAGACTGGAGATCAGGAGAGATGTTAGGACTGGATAAATAGATCTACAAATCATTTGTGTGATGATGATAATTATTTCCAGGGGAGCTGATGAGATCAGTAAGTAAAATAACAGGGAGAAAAGGGTTCAGGACAGATGCTTGAAGGACAGTCACAGTTAAAAAAATACCTGAAGGGCATGATCTAAAGACCCAGGAAAGTATACTGAGAAGGAATGCTCAGAGATGTAGGAGGAGAGCCAGTATAGAGAATTTTTCCAAAAATCTGAATAGAAGAAAGTGTCAAGGAGAAAAGAGTGATCAGAAATGTCAAATCCTTCAGAGAAGTCAAGAAGGATGAGGACTGAGAAAAGGACATTAGATTTGGCAATTTAGGAAATTGCTGGTAACTTTGGAGAGAACAATTTCAGTTGAATTATGAGGTTGAAAGCCAAACTGCAGAGAGTTAAGAAGAGAATGAGAAGAAAGGAAGCAGAGGCACCCAATTTCTCACAAAAGAAGGAGAGGAATAATAGCTGGGGGAGGGGGAGAAATGGGTGGTTCAAAGGAGAGTTGTTTTTTTTTTTTTAAGATGGGGGAAGACATGGATGTGTTTGTAGGCAGCAAGGAAGCAGCTTGAAACAGAGACTGAAGACCAGTGAGGGGAAGGAGGGTCTTAGAGGGACAAATTTGTTGGAGAAGGTGGGATGCAATTGAAACCCCTTTGCTAATGCAGAGTGAAAAGTCAGAACTAAACCAACATCAACAGACAAAGCAAGATGTGTTTAACAATAAGTACCCTTCCCCAAAAATAAGAGCTCAAAGGTGAGGGATAAATGTTTTTGAATGAATTATAGTTTTCAAAAGACAAAACGCTACCAACAGTCATATGAAAGACTGTGCCAAATCTCTAATAATAAATTCACATTAAGACAACTCTGATTTTGAACTTCACGTCCATCAAAGTGGCAAAGACTGAAGTAGCTAATTTCAGAGAGACTGTGGGTAGATAGATACACCATAACTATTGGAAAAGTTAAGGATTGAACCAACTTCTGCAAAAGAATTGGAGTTATGTGGAAAAAATATCTCCAAATTATTCACATCCTTTAGCTCAGTGATTCCACTACTGGGTATGCAGTCCAAGGTCAAAGATAGAAAGGAAGGTCCCACATATGGACATATGTTCAAAACAGTTTGTTGTTTTTTTTGTGTGTGGCAGCAAAAAAAGGAGATTAATGAATTAATGAATGAACAAATGAGTATCTATAAGGCACTTACTATGTACCAAGCCCTGTGATAAGGGCTAGGGATAAAAATACAAAAGAAAAGGCAGACATTTCCCTCAAAGGAACTTACATTGTAATAGGGGAGATATCACATAAAGAATAGTTGTGAACAGGGAGGGGGTATTTTTGCAGTTATGGGATTGGTGAGTTAGAGGAGTAACTTAGAGGAGTGGACTGATTTGAATGTTTTTAGAGCTAAAAACAGAGCATTGGAGCATCATCAAGGCGATGGCCAGAAAGTAGCCTGAAGCAAAGCTGGAGCCAACTTGGCCTTAGAGTGAGCCCCATAAGGTACTCTCCAACCAGGACAGCAAATCCCAGGTCCAGAATTTCAGAGATCAAAAGGTTTAGTTCTACAGAGCATGATCTCTGTTCTGAATAGCAAAATTGTTGGAGAGGGAGTGGTCAGAGAGTAAAGCAAAGGTGGCCTTGGATTAGAAAATGGGTGAACTAATTATGGTAAATAAAATCATAACATTGTATACTTAGAGACCATCAAATCCAAACCCTTTATGTATGGGATTATTATTATCTATTCCCATAGAAACATGGGAACGTATATACCTTGACACATCATGAAAATGGCTAACACCTACCATTAAGGGCTTACAAAGTGCCTGATAAATATCTCATTTGATGCTCATAATGACCCTGAGAGGTAAGTGCTAATATCATCCCTATTTTTTAGATAAGGAAACTGAGGCTGACAGAGGCTGACACTGTGATTTACCAGGGTTACAGTGAGTGTCTGAGGTCAGATTTTCACTCAGGTTGTCCTGACTCCAAATCTGACATTCTATCCACTCTTAGGACTTCACCGCCTAAGTGTTTCACCCAATTCACTTCTTCAACCCCAAATATATGTAGTGACTAAAATGATGTAAATAAAACAATACTAGGAAGCTAAACAATAAAATGATCAAATGACTAATCTTGGGGAACAGATGATGAAACAAACTTCCCTCCCCTGGCTAAACAAGGGGGGGACTAACAGAGCTGAATGTTGCACTGGCTATCACAGCCACAAAATTGTTTGATTGTGTTTAAATTTTTCTTTGTTATAAAGGGAAAGATTAGATAGGGGCATGGTATATTGGGAAAAGCTTGTTTTAAAAAAAACCCAAAGACATCATAAATAGCAAGCTGTGTTGATTCAAAGTAGTAATAAAGAGTAGTAAAAGTAAAAGTAGTAATAAAGAGAGGCAGCTTGACGTATTACAAAGTTAATGTCCATGAGGCAAACATCTGGAAACTCCCAAGTGGGGCCAGAACCAGATTACAAACAAAACAAATATTAACAAAATAAATGAAATACAATATAACATAGATAATGCCCCACTTTGTGATTTTTTTAAGTCAAGATGTGGTCCACAGGGATCAGTTTCTATTTGAGTTTGATACCACTAGGTAAGCAGTAAGACTTTCAGGAAAAGAAATAGCTCTGCTGAACTCTGTTTACCTTCTTGTTAAAAATGTGCTAACCACCTTTTCTCAGACATATTAATAGAATCCTGTGAGGAATACTGTAATATAGGTTTAATTCAGTCTTGAATAAATACTGAAGTTTACCAGAGCATCCAAATGTTTGATTTTGTTTTTGTTTTTATGGATAGAAAGAAAAATGAATGATATTGACATTAATGACTCTTCCTTATGTATCCATAGCAACAAGAGCTGAAAAGGATTATTTAGCTCATCTACTCCAAGCCCCTCATTTTACAGATGAGGAAAACAATGTTTCCAGAGGATACCTGCCAGTAACCTAGCAGTACCAGCCAGTATGTGGCAGAGCCAAATTTGAACTCAGGTCCTCTGAATCTAGATAAAATGTTCTTTGCACAGATATCATACTGTTTCTTAAGTGTAGCTTTGTATTACTAGTGTGATTTTTTTTTAATAAAACCATGCAAACGTGTTAAAAGAAGAAAAAGCAAACCTTCCACCTAGCAAATAAAATTTACTAGGCAACTAACTTTTCAACACCTTTCCCCACATTATCATAGTATTTTCTGATGAGGTAATTAAATAGCTAGAGAAGTGAGTAGTTTCATAGGTTTATATCTAAAAGGGTCTTTACCTTGGGAAAGTCACTTAACCCCAACTACACAGCCCTACTCCCTCCAAAAAACATATGAATAGATAGATAGATGATAGATAGATAGATAGACAGATAGATAGATAAATGAATGAATGAATGAATAAATAAATAAATAAATAAAAGGGTCTTTAGAATTCAATCAGTCCAACCAAATCCATAATACAAGTAGGGAAATTGAGATTTAGATTAAGTGATTTGCCTGCAGTCAAGCAGGTAATGAGTAGCAGGACTTCTAGGCCCTTTGATTCCCCATCCAGCAGACTTCCATTAGGACGCCAGGTGTTACAGCTGATAAGATGCTGGGCCTGCAGTTAAGAAGACCAGAGTTCATATCTGGCCTCAGAGACTCCATACTTATGTGACTTGGGCAAGTTCACTTCCCCTCCATTTTCCTCAGTTTCTTCCTCTGTAAAATGGGCATAATAGCAGCACCTACCTCCCAGGGTTGTGAGGATACAAAGAGATAATATCTGTAAAGCACCTGGTACACAAAAGACCATTAAATAAATGCTTCTTCACTTCCTCCCCATACTATTTACAATTCTAAGGTCATAGGCCATTTTCATATTTATTAAAATTTCTACTTGTTGTTCTTTTGTGAGGTAGAAAGAGCAGGAGACTAGAATCCAGGAGACCAGAGTATTAATCCTAGTTGTGACACTGACTAGGTATTAGATCTGGGCAGATTATTGGCCCACCCCATTTTTCAGAAACCTCCTCATTTAAATGAGGGAACCAGAGTACGTGGCATCCGAGGCTTCCTTTGGTTTCAACATTCTGTAATATTAAGTAGCATAGTAGTGTGATCCTAGCCATCCATTGTATGAAAGGGGATTCAACCCCATATAACAAAAGAGAAAACAAAGAGAAATGTGGTTAAGTGATTTGGTTTAATCATTAGCTGCTGAGAGAAGCCTGTAGGGGAATACTCAGCTGTTGCTGTTAACTCCAGGGACACCTTTCCCTGCTGGTTCCCCATTCTCTTTTTCTTTTCGTCTCTGGACCAGGGATTGGGCCACTTGGTCTCGGGGTTCCTGTCCTCCAGGGTTCACTGCCAGTCAGGAAGAAGATTCTTTCCTTCTTGTCATTGAGCATTCTTTTCTTGAATGAATGAGCAAGAACACAGTACTCTATAGTTTTCTAAGGGAAACAGACAGGAGGCACAAATCACCAACAGTCAGGAAGTTACTAAGTAATGAAAAAATATCTTAAACTTACAGTACCTTATTGGTCTTTTGGAATACAGCTTGCATTCTTTAGATCTTTTGGATTCTAACTGCTGGCAATAATAATAGTAATAATAATATCAACAACAATAATAGCATTTATAAATTACATGCTATGTGCCAGACACTGTAATAAACACTTTACAGATATTATCTCATTTGATCTCATAAGATAGGTGCAATTTTTATTAGTTACATTTTACAGATGAAATTAAGGCAGACAGACATTAAATGATTTGCCCAAGGTCATACAGCTAGTAAATGTCTAAGGTGGAATTTGAACTCAAGTCTTCCTGACTTCAGGCCCAGCCTTTTATCTATTTTATCACCTAGCTACAAGGGGGCATGTCGTGGAAAAGCCTCTTTATTTTAGGCTTGTACCTCTGACTAGCCATGACTTCCACCTAAAATTGTATTAAGTGTGTTATTCTCTTTTTCCCCCCACTTAATAATATTTTATTATTTCCAATCATATATAGATAGTTTTCAACATTCACTTTTATAAAATTTTGAGTTACAATTTTTTTCTCCCTCTCTTCCCTCTCCCTCCCTAAGATAGAAAGCAAACTGACACAGGCTATACATGTACAATTATATTAAACACATTTCTTAAGTGTGTTGTTTTCTGTTCTATTAATTTTTGCCTTTAATTTCCAAATTTCACTTTTCTGGCCTTGTTTTGAGATTATTAATTTATTGTGTTTCTCATTTTTAAACCACATGCTTAGTTCTTTTTGTTGTTGTTAAGTCATGTCAGTCCTGTCCAACTCTTCGTGACCCCTTTTGAGTTTTTTTTGGCAGAGATACTGGAGTGGTTTGCCATTTCCTTCTTCAGTTCATTTTATAGATGAGGAAACTAAGGCAAACAGAGTTAAGTGCCTTGCCCAAGGTCACAGTTAATGTCTGAGGTCAGATTTGAACTCAGTCAGGTCTTCCTAACTTTAGGCCCCGTGCTCTATTGACTGTGCCACCTGTATGCTTAGTTCTTGAATCCTCTATTTTTTTCCTATTTTGCTAATAAAAACATTTAATGATTTCAATTCATCTCTAAAAGCTAGTTAAGCTATATCCCATAAGTTTTGGTATGTGGCATCACTGTTACAATTCTATTTTTTTTTTTTACTGCTTCGATGATTTGTTCTTTGACCCATTCATGATTTAGTGTATTGCTTTTAATCTCCATTTAGCTCAGTCATTGGGCATTTATTAAGCCCTTACTGTATGCCAGGCACCCTGGTGGGTACTGAGCATACAAAGAAAGGCAAAAACAGCCTCTAATCTCATGAGATGGCATGTACGAACAAGACACATTGAGGATCATTTGGAGGTAACCCCAGAGAGAAGACCCTAGCATGAGGGCGCGTTGGGAAAGGAGGCCAGGGCATCTAGGAGGTAGGGGTTAAGAGGAGCCGCATTCTAAGCATTCAACATAGCGGGCAGAAATCACAGGAAAGGGGTGATGGAGCATCTTGTACCAGGAACGGCAAGGAGGCTTGTGTCATTATATCACAGAGGATATGGAGTAGGGTAAAGTATAAGAAGATGGGAAGGTAGGAAGGGGCTGAGTTGTCAAGGGATTTAAAAGTCAAATAGAACTTTATATTTGATCCTGGACATAATTAGGAAGCCACTGAAGTTTACTGAGTTGGGGGAGGGTGGGATGGTTGGGGAATGGGGTGCAGGAGAGGATTGTGGGGTGTGTGTGTGTGTGTGTGTATGTGTGTGTGCAAGTGGGGAGAGGGGGAAAGAGGGGATGACACGGTCAGATCCGTGCTTTAGGAAGATCTGTTAGCTAAATCACTCTATTGGCTGAGCGGGGCATGGACTGAACAGCAAGAAGACCAGCCATCAGGCAATTGCAATAATCCAGTATCGAGGTGATGAGGATCTGCATCAGGTGGTGGCAGTGTCAGAGGGGAGACAGTACAGACGATGGTAGAGAGATGTTGAGAAGGGAGAATCACCAGGATTTGGGAACAGATTGTATGGGAGCGAAGAGGGAGAAAGGACTCAAAGATGAGGCTGAGATGATGCACGTGGATACCTGGAAGATGGTGGTGCCTTGGACAGTGATAGGGAAGTATGGAAGACAGGAGGGTTTGAGGAAAAGATGAGTTCTGTTTCGGGCATGTTGAATATCTTCAGGACACCCACATCTAGACATCCAATAAGTAGATGGATATCCAAGACTGGGTAGAGTTCAGGAGAGAAATTAGGACCAGATGAACAGGTCTGGGAATTATTTGCTTCATTTGTTCACATTTCTTTCTTTCCTTTTTTTTTTTTTCTAAACAATTTTTGTTGTATTGTAGTCTGCTAAAGAAGTGTATAGGACTTTGAATTTCTGTGTATTCTCTAGGGTAGGGTTCTTAACCTTTTTTGTGTCCTAGGCACTCTGGTGACTTCTTGGAGAAAAGATCCACCAACAGGGGGCAGAGGGCAAACCCTCACCTGAGAAGGGTTTTTCTAGAATTACATTTTTAAATGCACATGATAAAATGTATAAGATTGGAAACCTATTGTGCTGAAATACAGCTATCAAAAAAATTTTTTTAAATTCCCAAATCGCCAGTTAAGAACCCTAGGATGTGACCAATTTTTGTAAGAGTCCTGTGTGTGACCCCAAAAAACAAATCCAGCTTTAATTTGCCTCGCTTTGAAATTTCAGTTGCTATGCCACTAGGTACATATATTTTACATGTTGTAATTGCTTCCTTATTTAAGGTGCTTTTAAATTCCCTATTTGTCTCTCTTGATGCTATGCATTTTCACCTCTACCAAATGCAACTTTTGCATTTTTGGATTCAACTGAAACTTATTCTAGATACTCAGATGGTGTTTTCTAATCCATTTTGTACTCTTAAAAAGTCTATTTCTCTCACTTATTCACAGTAGTAATTTAAAAGCAAGCAAGTTACCAGGGAGCCATTTACCATGCTCTCTTATATATTTTTAAAATCCCAAACACAAACATTTACTCTATGATACAACATCCTGGTTGGCAGTAAGATCAATTTCCCTCTTAAAGTATCCTTCTTATAAGTTATTAGTTTGTTGAGATCCCCGTAAAATTATTTAAGCATAACTAATAAAAATAACTATCAGTGGTGCTGGAGTTCACATTTGGTTTCCCCCAGACGTTACTAAAGTACATTTCAACTGAGTCTCAATAATGCACCAGAGAAGAAAGGCAATTCATGTAATTCAGACTCAATCCCCCACAAACAGTAGCTTTTTTGGAGGGGAGGTAGGGACAGAAGAAAGGAGAGGGAGGTCGAGACAATTTTTAATCTTCTGCTCCATTTTGTAATCATAGATCAAACCATAATTTAAAAAAAGTTTTATGTTTATTTTATGTAGGACAAATTTTCTAATGATCACCATGTATTGTTAAATACTTTTGCTTTCAGTCTCACAAGGAAAAGTTACCAATGTAATGGGAGATAAACAGCCAGCCCACCTGCTCTGCTCTGGCTAGATTCCATGTCATGGAATTTTGAGCCTCTTCCCAGATCACTTCCAGGGAAATGTGCTCAGCTTTGAAAAACTTTGGCACTTTGGGGTGATGAGGCAAACTCTGAGTATTCCTGCAGCCTTCTCCCCAAGGCAGGGGTGGGGAGGGGAGAGACTTCACCGATGAGCTGATGAGAATGGTGAAGAACCACCCACTCAGCAGAACTGAAAAAGAACAACTCTAGTTCTCCTTTCTTTTTTCTTTCTTTTCCATAAGATGTGAGGAAGGGGTACCTTCCCAACCCCAGCAGAAAGTCACTGTTCACACATGGAAACTGGAGCAGAGGCCAGGACAAAGCAAGCTTGAGTCTGGGCCTCTGGTTGCATTTTCTGCTTTTGGTTTTTACTACTGAACATAGGTGACCAACACCAATGCTGAGATATATATATATATTTCTAGCCTTAGAGGCATCCTTGTGGGTTTTAGAGGTCAAGAGGTCCTCGGTCTCAGTTCATGACACTCCTCAGCTACTACAGCACTTCTTGGAGAAGAGAATCTCTAGCAGGAGGTAGAACACAACTCCGGGCCTGATGTGTTAGAAGACATGAACCTAGAGGAGATTGTTTGGACAGTGCAAAGCCCAGGTGAAGAAAAAAATGTCATTTCAGCAAAATCACAGAATATCTCATATTTTAATGTTTCAATTACTAGCCTCGTATATTTCATATATTATGAATATTAATTCATATTAATTTTTAAATTAAATTTTAATGAAATTAATTAATTAAAAATTAATTCAAAACATATTAATACATACATTTCAGTCTCCTATATTTTTTCTAAGACCAAGGGTTTGCTATGTCATCCCAAAGCACAAAGGCCTTCAGAGCTGACCATATTTCTAGCCTGTGTACAGGCTCCACCACTACATGTGATATGTTCTAGCCACAACAGACCAGGACTCCCTACTGTTTACCTCCACTATGTCAAGATAATTAAAGTTCTAAGCAATGAATTCTCTTTCTTCCATTAATATTTATGAGGTCTGTGTGCTGAATACTTCAGGAGGCTCCCATCCATATCTAGGATCTTTTGTTTTTTACTCAGGAGATCACTTAACTTCTTTGGACCTCAGGTTCTCTATTTGTCCCCTACCTTACCATTCTATCACCACCATTCCAGTTAGAACCATTGTTACCTCTCCTGGACTATTTTAATAGCTTCCCCCTGGTCTCCTTGCCAGTGTCTACTACAGCTCATCTCTGTCCGATCTATCCCATATAATAATGCTCTATCGATCTTCCTAATGCATAGCTCAGATCATATTGTGTCACTGTTCAAAAACCTTCAATTGCTCCCCACTGTCTATCAAATAAAGTATAAATTCCTTGGACTAGCATTCAAGACCTTTCACAATCCAGTGCCAATTTACATGTCCAAACATAATGGTTTGGACTAGAGTGTGGTCTTGCAAAACTGGACTATCTGCTGTCATCCAAATACATCTGGTGTTTCCCTGTCTCCTTGACTTGCTTCACACTATTTACTTTGCCTAAAGTGTTCTCGTTGTTCACGTCTGTTGGTTGGTTTGCTACGCTATCCTTCAGAACATATTCATACAGAACCCCCTCCATAAAGTCTTCCTTCATTCACCAAGTAACTGTGATTTCTCAGTATTTTGTGCTCTTCCTTACCAAATCACATAATAAGAAGGAACCTTTGAAACTACCTCCTCCCAACCTATATCTGAACCATCTAAAAACTTTCTACAATATCTCTGACAATTGATTGATAGCTTTTACTTGAAAAACTCCAGTGAATAAGAACTTAATTACTTTGCAAGGCAATTTATCACAGACAGTTTTAATTGTATAAGAAAATTTCCCAGGGGGCAGCTAGGTGACACAGTGAATAGAGTACGGGCCCTGGAGTTAGGAGGACCCAAGTTCAAATTTGGCCTCAGACAGTTAACACTTACTAGCTGTGTGACCTTGGGCAAGTCACTTAACCCCAATTGCCCTTCTTTCCCCCCTCCAAAAAAAATTTTCCCTAATTTCAAGGCTCAGTTTGTCTCTAGGCAATTTGTAACGAACGGTTGCTGCTAATTTTATTTCCTGAACCAAGTAGAATAACCTCATTCCTCTTCGTGGGGATTGCCTGTAAAATTCTTGAAGACTGCTATCATAACCCTCCTCAATTTTCTTTGCTTTAGTCTAAATATCTCTAGTTCATTCAATCAGTTCTTGTATGTGTTGGTCTCCTATGCCCTTAGAATCTTTCTCACCTTCTTCTGAATATGTTGAGACTGGGCAATGTCCTTTCTAAAATGTGGTGCTGCAAATTCCATAGAGTACTCCAGAAGTGATCTGCCTGAGTTCAGATACAGACACCTGACAACTTCCTTGTTATGGACACTCAACCTCTCAAGGCATATGAAAATAGAATTAGCTTTTTTGGCTACTATGTCATAACAGTGACTCATGCAAAGTTTGGAGTCCACTAATCACCACCCCACCCTTCATCCCTTCTTTCTTTCTTTTTTTTTTTATAATTTTTTTTTTTTTGCATTTTGGTGGGGGGAAGGCAGGGCAATTGGGGTCAAGTGACTTGCCCAAGGTCACATAGCTAGTGTTAAGTGTCTGAGGCTGGATTTGAACTCAGGGCATCCTGACTCCTGGGCCAGTGCTCTATTCATTATGCCACCTAGCCGTCCCCCCATCCCATCTTTCACATGAACTCTTGTCAAGTCACACCTATCCACCTTGTACTTGTGAAATTCATTTTCTAAAACCTAAATCTACAACTTCATATTTATCCCTATTAAATCTTGTCTTATTTGATTTGGTCCGTTGGCTTGTATTTGTGAGAATTACTTGTGAGTAGACTCTGAATGGTACGAGTGAAAAGAACACTAGATTTGAAGAGTGCCTTATTTGGAGGGATGGGTCTTATATCCAAATCCTGCTTTAGATACTTGCTACCTCTGTGACCCGAGGCAAGTAACTCTACTTCCATGAGCCTCAGTTTACTGATCTGCAAAATAAAAGGAAGTTAGACCAGGTGACCTAAGGTGTCTTACACATTTAAATATATTACCCTATCATGCACTATGCAATCTATCCCCAACTCAGCTTCATGTTAACTGAAAATTTGATGAGCAGACTATATATGTCTTCATTCAAGCCTTTGAGGAAAACGTTAAGCAGTTCAGGACTAAGGACAAACTCTAGGAATATTCCACTAGAGACCTTCCAAAGGTTAATATCAGTCCCTTGATTAACATTGTCTGGATTCATTATTCAGCAACTTACAAATCCACCTAATTGTGCTATCATGTACTGTGCATTTTGTCATCCTGTTTACAAGGACAGCAAAGTTTCCTTTTATTCAAACATTCTAGAATTTTGTGAGGAATGAAAGTTGGGCTCAACAGATTTTAAATTATAGAATCCACCCACTTTTCTTTTGTCATATCAATAAGACCTCCTCTCCTCAGAAATTTTCATGAAGACATGGAAGGCTGTAGCATGCATGAATGTGTTCAGCAGTTTCTCAGGTTTTTACAGCTTTTAGCCTTGAGGGGAACTTCTGCCCAAGACACTAAGAAGGAGATGATGATTTCTGTTTTCTGCTTTTCCTTCTATGCCTCTTCATGCCCTGTTGTAACTGAAAGCAGGGCATCACAAACATGAGCTTATCACGGATTGTGCATGGAAGCAAGCAAAGAAGAAAGATATGTGAGTAGGCATATGTGACCCAGTTAGAGGAAGAAGAAAGTAATAGAAAACAGTAGTTGGCAGGATTGGGCTTGAGACAAGACTTGGTCAGAGTTGTGGTGGCTGGTGAGAACAAAGTCTAATCCATATCTCCTTTTTCCTTCAATGTAACCAAACAGCACTGTGCTGGAGAAATTTCCAATCTAGAGTTTAAATATAAATCCCTTTCTTCATTCTCCTCTCATACTGGAAGGGAAAAGAGAGATAAAGAGAAAAAGAGCCAATCTAAATGACTCCCTAGTTCAGTCTTATGTGTCTTTTTAAAATGCCTTTCTTTATCTCTATGGCTATGTTATTTTATACTCCTAATAAAGTACAAGACAATTAACAAACTGTTGTTTTTGTCTAAGCCCATAGGTATGAGATTCAAGACTGAGACAGAAGAAGTAACCCATAGGAGAAAAAAATAGGAGCCCGGAGACAACTAGAGAGAAAGCTGTATACTTGAGGTGATTTTAAAATCTATTCTGTAGCATATTCACACTCAATAGATTGCCGTTGAACCCAGAAAGAAAGTTAATAAGGAAACAAGCCTATAAAAATTGTGGAAGATGTTAGAGTGGTCCCTGTGTGTATCTTTTGGCATTGAGCCTTGACAGCCAATTGGCAATACCTTTCATCTTCGACCACACCCTTAACTTGTTTGAAAAAACATTTGTACTTTTGAGTTTTATAGTGCTTCTCCTCTCCTCCGTGATCTTTCAAAAGATCACTGGCAAAGGTTCAGAAACCATTCTTTTAGTGTAACAAGGTGAAATTTGGTCAGCTCTATTTCTCTGAACTCATTAACAGCAGGTAGGTGCCCTTTAATTATTCCTCACTTAACTGACATTCAACTCCCTGGCAGACTTTTTTATTCTTCCCTCTAAATCCAAAAATAACTTTCCTTGGAAAAAGGAAACAAAAATGAAAAAATTGAGAAGTTCCACCTTCTCTTTGTTGTCCTATCAGCATGAGCAAGTCTTATCGCTACTTTGATTTCCTCTTGATCCCAGCAAAAAACAAACCCCAGAATATCCCAAAAGCAACAAAAAAGTCCAAGCCCTTTGTGTTAACTTTGGAATTCACCTCCTAGCTCAGATCATAAGAATAACCTGACATTCGTTCTTAGACATTCACGCTGCTCATCCATTTCACCCTCTGTTCTCTACTTTTTCTTCCTTCTTCTATACACATATTTTAAAAATAAGTTGGTCAATTAGTTTCCTAAGCAGCCACATCAGGAGATGGTGTGTCATGTTGAAGCAACAGTCAGCATGGCAGAGACTTGAGTTGGGTGAGTGGGGAGGTGAGGAGTAAGATGTAAGAAGAGTAGAAAGTTAGGAGGGGGTCATGTTATGATGGTTCCCCTTTTACTTAACAGAATTGTCCCAATCTTCAGAATTTCATTCTTTGAGGGATTCTTGGGCCCTCATTTCTTGGCTTCTCATCATCTCTTCTTTATCAGCCAATAAGAATCAGGTCTAGAAGAGGAGTTCCCTTCAATGCTTCCTCCACTTTTTGAAGAATGTGAGTGTCTCCCACCTGACACATTTGGGGACTTCTCACTATGTGAGCCTGAAGTCTGGAAGGCTCATCTTCCTGAGTTCCAATCTGGGCAAGTCACTTAACCCTGTTTGCCTCAGTTTCCTCATCTGTAAAATGAGCTCGAGAAGGAATGATAAACCACTCTAGTATCGCTGCTGAGAAAACCCCTTTGGGGTCACAAAGAGTTGGACACAAATGGAAAACAACTGAACCCACATTACTCTGGCTTATTGCCCCTACCCAAGTGAAACCTGGGAAGTCCAGAATGTAGTAACCCCTTACATCACTTTCCATGGTGACCATCAATTCCCCTTACCATCACTCAGACTATAAGACTTCAAAACCTAGAACAGTTGTATTCATACAGTTAAAAAACAACACAGAAAGATCCACAATGTCCAAAATGCCCCTCTTCCAACAAGTCACTCTTTCCCTGCTTAGACCTACAGAGTCTTGGTGACTTTTAAGCATACCCTGAGGAGGTAGGGGATGAGGTTACCCAATTCCTTTACCTGTCCCTCTGATCCTTTTCATCTGTTCCTTCAGTGGTGACTCCTCTACCCTGACTTCTAACCGATGTCCTTTTTAACCACACCCTCATTCAGTCCTTGATTCCCCAGTTGGTGCTAATTATGTCTCCACTTAATCTCTGAAGCCACCCACCTGTGGAGTGCTGCCCCTGAGTTCTCCTGAGCTGTTTACACCTTCTGCTGTTTAACATTGGGATGCCTCCTGACCCTCTTCCCCACTTGGTCACTTCCTCTAGTGACCAGGGGAATACCTCTCTCCTGGATTGCTTACTTGGTCTCTATTTTCTACTGAATATTTTCTCCTCGTTTTGTCTTACAGGGTCCTGTTTACTTCTGCCCTCAAACATTTTCTAGGTTCTTCCTCACCCCAGTGGAGTCATGTGACCCTGAATGAATCACCAAGAATGGCACACCTTGGAAGACGCTTCATCACATCCAGGATACATGCCCTGGACAAAGAGCAGACCTTTCTATTGTTTTCTGGCAGATCGATGAATACTTCTCAGCAAGGAGTCACCAGCCACCAGGCCCCCTGTCTTCTTCCGCAGCCATTACTGGGTGACCTCTCTCTGGATGGTTGGTGTTTGCACATCTATACCCACCTTCTCCGGAGGAAAAGCAGCTGCTTCCTCCTCAGAGCGTGCAGCTCCCCCCTCAGCAGGAAAAGCGTCATTCACATTTCTTAGTTCCAGATGTCTTTGTTCCTTCTTCCCTTCCTTCTGGGAACCACTTTCTTCCACCAGCTTGGCTACTTCTGCACATCCATTCTTTTCTGATTACTTTTTCCATTTTTTTAAGGAACACTTTCTCACTTCCCTTAAGCTAGAGAAGAGGCAAGCATTCTTTCAGCTCTTTTTCTTTCTTCTCTAGGAGGGAGACATATGTACAATTTGGTCTTTTTTTTTTTTTTAAGCAATCAGGGTTAAGTAACTTGCTCAAGGTTACATGGCCAGTTATTTTTTTGTGTGGGTGCCGAGTATCTGAGGCTGGAACCAATCCCAGGTCTCCCAACGCTGGGGCTGGTGCTCTTACTCACTGTGCCACCTGGCCGCCCCTGTACAATGTGTTCTTGTTCAGACATTTCATTCACGTCTGATTCTCCATAACCCATTTCAAAACTTTCAAAACTGACTTTTTAAGCTGATGTATGCACTACTGGGGATGTAGGGGAGGAGAGGAACTAGGACCAGAGTTTCCAACAGTATCTTTATTCACAGACCTCTGGTCAGGGCTCAATGTACACATGGCCAGCTCTGCTCTCAACTACTACTCACTCTGTCTCCTATATAAAAAAGCTAAGGTCTTCCACCACATCCAGGGGAATCTCGAGTCATCCTGATCTATATCTGGCCACTGGATCCAGATGGCCCTGAAGGAGAAAGTGAGGCTGGTGACTTTGCACAGCGCTTCCTCACTTAAATCCAATTCACTTGCATGTCATGACATCACCTCCCTGATGTCATGGTCCTCTTTGGGAACAAAGAACAAAAGACAACTACTACCCTGTCTCATATCACTCACAAAACCCTCTCATGCTGAATTCTGGTTCACACAGTTATTCTCTTTTGTCATGGACTCCAAATCACTATATACAAACAGTCACTCAAAATGTTTAAATTTATTCTACCATAGTGCTCCACCCTCAATCTTTCTGTCACCTCTAGAGGCAGCTAGCTAGGTGACAAAGCGGACAGAGTGCTGGGCCTGGAACCAGAAAACTAAAGTTAAAATTCTTCCTCAGATGTTTATTATCTGTGTGACCCTGGGCAAGTCACTTAACCCCATTTGCCTCAGTTTCTTCATCTGTAAAATGGGAATAATAACAGTGCCTCCCTCCCAGGGTTGTTGTGAGGATCAAATAAGGTAATATTTGTAAAGTGCTTATCACTGTGCCTTACATACAGTAGGCACTTCATAAATGCTTATTTCCTTTCTTCCTTCCTTTTATCTCCCACTAGTTAGGAAAGCTGGAACCTCCCTGACCTCCCAGTCCCCAGACTATGGATCTCTTTCTTCCCTTTCATCACATGACTATACCTTATTTCCAGATGCAAAATTTTAACTGTGCAATTATAATTATTACAGAAAGAGCTCTGTCTCCATGCTCCTTGCTTCACCACACCCTAGTTCTCCAGCCACTCCATGACTATCTACACCATTTCTGAGGCTATTTCTTTATCAGCTGGATCCATCTCAGTCCAGCAGTTGTGTGAGAACAAATTGTTAAATGTTCAGTGTAAGCATTTATACCTTAGAAATCAGCAAACACAAAATTAGGGCTTAATTAATTGTTTTGTTGATTGCCTAGACTAAACAAAGTGACTGAGAAAATGATAACAATGTGGATTAAAATATAAAAAAAACATCTTTGGGGCAGCTAGGTGGTGCAGTGAATAGAGTACTGACCCTGGAGTCAGGAGGACATAAGTTCAAATACAAGCTCAGACACTCGACACTTACTAGCTGTGTGACCCTGGGAAAGTCACTTAACCCAGATTGCATCCAAAATTTAAAAAAAAGAAAGAAAAGTATTGTGCATATGTAAAAGAACTAAGTAAATGTCAGCTATTATTAGTGCTATTTCTGCTACAGACTCACATTTTTGAAAGGCAAAATGAAAAAGAGGCTTGGAGTTGAAAGGTCTAGGTTCAAATCTAGGTTTGGTGACTCACTCACAATTTGACCTTGGACAAGTCACTTACCTCTCAGGGTTTTCATTTCCTTACGTGTAAAAGAAGAGGGCTAGAATCTATGACTATGGCCTTAGACAAATCACTTGAGTTCTCTATGCTTTAGTTTTCCCATTTGTAGAAAAAGAATAAGTTTTGCTTTATACCTCCCATGAATTTTGGAGTTAGAATAAGCCTGAGAGGTCATCTAATCTCACCTCAGCTCATTTTACAGATAAGGAAATTGAGGACCATAAAAGTTTAGTAAATAATAGGTCACAATGATAAGAGCAAGTAACAAGTCATATTTACATAGTTTTTGAAGACTATGAAGCACTTTCCTTACAAGAGCTTTCTTTGATAGATGGTCCAAGTACAACTATCCCCATTTTACAGATGAGGAAACTGAGGACCAGAGACATTGATTGAGTGACTTGCCTTTTGCCACACAGCGATTCCATAGGAGGCAGAATTGAAGCCCAGACTTCTACTGATTCTAGGTCATGCGTTCTTTCACCATTCTCCTCTGCCAGACCTAAAATTCAGAAAACATGAGAACAAATAATATGCTAAGCAAGAACTTATTTTATTTACTTTTAAAGTCACTGTATATGATGAAGGTTTTGTCATAGGAATAGGGAATGGGCTTGTGATTTCAGCAGCAGCAGGAACTGTAAGGTAAGGAAATTCTTTTTGCCAATGTATAGCTGCACCTTGTAATAACATAGAGTTGCCTAGCACCAAGAGAGGTTATATGTGATTTAGAGATGGGCACCCCATCAAGTATGTGTCAGAAACAGGACTTGAACCAGGCCTTCCTATCTTCCAGCCCAGTTCTCCATTCATTGCATCACATGTCTTCTGATGGGTGAAAAAAAATGGAAACCATTATCCTTTATGAATAGAGCCTTTATTTACATTATATCAGTAATTATTCTGGTCCTAGCCAGGAAGGCCATAATTATAATATTTGTATTATAAATCTCTGTTTTCAAATGTTTATAATTTTTAGCCCAAAGTTTTTTTGTTGTTGGGTCTCGTTTTGTTTTTTCTGTTTGGGTCTTAGTATTCTCGTGAATATTCTCTGGGGATCTTGGAAATGTTGGTATGCATCCATTTGGCTGTTTAGTGATTTGTTAGAGTGTGGGAAAAATGTGTGGTTATTTCAGGTTATGACATTTAACTGTAATTTTCTTTCCAGGTTCGCTTACTCGCATACAGTAGTGTTTTTAAATTGCAAACCAATGCCCAGAACATGGGTTCATCGATTTAGAGATAGAAGGGGCCACAGAAATCTTCTAGTGCACCCCCTACAGATAAGAAAACTGAGGACCCAAGGGGTTAACTGACTTGCCTAAGTTCCCAAAACAAGCTTGTAGTATCATAGATTTAGAGCTGGAAGACTCTGTAGAGGTGAATTAATCCAAGTTCATCATTTTCTAAATGAGGAAACTAGGGCTAGAGATGTTGTATCTTTGTATCATTTGAACAAGCTGACAAAGTTAGTACATAGGAACCCAGGACCCTCGACTCCAAATACAAAGCCTTTCTTCACTGTGTAATGCTATTTTTGCTATCTTGGAAGAGATGTAATACAAAATAAAATCATACATATTAAAAATAGGTATAGGAATAGAAGTTGTGATTTCACTGATATAAACTCCCTAATAGATAAACTCACTCTAAGAATACAAATGGGACCCTTCTCTGCAATTCAATCTTAGAAAGTCACCTAGAAATATCTTACACCATATACCAAGATAAAGACAAAATGGGTACGAGATTTAGATATAAAGATTGATACTATAAGCAAATTAGGAAAGCAAGGAATAGTTTACTTTCAATTTATAAAGAACAGAAGAGTTTATGACCAAATAAGAGCTAGAGAACATTATGAAATGCAAAATGGATAATTTTGATTGAATTAAATTGAAAAGATTTGCACAGACAAAGTCAATGCAACTAAGACTGGAAGGGAAACAGAAACCTGGGAAACAATTTTTATAGCCAGTGTCTCTGATAAAGGCCTCATTTCTCAAATATATAGAAAACTGAATCAAATTTATAAGAATACAAGTCATTCCCCAACTGATAAGTGGTCAAAGGATATGAAAGGCAGTTTTCAGATAAAGAAATTAAAGCTATCTATAGTTATAGGAAAAAAATTATCTAAATCACTATTGATTAGACAAATGCAAATCAAAACAACTCTGAGGTACCACATCACACATATAAGATTGGCTAACATGACAAAAAAGGAAAATGATAAATGTTGGAGATGTGGGAAAATTAGAACACTAATGTATTGTTGGTGGAGTTGTGAACTGATCCAACCATTCTGGAGAGCAATTTGGAAGTATGCCCAAAGGGCTATAAAACTGTGCATACTTTTTGACTCAGCAATACCATTTCTAGGTCTGTATCCTAAAGAGATCATAAAAATGGGAAAAGGACCCACATGTACAAAAATATTTATAGCAGTTCTTTTTGTGGTGGTCAAGAATTAGAAGCTAAAGGGATACCCATCAACTGGGGAATGGCTGAACAAGTTGTGGTATATGAATGTAATGGAATACTATTGTGCAATAAAAAATTATGAGCAGGCAGACTTCAGAAAATCCTGGAAAGACTTACATGAACTGATGGTGAGTGAAGTGAACTGAACCAGGAGAACATTATATATAGTAACAGCAACATTGTGAGAGGACTAACTTTGATAGACATATCTCTTCCCAGAAATGTGAGGATCTAAGACAATTCCAAAATACTCATGATGGAAAATGCTGTCCACATCCAGAAAAAGAACCATAGAGTCTGAATGCAGATCGAAGCATACTATTTGCTTTCTTTTTTTTTGTTTGTTTATTTCTTCTTTCTTGTGGTTCTTCCCATTGGTTCTAATTCTTTACAACATGAGTAATGTGAAAATATGTTTAATATGAATGTATATATTTAACCTATATCAGATTGCATGCCTTCTTGGGGAGAGAGGAGGGGAAGAAGGGGGAGAAATGTTTTTTTTTCTTTTTGGAGGGAGGGAGGTAGGGTAATTGGGGTTAAGTGACTTGCCCGAGGTCACACAGCTAGTAAGTGTTAAGTGTCTGAGGCCAGATGTGAACTCAGGTCCTCCTGACTCCAGGGCCAAATGCTCTATTCACTGCATCACCTAGCCACCCCATGGGGGAGAAAATTTAGAACTCAAATCCTGTAGGAGTAAATGTTTAAAACTAAAAATAAATAAATAAATAATTTAAAAAAAAGAAAGTTGCTGAGAACATTCAGAGATTGTGACTTATTTCCAAGGTCATACATACTTGCCCAGGGCCATTCTAGAGGTCAGCAATATTTTAAACCAACAAAGAAGTCTTTTCAGGGTTCTCTGAAAACACATCTTAGCCATTTCTTATAGAGCTACTAGTATGACATTGCATTCATATAATAAAATGTGTTCAGCTGCTCCTCAATTAGTAGACACCCTTTAATTTATAGTTCTTTCTTAGATTTTAACCCCTCCTTCAGGATATACCCTCCAAAATTGAAGTTTATTTTGCTTTCAATTATTTCATCTCTGCTATTATCCTCCCTCTAAACAACCCCTCCCCATCCTCATTTCTTTTCCTGTTGAGTTTGATGTATCTCTTCACCAAACTCTCTCTCACCCTTGAACTTAGACTCATTTGGTCATCCTGTAATCCACCATAACAGAACATCTTTCTCCCAGAGAGATTGTGTGGCTACTTGCTATTCCCACCGGTGAAAGGCTACATTGGACCATTCTATTGTTCTGTTTTTTTTTTAGCTGAGCTGTAGAATGTTCTGGCTGCCCAGTACATGGAGAGAGGCCCAGAGAAACTTGGATGAGCCCAATAAGAGATGAGCAGTATTTAGTTGTTGAAAAAATGAGCTATTACAGGATCATCATTTAAAATATGGGGACTGGTTTATCCCAAAGGAAACTGACTAACTGACTGCTGTACTTCCCTTTGTTTTTTTGTTTGTTTGCTTGTTTGTTTTTTTGCCTGTGCACATACACCAGTTACTTTATGTACAATAAAGGAATGGGGAAGGGAATCAAAGAAGAGAGAAAACTATACTGCAGTAGTCAGGATGTGGATGAACCAAATCTTGGTTTTCTAATTCTGAATGTATTGTTTTCCTTGGGAACACAGTTCTGGAGTAGAGTTGTAGATTCTCTTTTTAGTAATCGCCTCCTGTCTGCTGCTGGAATACATCAATTGTATCTTCATCCTCCATTTCCAACTGTGCAGGTGTATCTGTTTCATTGATTGGTTGCCCATCAAATCGGAATCTGATCTGCTTCATTGACAAACCCTGTCGTTCACAATAGGCTTTCATTAGTTTACTAAGTGGTGTGTGCCTCTTAATCTTAAATTGCACCACCGAACCATCTTGCCCTGCCACCTTCAAATTAATGTGGTCGTTGTTTTCAGTCTTGACTCCTTCCTTCGGCTTTTCGTCAGCCATGGCAAGTCCGGGGGTCTCCTCAGCCGCCGCTTCACAAAAGAGGCACCAGGATGGTCCGCTCCAAGGGAACGGAGAGAGAAGCAGCAGCGGTAGGAGCAGGAGCAAGAGGAGGAGGAGGAGGAAGATGATGGTGGTGATGGTGAGGAAGAGGAGGAGAAGAAGGAGGAGGTGGAGGAGGAGGAGGAGGAGGAGGAGGAGGAGGCAGCAGCGGTGGAGGTACTGAGTGTACTTCCCTTTGTTTAATCAGCCTTTTTAACATCATAGATTTAGAACTAGAAAGCACTATAGAGATCATCTTGTAAGGACATCAGAAATTAGACATGACATCTCTCTCCCTTGTTTGCAGAGGTGGAAGGCCTTGGTCATGGAATGTTGTATATGATACCAGACTCAATTACTGTGTTAGTTAATTTTGCTAAACTGTCTTTTCTCACTTTTATATTCTTTGTTAGAGAGGATAGCTCAATGAGAAGGGAAGAGGAGAAGGATATATTCTGAAATTAAGATTAAAAAATAAAACCTGTCAATAAAATTTTTTAAAAGAAATAAGTAGGGACAGTGAACCATTTTGAAAAGAACTAAAAGAGATATTCAGGTGTAAAAAAAAAAAAGGAGGAAAACCAGAAAGCATATTTCTTATTACATAAAATATAATTCATTGCTATCCTTTAGATCTAAAAGTGAGGATTAAAATCCTTGTGTGGGGGAGACATAGCTTTAAAAGAAATCTGTGAATACTCATGCCTTCTAAATTGCAGGCTTCTCTTTGTACATGTTGCTCCTCCTGCATACAGCCTCTTAACCTTACTGGAAGTTTGTCCTGGGTCAGTAAAGATGTTCCCTTTTCTCATTCTTTGGGATATACTCATGCATCTATCCTCAGGGTAAAATACAGCAGAAGAACCTAAGTACTGATCTTTTCCCTTTTTTTTCCTCCTCTTGATCCTTGCTAAGAGCAACCACTCTTCATGCCCATAACACCTTCAAGTTTACAAAGTACTTGTTGTCCTCTCAATTTTGCAGAAGAAGAAACTGAGGGTCACAGAGGAGGAATTGTAACTAGCAATACTGGTGCCTTGGGCAATTAAGTTGAGGGTAGAGGAGCATCCTATACATTGCCCTCTGGTGGGGAAAGAGAGTCAGAGACCACCAGACCAGGAGGGTACTGCAGGGCAAATCTGGTGTGGGGAAGAAGGGTAGGGTGGAACTCACCTAGAATGCTGCCATTAGGAAGGAAGCACTCCATCTGGCAATTTCTTAGTGTAACTAATTGTTCTTGTTTAACAAGGCACTGAACTTGGTTGTTTCTATAACTGTGAGTGTTGTCAGCACCTTCTAAATTTCAGTAACCTCAGGCAAAGTCTAGGTCACTCCACCCTAGTTATATCTGTAAAAAGGTTAAGTCACTTGTCCAACGTCACAACCTGTAAGTGTTGGCAAGATTCAAATCTAGGTCTCAGCTGACTGCATGCTCATTCCATTATGCCCTACTGCCTCTGTGTAGTATTTTTTAAAACAGCTGATTTTAAAAATATTTAAGCATTTTAAATGGAAGTTTTGGAAATGTAATGGTTCCTGGTGCTACAAACACTAACTGGGATTGAAACTGAGTCCCTCCAGGAGAGATGAGGGCCCTTGCAGTGAACAGATAACACGCAACAAAGCAGTCTGACTCCAAGCTCTGTTCTGCTACTGATTTAACAAGTTTGATATTCACTTAAACATAAGCAAAGGTCAGCCAAACACAGGAAGACAACCAGCCCCATCCCTTTTCCCTTTCCCCCCTCCCCTTCCTCTCTCTAGTTCCCCTATCCTCAGAGGGTGGACAAAGCCTTTCCCAAAGGTTTATTCTCAGAACTTTGGTCTCCCACAGTGGAACGTGCCACAGATATGGGAATAAAGCTTTCTAGTCAATAGGGAAAACCAAAAATACAAGCTCAGATCTTTAATAAATTCCTATTCTCTCTTCCTGACCCAGTTCTTTCTGCCTTTCTGCCAGGCTTATGGCAGAAAGTCTGCTGTTACTGCAATTACTGTTCCAAATAAAAGTCAATCCTTCCTGGGAGGAGCCTGAAGGAAGCGAATTAGATTTGTCAGCAGACTCTACACCCAAAATCTCTGAACATTTTTTGAGATTCTCTACATTTTCTGCCATCGATTTGGTCCCGAATGAGACTTCCCCACCCCCACCCCCCAAATGCTGGAAAACAGTTTCTCAAGTATTTCAAAAGCCCCAACACCAGGAATCCCAAACATTGATAATGTGATTGGTTAATAAGCCAATTGAAGCATGTAAAAGTGAATTTGCAAGAAGGAAATGAAAATATTAAATCCCTGCTAAGAAAGTTATTGGTATTTCATTTCATTCCAGGAAACCCCAGAGCCTATAAATAGCAAGGAAATACTCATGCCCTCCACCATCATTCTTACCATAACAGTGGTTAAGAGCTGAAGCAAGTTTTCTGCTCTCCTTTGTGGGGGAAGGGGAAAAAGGAAGGGGATAAATGTTTCTGCAACACAGTTATTTGTTAACCTGAATGACTGGTTCTGAAGCAAGGATCACAAAAGAAAGGTTCAAAACTCATTTCAAAACAGTCAATGTGCTTGAGAGAAACATGTATTAATGACCTTTCTCATTAGCTGGTTGCTCCAACAAAGATGTGTTCCAGCAGTATCCGATGCTTCCTTCCTGTCAGGGCCTCCACCCAAGGCAATTTTAAACACTCATACTGTGTTATAGCCAAACCATTGCTAAGGATATGGCTGAGTTAAACTTTGAGGACATTGTATTTACTGTTTATTAATATCCTCTAAATTTAATCTTTGTGTGTGTGTCTGTGCATGCAATAATAGCATTTATTTTTACCAAGTCAGGTATATGGAAATCAATAGAAAATGTACTTTATGAAATCAGAGTAGCTTAATGACTACCAAGGTGCTTAACTAATTATCCATTTCAATAATAATAATAATAAATTTCTTACCTTATTAACACTTAAAAAGGTAACCAAGAGAATACCAGCTAACCTCTAAGTCTCTTTCCATCTACATAAAATTTTTTTCAGTAATTTATATAGCCATTAAGGACATGATTGATGATAAGGGTATTATAGGGATCAGGAAGGCAAATGGGATAACATCTTTACCATCACAGAATAGATTGAAAGATCTAGGGTACACAGAATCTCATCACTACTTGTTGACTATAAAAAGCATTGGATTTGGTAAAATAAAATGCCATTTTAAAATTCATACATTAAAATTATGCTGATGATTTCTGTGGATTTATTTTTGTATCCTACAACTTTGCTAAAGTTGCTAATAATTTCAAGTAGATTTTTAGTTGATTCTCTAGGATCTCTAAGTATAACATTTTATCATCTGCAAAGAGTGATAGATTTTTTTACTCATTGCCTACTCTAATTCCTTCAATTTCTTTTTCTTCTCATTGCTTTGGCTAACATTTCTAGTACTATATTGATGATAGTGGTAATGTTGGGCATCTATGTTTCACCCTTGATTGTATTGGGAAGGCTTCTACCTTATTCCCATTACAGATAATGCTTGCTGGTGGTTTTAGATAAATATTACTTATCATTTTAAGGTGAGTCATTTATTCCTATGCTGTATATTTTCTATTCCTATGTTCCTATTTTTAATAGGAATGGGTATTGTATTTTGTCAAAGATTTTTTCTGCATCTACTGAGATAATCATATAATTTCTGTTGGTTTTGTTATAGATGTGGTCAATTATGCTGATAGTGTTCCTAAAATTGAATCAGCTCTGCATTCCTGGTATAAATCCCACCTGGTCATAATGTATGATCCTTGTGATATATTGCTGTAATCTGTTTGCTAGTGTTTTATTTAAAATTTTTATTTCACTATTCATTAGGGAAATTGGTCTATAATTTTCTTTCTCTGTTTTGACTCTTTCTGGTTTAGGTATCTGCACCATATTTGTGTTATAAAAGGAATTTGGTAGGACTCCATTGCCTATTTTTTCAAATAGCTTATAAAGTATTTGGGATTAATTGTTTTTTAAATGTTTGGTAGAATTTGCTTGTGGATCCATCTGGCTCTGGGCATTTTTTATTAGAAAGTTATTGATGGGTTATTCAATTTCATTTTCTAAGATTGAGTTAAGTATTTTATTTCTTCTGTTAGTCTGCACAATTTTTATTTTTTGTAGATATTCATCCATTTCATTTAGATTGTCAAATTTATTGGCATATAATTGGGCAAAATAGTCCTAACAATTGTTTTAGTTTCTTCCTCATTGGTGGTGAATTCACCCCTTTCATTTTTTATGCTAGTAATTTGGTTTTCTTCTTTCCTTTATTTTAATCAAATTAACCAATGGTTTGTCTATTTTATTGTGTGTTTTTTTTTCATAAAACCAGCTTCTAGTTTTATTTATTAATTCAATGATTTTCTTACTTTAAATTTTATTAATATCTCCTTTGATTTTCAGGGTTTCCAATTTAGTGTTTAATTGGGGATTTTAAAAATATGTTCTTTTTCTAGTTTTTTTAGTTGCATGCCCAATTCATTGATCTGCTCTTTCTTTATTTTATTAATGTAAGCATTTAGACGTATAGATTTTCCCCTAAGTACCACTTTGGCAGCATCTCATAAATTTTGGTATCTCACCTCATTGTTGTCATTTTCTTTAATGAAATTATCTAGTTTCTTTTTTTTTTTTTCCTTTTGGAGGACAATTGGGGTTAAGTAACTTGCCTAAGGTTATTATATGGCTAGTTTGTGTGTGTGTGTGTGTGTGTGTGTGTGTGGGTTAAGTGTCTGAGGCTGGAACTGAACTCGGGTCCTCCTGATTCCAGGGCCAGTGCTTTACTCACTGTGCCACCTAGCCACCCCAATTATCTATTATTTCTATGATTTGTTCATTGACTCACTTATTTTTTAAAATGAGATTATTTAGTTTCCAATTAATTTTTTTTTTGGAGGGGAGTAAGCAGGGCAAATGGGGCTAAGTGACTTGCCCAAGGTCACACAGCTAGTAAGTGTTAAGTGTCTGAGACCAGATTTGAACTCAGGTCCTCCTAACTCCAAGGCTGGTGCTCTATTCACTGTGCCACCTAGCTGCCCCCTTTCCAATTAATTTTTAATCTATCTTTCCATTGTCCATTATTGAATGTAATTTTTATTGTTTTATGAGCTGAAAAGGATGCATTTACTGTTTCTGCTTTTTTTGCATTTGGTTGTGAGGTTTTTATGTCCTAATTCATGATCAATTTTTGTGTAGCTACCACATACTGCTGAGAAAAATGTATAATCCTTTCTATTCCCCTTCAATTTTCTCCAGAGATTTATCATATCTAAATCTTCTAGAATTTTATTCATCTCCTTAACTTCTTTCTTGTCTATTTTTTGGTTAGATGTATCTAGTTCTGAGAAGGGAAAGTTGAGGTCCTCTACTAGTATAGTTTTATTATCTGCCACAGCTGCCAGTGATTCAGTGCACTGAGGCCTGCACCCTGTCTGTGCTCGAGTGGCACAAACTAGACTGCACCCTTCTCTCAGATTGGTACAATATACCTTTCCTGTCGACCTTCCAAGTTGTCTTAGGCTGGAAATTTGTTTCAGTCTGTCATTTTGTGTGTTCAGATGCTCTAGAATTTGTTTAGGATAATTTTTACAGGTATTTGGAGGAGAGCTCAAGCAAGTCTCTGCTTTTACTCCACCACCTTGGCTCTGCCCCCTTAGAACTGGGGATTTTTAACCCTAATAGAAGAGAAAGCTATGGAAAACATGATGATTGTGTATTAGTAGAAGAGTTCACATGAAAGAAGGATTAGACTTCTGTCTATCTCCAAAGGGCAGACTTATGAACAATGGATAAAAATATAGAAAAGGAAAATTTAGGCTTGATGTCAAAGAAAATTTCCTAAGAACTGTTGTTCAGTTGTTTCAGTCACGTCCAACACTTTGTGATTCCTTTTGAGGTTTTCATGGCAAAGATACTGGAATGGTTTGCCATTTCTTTTTCTAACTCATTTTACAGATATGGAAACCGAGGCAAACAGGGCTAAGTGACTTGTCCAGGGTCACACAGCTAGTAAATATCTGAAGCCATATTCTAATTAAGGTCTTCCTGACTCTAGGCCTGGCACTCTATTTACTGGCCACCTAGCTGCCTCATCCTAAGAATTAGAGCTGCCTAAAAGTGTGACAGACTGCTGTGAGCAGTAGCAAGATCCATTCATCAGAGGTCCTTCAGTAGAAACTAAATAACCACTTCTTTGTTGGTCACATAGTATACATTCATTTTCAGGTATGGATTGAGCTAAATGGTCACTGAGGTCTCATTAAATTCTTAAATATTCAATTATAAGATATGTATAGATATAGACACAGACATAGATATATACACACACACACACACACACATATATATATATACACACACACACACACACAAATTATAAATACTGAAGAAAAATTCAATATATGTGAGCCCTGTGGGGACAATGATATTACCAACTAGGGGGAGTCAGTAAAGCCCACCTGAAGGAAGTAGCATTTGAATTGGGCTTTAGAGAAAGGATAGAAATTTGCCAGGCAAGAAGGGGGGATCCAGGCATGGGAAACAAAGGCACATTCACTGATTCCTTGAGTTAGAATGCTTAGAAAATATATTTAAGTTGGGCTAGATCATAAACTATATAGAGTACTATGAAATAGGAGGGTTGTTTGAAATCCTGAAAGGTAGGGTTGTATTATATTGTAAAAGACCTTGAAAACTAGCTAAAAGAATCAGAATTTCTTTGGGTAGACAATGAAGAACCACTGTGGAGTTTTTTGTTTTGGTTTGGTTTGGTTTTTTGCTTTTTGGAGAGCAATTGGGGTTAAGTGACTTGCCCAAGGTCACACATGACTGTGGAGTTTTAAGATGAGTAAGTGGCATGATCAAATATATAGATAGGGAAGGCAAGCCTAGCAGCAACATACATGATGCACAAAGAGCAATGTGGATATGGGAAAATGTCCTGCAAGGCTAATGCAGCAGTCTAAGAAGGCCTACATTAGACAGTTGGCAGTGGCAATGGAGAGGAATCTTGGAGGCAGAATTAGCAATAATTCTGTTCATTAGATATGAGAGGATATACTTATAAGATGAATCTGATTTTTTTTTTTGCTATGAAAACAATAGTATAATGGTGGTGGTAATGGGAAGTCTAAATTATTGACCAAGGGTTTAATATGTGCCATTTCATAAAAATGTCCACAAACAATATATTTAATTAACTATAAATTATATGGCTATAGTGTATCCAGATTCTTAAAGTACATATTGGTAGAATAAACAGGTCACCTAGAACCAACTGTGATATTTTCAATGATATTTAATGTGATAATTATCAGTATGCTGATATATTCTTATTTTTTTTTCTAATTACTGCTTTACTTTTTGTGTAATAGACCAGAGTCAATACATACTTTCGTTTAAATCATGGAATTCAGAAGGACTTTTCTGAGAAAATTTTCCCAAGTGCCTCTAAGGAAACTTAAAGTCTCTTGATTTCTGTGAAACTGATTCAGAGATGTCTGGTTTTTTGCCCTTCTTTTCTCACTGCAAATTTTCCCTTTTATCAGAGATGATGTTGTTGGCTATTCTGCTGTCTTTTAAAGCAGAAAGTTTCTGCTTTCTTGAAATGCTATATCATCAGCACCAGTAGCTTATTGCATAAGACATAACTTCCTTTCAGATACATGAAACAATACTTGGTCCCACTGAATATTTTATCCTTTGACCCTTCACTATATTGTTGCTTCATAATTTCAAAAAGTCTCAATGATTTATCTTGAACAATGGCCCACAGAATTGTGTTTCATCTTGAACCCACAAAAGTCTCTCCATCTTAGCCATGAATCTTGATCTTTTAGCAAATGTGCCAGGATTTGAACATCTAATGGAGTGTTGTGCCTCTCAAAAAGGTCAAAATCATCCTCTCACAAGGTCATACAAAACTTGACAAATAGTCAAATGGTGCTACATGTGTCATATGATTAGTGCCTTATTTAAAATTCTCTCAGAGACAGTTTAGCATACTCATAGAAAACTCATTAATCATTTGATGACCACAGACCACTTTTCCTTGGTCCAATAAAAGCTCCTGACTGCTCTCCTCCCTTCTCTTCCTGTTTTGATTAAACAACCTCAAGGCATTCTGTATTGGCATTTGCCAAGATCTTTTCTCTTTCTCCATGGGTCTCTTTCCCTGAAGAGAGTATCATTTGTGTTTCCTCTCTCAAAGCAGAAATCAAGACTCCTCTCCAAAGCTCTCACTCCAGTTTCACTTCTCATTTAGGCACTGAAGTGATCATTCTACCCATCCATCCATCCATCTGGAATAATACTTAGGTAGCACCCAAAAGATGTTTTCAAACGTGGGTTACAAATAACTTATAAGAGGAATGTTTATTCTACTTAAAGGGAAACATCTTTTTAAACCATTAATAAATATTATTTTATGTATAATTAATAGACCAACTACAAATAAGTCTAATCTATGCATTAAATCAGGTCTGCTCAGGACTTTTATTACGTGATCTTTTGTTAAGCTTGCCCAAGTTTCTATACACACTTCAAAGTAATAAAATCTTATTTCATTAAAAAATATTCTGATAATAAGACAGAAGAAGGTGTGAATAGAGAGCTAGGTTCAGAGCCAGGAAGACCTAGATTCAAGTCCCACTTCTGATACGTACTGTTCATCTGACCCTGGGTGAGCCAATTAACCACTCACTACCTCAGGTGATTCTCCAAGACTCTGAGTTGCACAACAGGTAAGATCTGTATCAGTAGAAGGAGTTTCCTTGTCAGAATTCTCTGTACCAGTGAAATCACAGGTCTGGTCAAAACAGACAAACAAACGTCATCTGTAATACAGCTTTTCATTGATCCGTACTGTGCTTTCTTTCCCGGTGAGTCTGAATGAGTGAACTTTCCCCACAGGCATTTTTAAAATATTTTTTTTTCAATTACATGTAAAGACAATTCTTAACACTAATTTTTTGTGTCTGATCATGCTTTACTATATCAAATTTATTTCACTTGGTGAATTCATTACACTTGGAGATTCCAATGAATTTTAAAATTTACCAGATTTTGTTTACTTGAAAGAGACTAAGGAATTATTCAAGTTACCCATTAGTACAGCACTTCCCCTGACATTTATATTTTTTCTTTTTTTTTTTTTTTAAGCAATCGGGGTTAAGTAACTTGCTCAAGGTTACACGGCCAGGTGTTTCTGGGTGGGTGCTAAGTGTCTGAGCCCGGGATTCGATCTCCAGGTCTTCTCAACACTGGAGCCAGTGCTCTTACTCGCTGTGCTACCTGGCCGCCCCCTGACATTTATATTTTTTAAAAATTTGAGTTCCAAATTTTCTCCCTCCCTCCCTATCCCCTCCGTAAGAAGTTAAGCAATTTGATATAGGTTATATATGTGCAATCATGTAAAATATATATTAATCATATTAGTCGTGTCATGAAAGAAGAAACCGGTCAAAAGAAAAGAACCATGAGAAAATAATAAAAGTAAAAATAGTATGTTTTGATCTGCATTCAGACTCCAACGGTTCTTTCTCTGGATGTGGAGAGCATTCTCCATCATGAGTCCTTTGGACTTGGATTGGATTGTCTTGGATTACTGTATTGCTGAGAAGAGCTAAATCATTCATAGTTGATCACTGTATAATTTTGCTGATACTGTGTACAATGTTCTCCTGGTTCTGCACACTTTGCTTTGCATCAATTCATGCAAGTATTTCCAGATTTTTCTGAAATCTTCTTGCTCATCATTTCTTATACCACAATAGTATCCCATTACATTCATATACCACAACTTCTTCAACCATTCCCCAATTGATGGACATCCTCTCAATTTCTAATTCTTTTTTTTTTTTTTTGCCTTTTGCCTTTTTGAGGGCAATTGGAGTTAAGTAATTTGCCCAAGGTTACACGGCTAGTTTTGTGTGTGTTTGTGTGTGTGTAGGTGTTGGGTCTGAGGCCTGAACCGAACTCAGGACCTCCTGACTCTGGGGCCGGTGCTTTACTCACTGCGCCACCTAGCCATCCCTCAATTTCTAATTCTTTGCCACCACAGAAAGAGCTGCTATAAATATTTTTGTACATGTAGGTCGCTCTATAGGTATTTTTAATGCACAATATCTGCATAACTGACCTAGAATAGAATGCTTCTCTCTACTCACACACACAGGTGATGTTCATGCTTTCACCACCTCTTGCCTGGACTAATGCAATAGCTTTCTAATTGATCTCTCTGTCTCTAGTCTTTCCCTCTTTCCAAAAGATCTTTCACTCAGATGCCAAATTAATATTCTTAAGACATAGGTATGACTGTCACCTTTCCAGCAAACCTTCCCCACCTTGATCAGAAAGCAATGTTCATTTCCTGTTGCCTCAAGGATAAATTTTGAACCCCTCTATTTTTTTTTTGAGGCATTCAGGGGCCAGTGACTTGCCCAGAGTCATACAGCTAATGAGTGTCTGAGGCAAGATTTGAACTCAGATCTTCCTTACTCCACAGTTGGTACTCTAGCGCACCAACTAGCTGCCCCCAAACTTTTTACACCTAGATCTACCTTGTCTTTCTAGAATTATTACTCCCTTCCATACTCTATCTTCTTCTTTTTTTTTTTTGGAGAGGCAATTAGGGTTAAGTGACTTGCCCAAGGTCACACGGCTAGTAAGTGTTAAGTGTCTGAGGCTGAATTTGAACTCAGATCCTCCTGACTCCAGGGCCAGTGCTCTATTCACTGTGCCACCTAGCTGCCCCCATACTCTATCTTCTAACCAAACTAAGCTATTTGCTGTTTTCCCTACATGGTATTCCAATTCCTGCCTTTGTCAAGGCTGTTTCTCATGTCTGAAATGCATCTTTACCTCTTGTTCAGAACTTCAGTTATGTCTCACTCTTCATGACCCCATGGACATTGTTCATGAGGTTTTCTTGGCAAAGAAAATTGGAGTAGTTTGCCATTTCCTGCTCCAGATCATTTTACAGACTAGGAACTGAGGCAAATAGGGATTAAGTGACCTGCCCAAGGTCAAATAGCTAGTGTTTGAGGCCACATTTGAACTCAGGTCTTCCTGATTCCAAGCACCGTGATCTACTCACTTTGCCACCCAGCTGCCTCATCTTTACCTCTGGAACTCCCTATTTGCCTTTAAGGTTTAACTCAGGTGCTACCTATTCTAAGAGACTTTTCCCAGTCCCCCAAATCATTACTGCTCCCCTCTCAAATTACTTTGCAAATTTGTAGCAGGGGTGATCAAGAGAATCCTTGATTTACTCAGCTGGGCCACCTCCCACAGAACTGGACACGGGCCCTGGCTCCTTGCTGAGCAACATTTGCTTTGCTAGGATTACAAAAAGGAACTGTGTCCAGTGAAAAGGGCTATACTAAAGATGATAGAGAACTAAGAATGAGTAGGTGGACTATTGTTGGGAAGATCCACTCCCTCTGTGGCCGTTAAGAGGAGGAAAGAGAACTCCTTCCACCTTCTTTTGGTTCTCTTTTCTAGGGTTTGCTGCAAGGGGAGATGTTGGGGGGAGATGTAAATGTGATGTGAGAATGGATTGGATATATGGGGTGAATGTGAGTGGTGAGTTGGGGATGTCACTGTGAGCCTAGGTGACTGAAGCTCATAATGCCTGGACAGTCATATGGAAGTTCAGAATAGGAGAAGGACTGAGAGAAAGAATCCCTTCTGTTTTGGGCATGTTGAGTTCCTTATACTAATGAGACCATGGGTCCAGTCCTTCTACCCAAGATGGGGAACCTGTGGCCTATTCCTTAACCCAAGGCACAGGCCTGTCCATATTGTTCTTTTGCTCAAAAAGCATCTTTAGTGGTTTACTCTGGGATAAAATACAAACTCTTTAGCCTGCTCTGATTTAGCTCTAACTCACCTCTTCAGCCTTATTTCTCATTTTCCCCACACATACATTCTTCATTTCAGCTGGACTGCATGACTAATTATTTCTGAATCTCTTCTTGACAGATGATGTCACTACCAAGCCCAGAATGCACTTTCCTCATTGCTACTTATCAGAATCTTCTTCCTTTAAGATCTAGCTCAGAGTTACCTTTGTACCAAGACTTCCCAGGTCATTCCTCACCTATTCACTTAATCCCCCAGCTAAAAGCGTGTTTTCCCTTCTCAACTTTCATAAAATACTTTGTTTGGATTTCACCTTTACCCATATCACAATTGACCTGGCATTAACCTACCTGTGTATATATCACCACCCCCTAGGAGACTATAAGCTCCTTGAGGGAGGGAACTGTTTCATTTCTTTTTCCATCTCTTTACCTCATCCTAATGCCTAATATGAAGCTTTATGCAAAAGAGGCACTTTAGAAATGCTTGTTGGGTTGAATTGACTTCTCGCTGGGATGTGTGGCCATTACTTAGGAGAGTAAGTTCAGAATTCAAAGTGATCTTGGTAAATTTGAGAGTAACACATAGGTGAATCTGTCTTGCCAAGGAAATATGTGAAGAAGCAAAATTGGGGAAGGAATGACCAGCTGTGTGTGAGTATGCCAGAAAAAAAAAGAGTCCATGAATTAGTAAGGAAACATGTATGAAATAACTTTTAAGCATGTCTAAATGTGGATACATAATCCATGGGTATATAAATGAGGAGCACACATCCTCTGTGGGCCTCAGTTTCCTCATCTGCAAAATAGGAGAGTCAGATGTTTTCTAAGGTGTCTTCTAGCACTACAGTTTGGGATCCTGTACCTCTGTGAGTTGTCATTGTGATGCATTAGAATGACCAGTGAATCCTTGGCATCAGGTGACTAGTTGAATCCTGCCTCTGCCACTTACTACCCATGTGACTTTGGACAAGTCATTTAAACTCGTTTCCTTATCTGTAAAATGGGGGGGGGGGGTTAGACTAGATGGCCCCTAGGATACCTTCCAGATCTTAAATCTACGATTTCACCCCAGAAAGCTCTTAAGTTTTCATGTTCCCCAGTCTTGCTTTTAGATATTCAAGAATGGCCCAAATGTTCAAACTTCAACATTGATGTTGTTTTTAAAAGGGTGCATAAGACAAGTTTTCAGAGAAAAGTTTGCTATTGCATTCAGTTCACCAAACAGGTAGAAAGCACCTGCTGTATTCAGAGTGTTGTGCTAGGCATTGGAAGATCTGTTTTTAATTATTCCTCACTCTCTCACCTTCCATTCTGCTCCTATCAATCCATCCCATTCCCAAGTTGTAAAACCAATTTAAGTACAGATCTTCATGGGAACCAGAAAGAAAAAAAATAGATCCTGTGACATACAAACTAACAAAAATTTAAGCAACAATAAAGTAAAAAAATAAAATAAAACTACATTAAGGGGAGGGGAAAGGAGCTGCATTAACGCTCTAAAACAAAATTTTGAAAAATCCTGCATGGATGAAAGGGTTAATGTTTGCCAAGTTCAGAAGAGCCCTACATTCTTTCTAAATGAAGCAACATCTCTAACAACTGACTTTGCTGGTGTCCCTTGATCTGCCTGACCTACAGTTTCTAACAAGGATCTGATTTTTCTCTCTCTGTCTTTCAATGAGAGGCAAATTCCAATCAGTTTGAAGAAATATACTAGCTCGAATCAAAATAAGATCACAGTATCAGAGCTACAAGAGACCTCAAATGTCATCTTGTCTCATCCCTTCATTTTTACAGAGAAGGAAACTGAGGCCTGCAGAGTTGTAAAGCAATTTGCCCAAAGTTACTCAGAAAATGCAGAACAGAGATGGAATTTGGACCCAAGTCCAATTTCAGAACTATTGTATTATGCAAAGGTGTTCATGATACATGCAGAGGCAGCATGGTGGGCAGAGGGTTGGACCTGGAATCTGGAAGGGTTGGATTAATTCAACAAGAATTTATTTATATGCCTTGCACTATGTTAATGGGGGTGTGGGAGGAACAGTTAAAAACAAAACTAAAGAACTCCACAGTTCCTGCCCTTGAGGAATGTACATTTTAATGGAAGAGATAACAGGGATGATCTGGGAACTCATGAGCTATGTACAGACTGTAGGAAAGTAATCTAAAAGGGGTAGGTGTTGCCCTACCAGGAAAGGCCTCCCACAGAAAGTGGTATTTAAGCTGAGGCTTGAAGGAAGCCAGGTAACTGAGAGGCCAAGGTTAGGGGGCTAAGCAGTTCTGGGGCTAGGTGGGGAGAGAGATTACCATACCGAGGCTAGGAGGTAGGAGTGTGTATTCAAGGGGGAGAGTTCAAATCTCACCTTGGACACTTGTTACTAACAAATCTAGGCCTCATTTTCTTCATCTTGAAAATAAAGGGATTGGATCTGATGGCTTCTAAGGTCCCTTCAACTCTAAATCTCTGCACTGTGGCTCATCTCATGCTCAGGGTCTGTTTCTCCTTTACCCAAATCATGAAAAACATTGGCTTAGAAATTGGGAGACCTGGGTTCTTTCCAGGCCTGGATCTGCCACTACCTCGCTAGCTACCTTGGACAAATTGCTCCATTTTTCCCAAGATTCCATTTTCTTTTCTGTAAAATGATGGGGTCTTCTTAGCTTCACCGTTCTTTGACACGGGTTTAAACAACTTCTAGGGGTGGCTAGGTGGTACAGTGAATAAAGCACCAGCCCTGGAGTCAGGAGGACCTGAGTTCAAATCGGGCCTCAGACACTTAACACTTACTAGCCATGTGACCTTGGGCAAGTCACTTTGTTGTGCCTGGCTTTCCCATCTCCCAACCTCAGCTGTCCCTCAGGGAAGTGAGCAGACTGCCAGGTTTAGCTCTGCCCTTCCCCAGTCAGCTCCCCTTCACAGAGGTAGGCGGGCTGGGTCAGTGAGACTTGGCACCAGCAGGAATTTTGAGGTGTGTACTGACCAATCACTGTCTTGGGTCTCTGCAAGTTTCTGCTTACCTAATACGGAACTGTTGGCAGCATGGCATCACTTTAAAAGCTGAGGTTTTACCTGAGATCTCTGCTGTACGACCTGGGACACTGGGGTGGTACCTCTTCAGCTGGCCATGTGGCCTGATCAGCCAACATGACGTATAATAAAGGGTCCAATTCTAAATTGTTACTTGGGTCTTGCTCTCGTTTTCTGGGTACAACAACTTAACCCCAACTGCCCTGCCTTCCCCCCTCCAAAAAACAAACAAACAAAAAGAACTTCTAAACCCCTAGGGAACATGTGCCTTAGTATCCCCAGTACCTGGAAGTGAGTTCAATAAATACCTAATGATGATGATAATATTTGGACACAGAATTGGGAACTGTTATCACATCATGGTAACTTCTCCTTTCTAGGTTTAATCTTTATTTCTGCATGAATTTTAAAGTGAACCTTATTTGTTAATTTATCTACTATTTTCCATCTATTACTAAGAGCAAAGAATACTATTATTTGTCTTGACAAATGATATCTAGAAGCAGCAGGTAATATTATAAGTGGATGAGAAATATAAGTAGATACTGGGTTTAGAGTTCAAATTCAAGCTCACTTACCAGCTGTGCCTCAGTTTCCTCATCTGTAAAATAAAGATAGTAACACCTACTTCCCAGGATTATTGTGAGGATAAAGTAAGATGATAACTGCACTTACTTAGCATAGTGCCTGGTATGTAGACACCCCACAAATACTAGCTACCATTATCAGTCATCATTATTTTATTGCTCTACAGTTTTCTCAGTGAAGGGAGGGACTAGATCAAGGGTGGAGAACCTGTGGCCTCAAGGCCACATGTGGCTTTCTAGGTCCTCAAGTGTGGCCCTTTGACTGAATCCAAGCTTTACAGAACAAATCCTTTTACTAAGGGGATTTGTTCTGTGAAGTTTGGATTCGGTCAAAGGGCCACACTTGAGGACCTAGAGGGCCACATGTGGCTTTGAGGCTGCAGGTTCCCCACCCCTGGTAGATCAATATGTCTTAAACTGTGTTATCTGAAACACTCCAAGTTTGGTTTTTTAAAATGAAGTTTCTATAGTTTGTTAATGTATATTAAAAATAACAATTTTGAAGTTTTTACTACAAAAGTTCTGCCAAAGTTTTTTTTAATTTTTTTTGTTGTTGTTATTGTTTTTAACTGAAGGGTCCTGCCTCAGTGGGAAAATTGTATCACCCTGATCCCTTTTCACTCTAAAATATAAAGGGCACCCTCATCCTCTCAGTCACTCTGGCTCACAACTTGGGCGTCCTCCTCCACTCTCCACTCTCTCTCATATGACATCTCCAATTAGTTGCCAAATCCTATTGATTCTACCTTTATAACATTTCTCCTACAGACCCCCTTCTCTTCTCTAACAGTCACCACTCCAGTTCAGACCCTTATTGCCTTAAATTTGGGCTATTGCAGTAACCTGCTGGTTGGTATCTGCCTCAAGTTTCCCCCCACTCCAAGTCCATCTTCCACTCAGCCAGCAAAAGCACAAGTATGATCATGTCACCCTTCCTTCCTCTCATCATTTGACCAACCTCAGCATCCTTCCATCACCTCCAGGATCAAATAGAAAACCCTGTTTGGAGTTCAAAAGTTGTAAATAACCCCTTCTGCCTTTTTAGTCTTTGTAAACTTTACTACAGGGCAGCTAACTAGACAGAGCACCAAGCTGAAAATCAGGAAGACTCATCTTCCTGAGTTCAAATCTGGCCTCAGACACTTCCTGGCTATGTGACCCTGGGCAAGTCATTTAACCCTGTTTGCCTCAGTTTCCTCATCTGTAAAATGAACTGGAGCAGGAAATGACAAATTAGTCTAGTATCTCTGCCAAGAAAACCCCAAATGGTGTCACAAAGAGTCAGACACGACTGAACAACAAAAACTTTGCTCACCTCCACAAACTCTAACTCCCAGGGGTACTACTGGTCTTCTTACTGTTCCTTACATAGGACACGCCAAGCCTTTTCACTGTCTGTCCCTCAGGCCTGGAATGCTCTTCCCCCTCACCTTCACCTCCTACATACCTTCAAGTCCCAGATAAATCCCACCTTCTACAAAAAAAGCCTTTCCCAATTCCCTTTAATGCTAGTGCTCTCCCTCTGAGATCTCCAATTTATTCTGACATTTTATTTGTATATAGTTGTTTGAATCTTAACTCTTCCATTAAATTCTTAATTTCTTGAGAGTAGGGACTGTCTTTTGTCTTTTTTTTTGTATCCCCAGTGTTTAGCACGGTGCCAGTCATATAAGCAGGTGCCTAGTAACTGCTTATAGATGGATAAAAAGAAAATTTATGTTTGCTAACCTTTAACAGAAATTTAGCTTTTCCTTCAATTATAACATTTTTTAAAACCCACATTTAAAAACCCACAGGAGTTTATAGGCTTCACCAGACTACCAAAGGGATCCATTGCAAAAGAAAGGGTTAAGAATCTATGCTCTCGGGGTGGCGAGGTGGTGCAGTGAATAGAGCATTGGCTCTGGAGTCAGGAGGACCTGAGTTCAAGTCCGACCTCAGACACTTAACACTTACTGGCTGTGTGACCTTGGACAAGTCACTTAACCCCAACTGCCCTACCTTTACCCTCGAAAAAAGAAAAAAAAAGAATCTCTGCTTTAGGGAATACTAATGCAGCATCTGTTAGCCTTCATTTCTTTGTTCCTCATGACCAATCTAATTCCTTTCCCAGAAATCTACAGAATCACAAAATAATAGAATCGCAGAATTTAAATCTTGAAATGATATTACTGATGATATATTTAATACCATTTCTCATGCACAAGTCATCATTACTATTGAGTGAATGGCAGAGTCAAAGGAACTGGGTTCATATCTGGGTGCTGTTACTTACTCAAAATGAGACCTTTGAGCAGATCCCTTCATTTCCCCCTGGCCTCATGTAAAATTTCCCCCTGTAAAATGAGATTTTGGCTAGATGACATCTAACGTCCCTTCTCGTTTCATCAATTCTCTGTGAGACTCATCATAAGTCTTTTCATTGTCTTGTAATTTTTATTCTTCTGAGATGGTAGTATTACGGGACTTGCAGTTGTATAGGATTGCTGGGAAAATATTGATGCTAAAAACATGAGCTTTCGTGGGGGAGGGGAGGGGAAAGGCACTTAAGATGACTGAAAGAATCACTGTGAAACTCCAAATTTGATCTAGCCCAATCTTCTGCTCTCATTTTTATCAGTGCATTTGTAGCACCTGACCAAGATAATTGATTTCAATTAATACTAGTGGACTAACTCAATGGACAGTCTATCCAAATGCATGTCAGAATCAAAACAATAAGTGTTTTTCATCCTGTTTGATTTTTCAGTGAGTATATTAAGACAGTTCTACACACATCTTAGTAATTCTGCATTTTAGGGCATCCTATCCTTACATCAAAAGTTAAGTAGAATGATAGCATACTAGACTTTTGTGTAATTAAACCATTTTCTATCTTGGGGGAGAGTTGGATATTTATCTTACGAGGTTGTATGTAGATTTTTTTTCTCATAAATATTTGGTATCCAAGTAAGTGCTCCAATGTTTGAGTTTTTAAAAAAATTAATTTTTCTGTCAAGGCCGTTCAACAATAAGGCTTTAAAATGTGATGTGTATCATCCCATTTTAAGGTCTTGATTTAAGAAACTTTCTTTGAAGTGAGGAATAGGAGGAGTTCCAGGAAGTCACATGGTCTGTACCTTAGCCTGAGAGATTTCTTTGAACTATTCAACCTTATTAACTATGTCCTCAGTCTTCTTTTATCACTCAGCAATGTAATCTTGTCCAGAGACCCTGGACTGATTGGGAATTCTTTGAAGATAGAAAGAAATGATACACAGGTCTATCGATAGGGTCTCTGGGCTGCTACTCAAATGAAGATGAAACTCTCCTTCAGACAAACACAATGAGGTTGGTATGTTTGCAATCTCCCTAGATTATGGTCAGCAATAAGGGGGAAAAACCAAAACAACTGTATCTTAGATTTCACATTCAGTGTCTAGGAGCAAACATCTGTACTTTTTCTTCTTAAACTTTTTTTTAAGAAGATTGCTAACCTCCATTCTGTGTCTTTGTTAAAGTGGACGAATGCTAAGCCTGACTTAATTTTACATTCAAAAAGTTTAGCTACTTTGGCTAGGGCTTGGGAAGATAAAAGTATGGGACATAAAATCCTGGGCCTGGTAAGGTAAAGGGAACGCCCTTGCTATATACTTGGAGAGGGAGAAATGTTTATTCAGGACCCACTACTTAGGATATTCAGACTTTTATTGCTGTTTAAATTTACTCTAATGTTTCATCTTAATTATAGCCTAAGGTTCAACTCCTCACTGTAGGAAAGAGGGCTAATCCGATGCCCCAAATTCTCTGCTGCATCAAGGTTCTCTTTTCTTAGTGCACTATTTAGACTCTACACCTCATAGTGGAGAAAGCAAAGGACCTGAGTTAGAGTATCTGCTCTCCTATTTCTTTCCTACCTGTGTGATATGAGACCTTTGGGCCTCAATTTCCTCAGCTGTAAAATGAAAGAGGTTGGCCTAGATCAGATGAAAATAGACCTTTTAGCTATAAATATATCTGCCATATATAGTTAACTTGACTGCCCCAACATTCCCAGGCTGTAAAAGAAATGGAAATCATATCTGTCTCTGTAGCAATGTTGGGCCTCTCAGCTCCCTTTTCTTTCTTTTTATCTTCCCCAAACACAGTCTGGGCTTGTTACTTAGATTACTGTTAGGTTAAAGTCTTCCTTTCTCTCCAGTTGTGATTAGGGCACAGTTCTAGGGGTTTGGGTCTTTTTATAGGCCAGATGGATTTTGGACCTGAATAAAGCAAACTATCAATGAGTAGGGAATACTCAGGCAGCTAAAACTGTGCTGGTAAATGTTTAATAACTAGTTCTCCACTTTAACATTATTAGCATTTTCTCAATTCTAGTTGAGCGACAAAACAATAACTCAAGCCCAGATTTGTAGTGTTTACTGATTTCCAAGGTATAAATGCTCACACTGAAAAATTTAACAACAGTTCTGGGGAGGCAGGTCCAATAGGCTCTAATACACAAGCAGCAGGGATCTACTGACTGGTTATGCATCCCAGTGATTTCCATGGGCCATCACATCCTCAGCAATGAAGGAATGCTCCTCTGAGCTACAAATCTGCCTAAGCTCTCATTCTCAGATAGCCTCTCCCCAGCCTGGTGTTTATTCCACATTACATTAGACAGATGGTGTGGAGAAATAGTAACTGGTCCCCTGCTGATTTTATCCAGAAACCTCTTTCTCTTGACTAGTCATCAGCAGTACCTGCCAGGGAGCCCATTTTCAGTGACCAGATCTTTTGCACATCATTTAAATCCTACAGTTCCTCTGATAACACTATTATGTGTTAGTGTAATTCTCCAAATTCTTTCAGTGCGTTCCTTGCCATCTCAGTGACTCATGCCTTGATATTTCCCTGAATTTTTTGATGTGCTCCCAGGGTCCTGTAAGTCATTACACTAATGGTACTGATCCAAGGGCTGACTTTAAGCGTCACAATGTGTCCAGGAAAAGGAAGACCTTTTACGTGTACTGGCCTTGGACTGACCCAATGTGATAATAATAAAGGAGCTTTATCATTCATTATCATACTGTTGAAGTAGACAGTGTTAAGTTAAAGAAAAAAACCCTGAAGATTAGTCTTTGGAAAGCTAGTTTGAATAGACACGAACACATATACATGCATGTAAATTTGCTATTTTCTTAATATATGTACATATATATATATACATATGGAAGCACTATTAAGAGAGATGTACATATATATACATATATATGGATTTATATGTGTTTATAATTCCTTACACCTTAAAAAGTGTTATTGTTTTTGCTTATATACAGGGTATCATTAAAGTCTGGACACAGGAAATCTCATTAAATATGCATATTTTCAAGAAATGAAATGAATGAAATTTTCAACAGCATTTTATTTAATTAGCATAAATTTTAGCCATGACAATTTCATATGGAATAAAAGCTTTCATTAGCTATTGGAGACAATTTTCCATATTAATGAGATTAATTTAATTAATTAATGAGATTTCCTATGTGTCTCCTATGTCTTCCTATGTGATTTCATTTATGCTAATTAAATAAAATGATGCTGAAAATTTCATTCATTTTATTTCTTGAAAATATGCATAGTTAATGAGATTTGCTATGTGTCCAGACTTTATGGGCACCCTGTATAATGAAGGAAGCAAGCATTTATTAAGTACCTGCTATATTATATGCCAAGCACTGTGCTATAGTGCTTTATAAATACCATCTCATTTCATCTTCACAACGACCCTGAGAGATAGGCACTATATTGTCCCCATTTTACAGATGACAAAACTGAGACTGAGAGAGGTTGTATGATTAGCCCAGGATCACCCATCTGGTAAGTGTCTGAGACTGCATTTGAACTCAGGCTTTTCTGACATCAGGCTCAGCACTATCCACCGCCCCACCTTGCTGCCTCTGGGGAACAGTGTGGCAGAATAGAAAGAACACTGGGTTGGGAGACTTAATCTTGAAATTTAGCTTTGATTCTTTTATTAGCCATGTGACCTTGGACAAAGCCCTGTCCCTCTCTGGAGCTCAGTTTCCTCATCTGTAAAATGAAGATGTTGAACTAGAACAGAGGTTCTTAAGTTTTGTGTGTCATGGACCCTTTGACAGTCTAGAAAGCCTATGGACACCTTTACTTTTTGGAGGGGGGAAGGTAGGGCAATTGGGGTTAAGTGACTTGCCCAAGGTCACACAGCTAGTTTGTGTGTGTGTGTTACAGGTCTGAGGCTGGATTTGAACTCAGGTCCTCCTGGCTCCAGGGTTGGTGCTCTATTCGCTGTGCCACCTAGCTGCCCCCTGTGGCTACCTTTAGAGTCAGCTAGTGGCAAAGTGAATAGAGTGCTGGTCCTGGAGTCAGGGAAACCTGAGTTTAAATCCAATTTATTAGCTGTGTGACGCAGGGGAAGTCATAACCTCTGTCTGCCTCAATTTCCACAGCTGTAAAATAGGGATAATAATTAATAGTACCTACCTCCCAGGATTGTTGTGAAGATCAAAGGAGATCATACTTGAAAGAGTATTGCAGTGTTTGGCACATAGTAGGTACTTAATAAGTGCACATTTCCCTCTAGTAATAATGGTTTTAAATGAATAAAAATCATAGGATTACAAAGGAAACCAAAGATTAGTGAAAATTAGAATATTGTTTTTTCCCCATCAAGTGCCCAAAGACCCCGTGAAATCTACCCAGGGAGCCCCTAGGACTTCAGGTTAAGAACTAGACCAGAAGACCTTTTTTTTTTTTTTTTTTTTTTTGCCTTTTGGAGGACAATTGGGGTTAAGTAACTTGCCCAAGGTTACATGACTAGTTTTTTGTGTGGGTGTTAAGTGTCTGAGGCCAGAACCAAACTCAGGTCCTCCTGACTCCAGGGCCAGCGCTTTACTCACTGTACCACCTAGCCACCCCCCAGAAGATCTTTAATGGCCCTTCCAGCTCTATGAGTTCATGATATCCTCCTGTCTCCATATTACTCCTCATAAAATGGCAGGGACTGTTCTGATGTTATCTCTGTATTCTCAGTACCCAGCACAATGCTTAGCATATTTTTGTTGTTATTGTCTGTTGTTCAGCTGTTTCAGTCATTTCCAACTCTTTGTGACCCCATTTGAGGTAATTCTTGGTAGAGATACTGGAGTGGTTTGCCATTTTCTTCTCTGACTCATTTTACAGCTGAGGAAACTGAGGCAAACAGAGTTAAGTGACTTGCCCAGGGTCACACAGTTAGTAAGTGTCTGAGGCTAGATTTGAACTCAGGAAGATGAGTCTTCCTGTCTCTAGGCCTGGCACTCTATCCCTGCACTACCTAGTTACCCCTATATGCTTAGCATAGAGTAGTTTCTTTTTTTTTTTTTTTTTGGCTTTTTGGAGGGGGGAAGGCAGGGCAGTTGGGGTTGTGACTTGCCCAAGGTCACATAGCTAGTAAGTGTTAAGTGTCTGAGGTCAGATCTGAACTCAGGTCCTCCTGACTCCAGGGCCAATGCTCTATTCACTGTGCCATCTAGCCACCCCAGTGGGTTCTTAATAAATGCCTGTTGATTAATTGATCCTTTTTGTCCCTTGGAGACATTGTAGTACAGAGGAAAGAGTGCTAGATTTGGAGTAAGAGGATCTAGTTTCAGATCCCAGATCTGTCACTTAATAACTGTGTGAGCTTGGTCAAATTATTTAACTTCTCTGTGGCCTCAGTTTTTT
>NW_027187274.1:0-18904 GCF_028583685.1 Petaurus breviceps papuanus | reverse complement strand
CAAAATGAGCAGATGGGACTTAAGTCCCTTCCAGCTTTAATTCTGTCACCTTAAGAACTGACATTATCATGATGTGGCTGCCTAACTGAACATTCGTGTTCATTGGCCTTTTGTGAGACTCAATTCTCTTAGCTTTAAAAATAAAACTAAAGGATCTTTCAGGTCACTTCCCGCTACAATTTTGTCTTCAAAGCATAAATAGGCCCATTCATAGGTTAGAAGAAAAATGTACAGTTCACATCAGAGGTCATCTGGCCAAAAACCCTAACTAAAACAAGAATGTGCCTAATACAGTGACTCTGAGAGGTGAGAGGGACTGGGATGGAATACATGCCACTGACTTTTCACTTCTCTTTATTTGCAGGTACATCTTGGGGGTGATCGATATGCTCATTTGGAAATATATGAACCTCTCCCTCAAACGAATCAGCCAATAGAGTTGTCAGACTACCAGACTGGCAAAACCAAAGAGGATAAACTGACCTTTCAGAGGCAGAGTTCAGAATGTATTTGATGACTTTTATGAGCATCCTATATCAATAAACACAATTGAAATGAAACATGGAACTTTGCAAAATAGATTTTGACTTTGATGATGTATTGGTTAATATTAGTCAATTTTCTCTCTTTTCCTCTCTTTTTTATTCTTTGTTATAATGGATAACTTACTGCATAGAGGAAGAGGACAGGATATATTCAGAAATAAAGTGATATAAGAATAGAAAGATACCAATTCAGAAGTTATAATCAATTCCAAAATTATTTACTTTATATTATTTTATGTCTCAGCTGATCCCTACTGCTTTCCAATAGTCAAGGAGCATTAAGTTACACTACAGAACTGCTAAGCAAATTTGGGGAGCACCCTTTCTGGACTCCTCCCCCAACTTATACAAGCAGTTATGGGTTGGGTTCCCAAGTAAGGCCTGCTATCCCAGGTAGAAGGGGCAATCCTGTGGTACTGCATGCATAATACCATGTCTCAAGAGCCCCCCGTAACCATCAGCCAGCAGGTACAATTAGCAGTCATTTACTCAGATGGCATGGAAAGACTAGCATTTACCAAACATTCACCCCCACCCCACCTGCCAGCACCCTAAACCTCTCCAACAAACATGGTGTCCATGGGGAAAGTGGACTTAAGTTTAGAGTACAGTGGTAATGAGGTCAAGTGCAGGATCCATGTGTGGCAAAGGCAACTCACATCTCCTGGTATTACATGACCTAGAAATTGTTCCTTTCTGGATGGGTTGTTCATTTGCACGAGAGGGTCTTCTCTCTGCAGTCAGACTCTCTTCTCTGATTCTTCATGTTCCTTGAATCTGCTTCTACCCTAGACTGGCTGTCTCTTTATATCCATGTCTGTCTGAAAGCAGACCAGAATTTCTGGGGCTGAAATGACACTTCTTCTCTGCTGCCTGAACTAATGAACAGTATTTTCCTGTCAGTAATAGCACCACCTGGATGCTTTCAAGGGATGTTCTCATTACCAATAAGTTGGATAGCCCTGCCCTCCTAGGAATCTCTTTTCAAGCTGCTCCTTAGCTCCTTTCTAATCAAAATGTCTTGCCCCCAGCCCTTGCCATCATTCTTTCTACTTGTGGTTGGTCCTTAAAGTGTCTTGATAGTCAGCTTCCTCACTGAGGCTTGTGCTCACCTGATCTGAGAGGTGGGAGCTTCTTATTGCCTTCTAGCTCTAGGTCTAGGGACTCAAAAGAAAATGGAAAAGATGACCATTTCTTAGTTTTCTTCTGTCTACTTTCCAGTATGAGGAGTTTTGAACACTTAAAATGTCCTTTCTAACACTACCCCCCACACACACACTGTCCTCCCTGTGCCCACACATCTCCAAATGACACATCAGTATCCTGAATCTGCTCTGAACTCTCTAGCTGGAGTTCCCAGCTTCTTTTCCTGGGTCCTCTTCTTTCTACTGTTCTCTTGTGACTTTCAGCAGGGGTGGGTTTTGGTTTTTCATTCTTCTTGCTAGACCAGGTCTACCTACAATGATTATGAAGCTTTTTCTTACTATGGTAACAGTTCCCTCCAACACTCTATACTAATTTGCCTCCTGTATGACTGCATCAGTCAGAACCAAGCAAACTTTGGTTGTCTCAGTGAGACATTTAGAAAATCAACTTTTGAATGATTGCCTGGGGTCAGGGGTGGTGGAGAGACCCCCATCAAGTTTAAGGTACTATGTGGGTTCACATTCTTAAAACAATAGCTCATGAGTCCCCACCAGTCTCTTTTGCCTTAAACAATGAGTCATTTGTCACAATTAAAGCACAGGCATTTACTGAAACTGGTATTTTAAGAATCATAGTTATAAAATATTCCCCCCATAAACCAGAAGCAAAGTCTCTCACAAAAGATCACATTATTGGGAAGAGTGAGCACACAATTCAAGAAAATACAAAATCAAATGGACTCAGGGCCTGATGTTCTTTCTCTTCTCTTCATGTCTTTGAAGAGGATCATCATAAAATGATGAGGTTTAGGCTAGGGTTATGGGTGCTTGAGACCCCAAAATTCCATCATGCCCGGTCCTGCTGAATGAATTCAACTCAAGTCTTCTCTCAGCCAAAGAAAAGCAAAGTTTATTAAAAGTTCGCTTATATTGCATACAGAGTAAGTCTGTGCTAGAAAATTCTATGGTGCTGTCACACCACATGGGTCTTATATACAGAAGGTTGTGGGAGGAATCTAGGAGTGGTCTAGAGGAGGAGTTTAGGGAGGGACTAAAGGAGGAGTTAATGAGGTAAATGAGTGATTAAGGGTGGGAAGTTGCTGGAGGCTACATACAACAATGAGCTAGGCCAGTTTAGGGGTGGATTGATATTTTGATAGGCTCAAGGGTGGGAAGTAGATGGACAATGGAGGGCTAGGCTAGAAACAGAGTTTTGGGCCCAGCCACAATGTAAGGCTTATACCTCATGCAAATGCTCCTTAAGGGTTTAACCAATATGGTAAACTTTTAATAAACTTTCCTTTTCTTTGGCTGAGAGAAGTTGAGTCAAATTCATTAGGCAGGATCCAGAGTGTTGGTATCTTGGGGCCTCAAGCACCCATAACCCCAAACTTCAACATTTTATGGTGACCCCAACCTCTTCAAATGGGCTATAAAAACATGCAAACCCTTTGAGAAAGTAATACCACTAATAAGTCTTTATCCCAAAGAGATAAAAAAACAAAAACGAAAAGAACCTTTGTACAAAAATATTTATAGCAGCTCTTTTAGCTGTGGAAAGTATTGGAAATTGAGGGATCCCCATCAATTGGGGAAGAGCTAGAAAACTTTTATATATTATTGTGAAGGAACACTATAGTGCTTCAAGAAATGATGAGCAGGATGCTTTCAAAAAATCCTGGAAAGACTTACATGAATTGATGCCAAGGGAAAGAGGCAGAACTGAGAAAACATTGTATACAAGAGCAGCAACATTGTATAATGTTCTACTATGAATAACTTAGCTATGAATATCTCAGCAATACAATGATCCAAAACATTTCTGTAGATCTTATGATGAAAGATACTATCCATCTCCAGAGAAAGAACTGATAGAGTTTGAATGAAAACCAAAGATACTTTTTCTTGGGTTTTTTTCTCTGTGTTTTGTTTTACAGAATGATTTACATGGAAATGTGTTTTGAATAACTACCCTTGTTTAGCCCATGTCAAATTATTAGCCTTGTCAAAGTGAGGGTTAGTGGTGGTCAGAGAGTGAAGGGAGGGAGAGAATTTGAAACTAAAATTTTGAAAAAAATGTTGAAATTGACATTACATTTAATTGGGAAAAAGAAAATGTTAAATAAGGTGTTTTAAAATGAGCTTCCATAAATATTTTTGTACATGTAGGTTCTTTCCCCTTTTTATTCGTTTATCTTTGGGACATAGAACTTGTAGTGATATTGCTGCATCAAAGGATATGCACAGTTTGGTTAACTTTTCTTTCATTCTTTTTTTCTTTGCCCACAAACTCTGAAGGTCTTCCCCTCTCAGTTTGATTTTTTTTAAACCAGGTTAACCAGGTTATTCTCTGCCTCATTCATGACTAGCCTTAATCACAGGATGGGTGTGGCCTCAGGCAAACTGAGACGTGAAAGACTTTAACTTAAAAAGTCCAAGGTCTCCCACTGCATCCAGGGCCATCTCCAGTTATTCTTATGTGTATATCTTGCCACTTGACTCAGATGGCCTCAGAGGAGAAAGCCAGACTTGGAACTTTGGACAACCCTGCCTTACTTAAATCCAATTCACTTGTATTCCATGGTTTCACCTCCCTGACTTCGTGTTCCTTTTTGAAAATTAAATACAAAAAACATTGACAACAACAAATTTCAGGTGCAGTTCCCAATTGCTTTCCAGAATAGAATTTGCTTTAGAGCCTAGAGACAACTCAGGAGAGTTGATTTTCTCTTTCTTTCTTTCTTTCTTTCTTTCTTTCTTTCTTTCTTTCTTTCTTTCTTTCTTTCTTCCTTCCTTCCTTCCTTCCTTCCTTCCTTCCTTCCTTCCTTCCTTCCTTCCTTCCTTCCTTCCTTCCTTTCTTTCTTTCTTTCTTTCTTTCTTTCTTTCTTTCTTTCTTTCTTATATATATTTTTAGGACAGTTGATTTTCCAATCACAAGTTCAGGCCATAAAGCCATCTGTCTCTTTTTTTTTTCTTTTTCATTTCATTATAAACATCACAAACATTAGCAAATATAAACATTTCATGAGAAGAAAAACAACAAACATGGGACTGTCTGTGAAATCATGACACTCTACTTGTCGACTTTATTCTTTGTGAACTCTCTATGATAGGAGTGAAATCCTGAACTCTGGGAATATTGCCAAAGTCCAAGATCAGGCTAAACAGATTCCTCTCTCTCTGAGAACAGTCCCAAAGTCAATGATGTGGATATTCAGACTGTCTCCCACCTTTCCTTTGCCCCATCAACCAAATACAAAGAAGATGGCTGTTGCAGTAAGCACCCTAGCATACCCAGGGTGGCTGCGAATACAGGTTCTTAGATCTGCTTTTCTAAAGGAAAACAACTCAAAATGGGTTAACAATCTTGCTTTAATCAATCAAACATATCATTTACATAGCTCAGGGGAAAAAGTCAGCACCCTGAACTTCAGAGTATACAGACAGGTTACAAGAAGACAGAGAAACAGATCAAGCAGACAGGCCTCCAACTGTCCAACCATTACATCCATCATCCATACCTAGTCAGTTACCAGAAAACGAAGCATCAATATCTGGATTTTTCAAAGCCGGGGGACTCTCAATGGATGCCCAGAGTCTCATCTGGTCAAATCACACGACACTTCTCAAAGTGAGCCCCAAAACAAACCCTCAAATCAAGGATTATAAGCCTTCTCCTGGCTCAGATAATGTTACAACCCTCTTGACCCACTGACCAATCACAAAGTATCTCCTGAAAACAAGCCTCCCACCAAAGGCTCCCTGTGCACTTAAGTCTGCCAAAAGGCCTAGGGGCAGGGAAGATCTTAAATTCAGATTCCCATTACGATGGCTCAGGGTAGACAGTACAGTGTAGATGGTACAACATAGGCAGCACTGTGGACAGAGTGCTAAGTCTGAAGTCAGGAAGACCTGCCTTCAAATTCAGTCTGAAACATTTGCTGGCTGTGTGACCTTGCAAAAGTCACTTAAATCTATGTTTGCCTCAGTTTTCTCATGTGTAAAAACAAGGAAAATAAAAGTACCTATGTCACAAAGTTTTTTAAGGATCACATTGTAGGGCATAAAGGAGTGAGACAGAAGATCCCTGAGATTAAAATTGGAAGTGGAGGGGCAGCTAGGTGGCACAGTGAGTAAAGCGCCAGCCCTGGAGTTGGGAGGACCTGAGTTTGGTTCTGGCCTCAGACAACACAAAAAAACTAGCCGTGTAACCTTGGGCAAGTTTCTTAACCCCAATTGCCCTCCAAAAGGCAAAAACAAACAAACAAAATTGGAAGTGGATTTTATTACCATGGGACTGCCGGGTCATATACCTAAATCAGACATTGAATTGGCATGAACAATATGCCGGTTTTTAAAGAGATTACAATAGTCAGGTTATGTAAACTGAAACTACAATCTGTGATTGGTCAGTGTATATCTGAATTTTCCCATGCCCATGAAGTTTTTTTTCCTAGGCTGAGGGACAGGGAACCCAGAATGGGTAGAGATGGGGAACACCTGGTGGGGGCGGGGTAGCAGGGGACAGGGAAGAATGGAGCAGGGATTTTACCCTAGGCTGAAATTCCCGCCCATGGATCAATTAGGGGAGGGAAGGGTGGAGTTGTGCTAAAATTCCTGCTTACAGATCAATTAGGGGAATGGAAGGTGTGGTTGTGCTAAAATGCCTGCTTACAGATCAGTTAGGGGAATGAAAGGTGTGGTTGTGCCAAAATGCCTGCTTACAGATCAATTAGGGGAATGGAAGGTGGGGTTGTGCTAAAATGCTTGCTTACAGATCAATTAGGGGAATGGAAGGTGGGGTTGTGCTAAACATTCCCTACTTTTCTTTGTAGGTATATCAAACCTTTGACATGACTGGGGCCACATCATCCAGGTTATCCAATTCCATTCCTAAAGGATGGTACCAGGGGTCCCTGACAATTAGCAATTGAACAGTTAATAGGGAATTCCTATAATCGAGGCCATAGTCTCAAGGAAGAGGAGGGGGCCGTATTTTTCCATCACTCCTCTAGTTGAATTTCTCCAGGAAAGAAGCTGTCCCAATAGAGATCAGATCTGCATTCTTGGGAAAGCTGTCTGCATCTGATGTCATCTTTTTCACCTTCCAAGGCTCAGGGGATAATCCTTAGATGACTAGAATTCAAATGTACAATACAAGAGCTCCCAGAAACACGATTTTACATATAAAGGTCCAGTTTTCTAGCCATGCAAAACTAGGTTCAAACAAATAGTTCAGTTTTCTTAGACACAGGGCTAGCTCAATTAATACAATGAGGTTTTTCTCACAATTTTATAAAATGACATAATTACATTCAGTCAGGTACATGTCACCAAGATAATCAAGAAAACTTACATACAAACTATACAAGAATCATAATTAACATACAATTCCTTGTATCCCAGTGACCTATTTCATTTAAGCAACACTTTTAAATCCCAGATGCCTCATGTAGTTACAGAATTTAAAAAGGAGTTTTGCTTCTCCAGTTCAGATCTAGAGATGACCAGATAATTTTGACTTAATATAAATTAGTACAATCCCTTAAGATTAGTGCCATATTTTGAAACTACAGAGAATTTTCAGTTTATTTATTCTTTGCTATTTTTACCTTTCCTAAATCCTGTACCTGGTATAGGAGTCCTTTAAATATGAAAAACCTTTTTTTTCAATCGATTTCATCTGCCCTTTGTAAAATTATCAGGCAGATGCATTAACAAATTAACATTAGCTTCACCCTTACCACTATCTTATACAACCCTTGTGCTAAAATCCAAAATCCATACCTCTGATCTTATTCCCAAACATGCTCCAATCATGAATTCACATAATAGGGAATTTTTAAAGCCAATTTTATTCATCTGTACTTAATCCTAGGTGTCATCTGGCCTGATCCTGTTGCTCTCCTCAAACTTCACTATGCTGGTCAATCAGGCATCTATTTCATTACTTTTTTGCCTTATTACTAATCATCTCCTTCTTTGAAGAATGTTAACTCTATATTTATTCATTTATTTGGCCCTGAATATTACTTCTCAATGAATTTGCTATAGAATAAAAGAGGGACAATGTCATAAACCTTGTCAGAAGGAAAATTTCCTTAGCCTTGTTTGATTCCAGGCATGAGTCATTTCCGCTAGTCATTCGGGTAGTCACCAGGTGCTGAAAGCAAGGCTTAGGCATAAATAGGTGGGAGGTTTCCTTTTCAGAAAGAAAAGGCACAATTGGGAAAGTCAGAGATATCTCACCTGGGCAGTGTCTAAGGTTGCCCCCAAACTTTTCCAAGCACAGATATCCAACTTGAACAGTTCGCAACCTGCAGCCTCTGCCATCCCATTATCAGCTTTAATGATGACTACTGTAATCAAGACTTAGAAAAATAGTAAAATTTACAGTCCCTCAAATTATAAAATAGCAAATAAATATAGACTAGTGTCCTTCAGATAGGGGCATCTAAAATTTGATTGAGCTATTAATTACAAACTGAAGTTACATATCTTTCTGCCTTCCCAAAAACTTCTTCATGCTCTCTCAACATACTTCTAAAACTGATATCAACTATCTGGAACAGGAGGGGCTGGGTGAACCCCATTTGTCCCCTAACCTTCTCATCTGCTTTGTTCAGCTTTTCATAAATAGACTTTAAAGACAGTTTGAATTAACCTGGTGTTAAAAATGGTATCTTTCTTTTCTCTCAACTAAAGTAACTCTGATTAACCTAAATATCAGGTACCCAAGTACCCCATCATTCCAAACACCCAATCATCCCCCCCCTTAAACAGCTGGGACCCAAAATCATTTGGGCAGATTTGTCTCTGTTTCATATGGGGCTAGTTCTGTAGCCAGTGGCTAAAACGTGACTGAAGCCAGGTCCAGGGACAAACCCTAATCCCCCAATTGGGGGGGGGGGCGTTTCAGGACCCTACCCACAAATTGTTTTCTGGGACCCCTAAGCCCTCATTTCCATATTCTAGGTTTTACAAAACTTAGAAGAGGATTCACAGGGTTTTTTCTTCACATAATCACTGGACTTGAACCATGGTCTTCCTGACTCATCAGCCTTCTACCCTTCTTGCTTCTCAAATTCTGTACATAACAGGCTTAAAAGATACTTGCTGGAAATTGTGGTATATGAATGTAACATAATACTATTGTGCAATAAAAAATGACGAACATAGCTGTGTGACCTTGGGCAAGTCATTTAATCCCAATTGCCCTCTAAAAAGCAAAAAAAAAAAAAAAAAAAGAAAGAAAGAAATGATGAACAGGAGGACTTCAGAGAAACCTGGAAAGGCTTACACAAACTGATGCTGAATGAGGGTAGAACATTATACACAGTAACAGACACAGTGTGCAGAGACTGATTTGATAGAATTAGCCCTTGTCAGCAATTCAAGGACCTAAAAGAATTCCAAAGAACACACGATGGAAAATGCCAGTCACATTCAGAGAAAGAACTATGGAGTCCAATTGTAGAAAGAAGCAGACTCTTTTCTTTTTTGTTTTGTTTTTCTTTCTCATGGACTTTTCCACTCACTATAATTCTTCTATGCAACATGTGTTTAATAGGAATGTATGTGTAGAGCCCATATCAGATTGCAAGCCATCTTGGGGAAGGATGGGGAAGGAAGGTGAGACAATTTAAAACTTATAGAAGTGATTGTTGAAAACTAAAAATGAATAATTTGATTTGAAAAAATATTTGTTAAAAGAATTGGGGTGGAGGAGCATAGAGAACTGTCTTTTTGGTTTAGGATACAGATTACCCCTCAGGTCATAAATTAAAATTTCATAATCATAATCATAATCATAGATAATTTTATATGGGTACATGTGTAATATATATGCATATAAAATGCATAGCTATGTGTGTGTAACACATTGGTATTCCTGATGTGTAAAAGGAACTGGAGAAGGAAATGGCAAACCAATCCAGTATCTTTCACAAGGAAAGCCCAAATGGGGTCACAAAGAGTCAGACACAACTAAAAAATGAACGAACAACAATAGCAAACATTTTGTATATATGTTATGTCTTATATTCATTTGCTATATGCCTAGCAGACACTGTGCTAAACTCTTTACCATTTTTAATCTCATTGAAGACCCATAATAACCCTGGGAATTGGGTGCTATTATTATTTCCATTTTACAGATGAAGAAAGTGAGGTAAACAGAGGTTAAGTAGCCTGCCCAGAGTCACACAGATAGCAAGTGTCTGAACCTGAATTTGAACTAAGGTCTTTATAACTCCAGCCTTGGTGTGCCATCCACTGTGACACGTAACTGTCTACCCGATTTTTTGCCTGCCTCCTGTGCTCCCCATTTTTGTCATCTTTGCAATCCCTTTCAAGTTATTACTCACTGTGATAATAAATCATAAGATCATACTGTGTTTCCCCGATAATAAGACCTATCCCAAAAATAAGCCCTACCCTTACTGTGTAAGATTCCTCTAAAATAAGCCCTCCCCTGAAAATAACCCCTATTGAGATTGCTACTGTAGTGAAGGTGATCCCCTGCGCTACATGCTACATTACGGTACCCTCTATATGCACCCCCGTGAAATGCACGCCGCGCTCCGAGCTGCATCCAATCAGAGCTGCAGCAGTGAGCGCATCATCCTGTTCTTCCCCAGTGATTTGCTTATTGAATAAAGGTACATTTTTTTTGTTCACATCTACCTGTTTATTAAAATTGCTGCCAATGTTCATTAAAATAAGCCCTCCCCTGAAAATAAGCCCTCTGGTGTTTTTCTGTCCAAAAAAATTAATAAGACAGTGTCTTCTTATCGGGGAAACACGGTAGGTGAAGAATGGGAAGGATCTTAGAGTCCATCTAGTCCAAGCTTCTCTTTTAATAGATGAGGCACAGAGAGGTTGTGACATATCCAAGGTAACACAGGTAGGAGGTGATAGAGGCTGGATTAGAACCCAGGAACCCCTAACTCCACACCCAGTCTAATTGAACTTTGACTTTATTTTCACTTGTTACTTAATTTATCCACAACCAAAGTGATTAAACACTGTCCACGGCACTGAGCAGGATAATTGTACTGGTGACTTTCCATGAGCCTACCTGGAGTTGATTGGTGGGCAACCAGTCAGGGCCAGTGCCCGCCTTCATCACAGGCTCTGTGAGAAAAGCTTTTTGTAAATCATAAAGTGAGATATAAATGTGAGCTACTGCTGGCTCTGAAGCCAGAGAGAAGAGAAGATACACCAGGGGAAAGATTCTGTTTTGTGACTAGCAGAGTAAATGGCTCTGGGATGGATTTTCCTATCCAGCTCCCATCTCTTCCTGTGCCTCATGGTCTAGTCTTATTTTCTCTTGTCTCCTAGTGCTGGGACTTTGGGGAAGAGTCACATAATCATTAGGGCCTTCTATTCACTTATTAGGAACGAATGGTATAATTGTTAAACAATAACTCCATTTTTAAAGCTAGCATTTTAAGGTTTATGTAGTGCTTTCCTCAGACAAGTTAACGTTAAGACAACATACTTGCTCCATGGACATCCACACAATACCAAGAGATCTAGAAGAAGGGCCACCATCTTAGATAGATGTCAGATAAGGATTTCTGGGAGGAAATGGCCAAGAACCCAGGATAAGAAGAGCAGGTAGGTGGAGAGCTATGTTATTGTAGAGAATGTTCACCTCCAAATGCTGACGTTTTCCTCACACAAACTCTGAGAGGCAAGAGGGAAACGCAAAGAACTGAAACAACATTGTGTATTGTAATAGCAATATTGTTCTAAGAACAACTTTAAACAACTCAGTCATTTTGAGTTTTATAGATACTCAAATCAATGACAAAGGGCCTATGAAGGAAGATGCTATGCATATGCAGAGAAAGAACTGATAAACAGAAGTATGTATAATATACACATACTTGTGTCTAATGATAAACTCCTCTAGGGAGGGATGGGAAGGGAGAGTGAAGAAAATAAAAAAGAACATAACAAAGAAAAAAAAAAAGAAAACTCAGAAGGAAGCACCAAAAAGCTGGGTAGCTTTGAAAATAATGCATAGCATTTATTATATAGTGTTTGGTTTTTTTAAATAAATAGTGTGGAATGGAAATCTGTGGCTTTATACAGAATCCTCTTTTTATATTATGCTGTATACATGAAAATTTTGTTTGTTTGTTGGTTTGTTATTAAAGGTCAAAATGAAAAAAAAAATTAAAAACCTTTGAGAGGTAGACGGATTCAGTGGGGATGGATGGGGGACAGAAAAAGGGTCCAGACTTTTAAGTTCATTAGCAAGGGACAGCTTAGCACAGTGGATGGTAAGCTGTCCTCCAAATCAGGAAGATATGAGATCCTCTGACCCATACTCACAGTGGGACTCTCAGCAAATCACATAACATATCAGTGTCTTTGACTGTAAGACTAGAAGATGAAGTTGCCACATGCCTAGGCACTACAGTGAGGGATCTCAGTAGGGAGTACTCTATAGCAGTGTCAAACTCAGATTGAAGCTGACACCTGTTGGTGCATATCGACTTAGAAAACCATAAATTAACATTTTCTCTGTTTTGTTGTATTTTTATTTATGTTGGTGAACATTTCCCAATTATAATTTGTTTTGGTTCAGGCTGCCATCAAGACTGAGACTGCCATGGGCAGCATGTGGCCAGGGAATATGCTTATATGTCTGATATTTCTGCTACAGTGCAGTTATAGTCCCTACCCTTATAAGAAATTCTGGACAGGCAGCTCCCTCTCCCAGAGCATATGGGTACTTTTCTGCAGCATAGCTCCAAGACACTTCCTACAGAAAGATTTTCCTGCTGCCCCCTAGGTCAGCAGTTTTCAGAGTATGGTCCCTGAGACCATTTCAGGAGGTCCACAAGGTGAAAACTATGTTGATAATAATGTTAAGATGCTTTCATTTCTAATACTGTAAAATTAGATAAATGTAACCCAGACAAATAAAAGTTTTGGTGGGGAGGTACAGGGAGGTCTTCAGTAAATTTTAAGATTATACAGGGATTCTGAAATGAAAACATTTGAGAACCATTACTCTGTTAGTGCCTTCCCTCCCCAAATTGCCTTATACCTATTAACATGTATACTCATGCTGTCTACCTTGACAGAAATGGAAGAAACTGAGAATGAGGAATATTTCATTTTTGTCTCTGAATCCCTAGTACCTGTCACAGGATAAGGAGAGTCTTAGTAAATGCATATGGTCTTAGTCCCTGGGGCACAGAGAGCCTGTTCTTTGCCCAAAGTCACAAAGCCAAAAAGTATCGGAGGCTGGATTTGACCCCAGGTGACTTTGACTCTGAGGACAGAATTCTATGCACTACAGCATGCTGTCCCTATGAGACAAAGACAGATAGTGCCAACTTTGTCGTGCCCATTTTATAGATGAACACACTAAGCTTCACATGGATTAGATGAGGTGCCAAAAGTCACGTGGTGCTAGATGTGCCAAGTGGTTTTAGGATGCCTGCCTGCAAGTCCAGAGTTTTCCCACTACCCCACATTTTGTTCTGTGATTGTGTGATCTTCTACAGACTCACCAAGACTAGGTACCAGAAGATCCATTTAAACCTGCAAGTACCTAACACTACTTTGGGAGTCTAAACCACAAAGAAAAAGAAAAAGGATCTATAAGGGCAAAAATATTTATGGCAGTGCTTTATCATGGCAACCAAAAATTGGAAACTAATGAGCTTGTTAGAGAATCACTAAATGAATTGTGACATATGAATGAAGAGGAATATTCTTCTGCTGCAAGAAATGATGGTATTGATGATTTCAGAGGAAACTGGGAAGACTTTTATGAACTGATGCATGGAGAAGTGAGAATGACCAGGAGAAAATTGATACAATGATAACAAGATCACAGAGAGAAAGAACTGGGAAAGACTTTAGAATTCTCAACAGCAAAATATAATGATGAACCCTGGGTCCAAACAAATCAAGAGGAAACATGTCACTCACCTTCTGACAGAGAGAAGAGGAATTTGAGATACAAAAAGAAACAAACATTTACAGACACAGCCAATATGAGAATTTGCTTTGAAAGACAATGTGTTTCGAAAGATTTACTTTTGTTTTTAAAATTTGCTGAATGGGGAAAGGGGTAGCAGGAGGAATTGTATAATTTTTTAAACATTCTTGTTATTTGAAAATAATAAATTATTTTAAAAATTAACAGGCAGGAATATTCATTTAAGAAATCCAAGCTTTTAAAAATGAAAGAATTATTTGCCAGAGAAAGGTGATGAAATTCTAATAAAACTGCCCCCAGCACCAATATTCTGACTTCCTTATGGGCCCCACTAAAGAGCAGGCATGTCCTAATTTAGCCAAATAAACTGACTTTAGCCACACCATAAGCCCCCAGACTCAATACAACCACTGCCCCTGGCTAGCCACTTCCCCCAGATCCAATTCACATATTTGAACAGGTTTGTTCTTGTACTCAGCCACAATCACTTCATCCATTTAGCCCAAGAAAGGACCATAATACCTGTCTATCTTGACCAGAAAGGACCACAACAGCTAGCCAATCAGAGGGCAACTTGACCAGGATGTTTGACCATCAAAGCATAGAAGGGACCCCTCCCCTATTTCCTATTCCCTTGACAAACCCCTCCTGTCTTTTTTAATATTCATAATCCCTTCTATGTAATTGCATCTTTACCCTATAAAAATTCATCTTGCTTTCTCTGAAGCTGCTGGCTTCTCTTGAAGCCTAGCCCACTCTTGAGAGGTGTCAGTCCACAATAAATGGCTGGGCTTGGATTAGAAGTGATCTGACTCTGAATTCTTTGAGACCTTGCCACCACAATACACCATGAAACTGCAGCAAAGGGATTCACCCAAGTGCTCCTTCCTGCTTTTTATTCTAATTTTTAATGTTCTTTACAATCCATCCCCAGCCTACCTTTCCAGGATTATTGCACATACTCTTTCATACATTTGACATTCCAATCAATGTCCCATCACTGTTCCCTTCATTTGCTGTCCCATTCCTCATCTTTGTGCCTATGCACTGGTTGTCCCCTCTTCCCATTCCCTGCTCCTTCACATCCCCCTCAGAGAATCCCTCTATTTCTCACAGACCACCTTCTACATGAAGTCTTTCAAGATCCCCCCAATTTCTATTGTCCTCCAAACATGCTACTTTCTGTTTAACTACTTTGGTTTATTTTAATTTATTCTCTTTAAATTTATTCTTAAACATGCTAATATATGCATTTATCTCCACTATTTGAATGTAAATTTTTAAAAGAAGGAACTAATCCATCTTTTTCTATGTATCCCCAGTTCCTAACACAATGGCTGGCACATAGTAGGTGCTTCATATATGTATGGTGACTGATTCAAATTATTGTATGATAGATTCAAAGTCTATCAAGCTACACTATGATGCTGAGTGCTAGGGGAGAGATCCAAATGTCTGAGCCACAGTTCCTGCCCTCGAGAGATTTCTACATACCTTCACTTAGATTGAAAGACCAGCTCAGCTTGGTAAGTAAATTTAAATACTAAGCAATAAATCCCATCAAAAAGATTGTAGAGGGGTGGCTAGGTGGCGGAGTGAATGGAGCACAGGCCCTAGAGACAGGAGGACCTGAATTCAGATCTGTCCTCAGACACTTGACAAACTTATTAGCCATGTGACTTTGGGCAAGTCACTTAACCCCAACTGCCCTCCAAAAAGCAAAAAAAAAAAAAAAAGATTGTAGAATAAAGGCGTTTCCTCCATAGATTCATAGACTATCAGCATGTTAGAGGAGTATGCATGGCCAAAGTTTCCACCTATTTCTGAGGAAGGGAGTGAAAATTAATCATTATTAAAAATGAAAAAGTATAACTAAAAAAAAAAAAGGATTTGGAAATTTTGAGTTATTAACTTTCACCATAAAGTGGACATTCCTCTTTTGTTTAATTAGTGCTTTTGAGAAGTCCTCTGCTGGACTGGACTATTTAATCAGAGAATAGAAAGTTGCTTTTCCTTACCTACTTTAAAAGGAAGCTTGGTAGAGAGAGGGGGAAGGGCATTTAATTATCTTATTATATGACAATACATTTGTGTTCATGAATTAACATACAGTAACACAGGTGAGCAATGACTCATTTCTACAGCCAAGAACACCGTGTTTTATTATGACACACCTTTGTACTCATTGGATGTGAGGAGAGCCTGCCTCCCTTTAAAAGTGGAGTTAGGATGATTGACCTTATCATTTCATCATTTCAGTTCCAGCATCTCTTTCTGCAAATCAGCCACCACCAAAATGATGCCTGGAGGCTTAGATGAAACTAAACCTGCAACTCCAGAAATTCAGAAGATAGTTGACGAGGTGAGGTGGTACATTCTATAAAATGAAAGATCTAATTGAAAATAATGTGTTCTAATAACTTGATAACCATTCTGTGTGTGTGTGTCTGTCTGTCTCTCCCTCTCTCTGTCTCTCTGTCATTTGTATTAGTCTTTTCAAAGAACTAGTTTTTAGGTTTTCCTATCATCTCTATGATGTTCTCAATTGCTAGTTTATCCATTGCAGCATTTTCCATGGTAGCAAAGAACTGGAAAAAAAAAGTTAGATGGTCATTGATTAAGGGAATGACTTTTTAAAAATGGTACAGTAACAAAATAGAGCCTTCATATGCCATAAGAAATGATGAGTATGAAGAATTTAGAGACGCATGAAAAAAACATATATGAGATGATGCAAAATAAGTAGAAACTGAAAAAAGAATATACCCAATGGCTACAACATTGTGAATCTGGTACAAGAGCACTGATTTAGAAGTCAGAGCAAGTGGGTTCAGTCCTGTGCTCTGACTCTTACTATCAGCACGACCTTCAGTAACTGGTTTAATCCTCTTGGGTCTCAGTTTCCTCAAATGGAAAATGAAGGGATTGGGGTAGGTGGTCCCTGATGTCTTTTCTAGGTCTAGTTTTATGATTTTATGAAGCAAAAAGGAAAGCACACCCTGCCCCCACTGCCCACTCCTCACCAAATACTGTGTAATTATAATGTCCAAGCCTGGCCCCAGAGAACAGATATGAATAGGTCTTCTTTGCAGAGGTAGGGAGTGTGAGTGCAGAATGTTTCCTAAACTATCAGAATGGTTGGTTGTTTTTTGTTGAACAGCTCTATTTTTCTCTTTAAAAAAAAATTATGAGAAAGCATGACTCATTAGGGAGTAGAGAGAAGAAGAGCGGATCTGGAAATTAAGGTGATGTAAAAATGAAAGGCAACAATTTTAACAATAAAAATACGTGCTTCTCTGGGTACTGAAGGTAACATTCGAATGACTGTATTTGGGAAACAGACATTTTAGAAAATAGGGGAAATTCAACCTATGAGTAAAGAATGAATTTACATAGTTTCCTGTACCTTATGAAAAAAAAAAACAGAAACAGATAATTTGCTTTAATTCATGAACAAGATGCTGGCTGACAAAAATGAGAGCTGGTTCTTTTCTAACTCATTATCAATACTTTTTATTGTCAATTAATTTAAATCAATTACAAGATCTAGGTGTACTTATGATTCCACTAAGAAATCATTGATTTATCAGACTAAAAATTTGCAAAGGGAAAAAAGGAAAACAAAGGTTTTATGAAGGGGGAAGACATAAATACTATAGAACAGAACAAGTTACTGCTTCTGTTCAGATCTTCTTTTTAATCGTGTAATGTTTAATTTTAGAGCCAGTATCTAGTCCCAGCTCTTGCTTAATCTGAAAAATGGAGAGGTTAAAAAAGGGATAACTAAGGGCCTTCCAGTGCTAACATTCTTTGAGACTATGATAACCAACTAAGTTTCCAAGGACATTTTTCTCATTTTATTGAGTGGAATCCTGTATCAATAGGCACAAGTGAAATGAAACATGGATCTTTTGTAAAGTAGGTTTTGACTTTAATGATGTATTGGTTAGTTTTAGTCAATATTCCAGGATGCTCAGGAAAGTGACCAAATGCATTCTGGACATTCCCTCTAAAAGCAGGTCACTTTATCCTCCTTGGTTTTGCCAGTCTGGTAGTCTGACAGTTTCAACAGCTGTTTTGTTTGAGGGAGAGGTTTGTATATTTTCAAATGTGCATATTGATCATCCCCAAGATGTACCTGCAAAGAAAGAGAAGTGGAAAATGAATGGTGTATATTCCAACCCAGCACCTGTCACCTCTCAAGAGTCATTGTGTGGGAATTCCTATTTTTGGTAGGGTTTTTTATTAGATGACCCTTGATGCCACTGTCAGAGATGAATTCCTGACCTGGTGGGCCTTGAGTCCAGCATAGTTGTAGCACCAACCACAATGGCATACCCAAGATGGCTGCCAACACAGGTTCTTAGATCTGCTTTACTAGGAAAGATAGCTGTTTATTAATCTTTTTACATTACATTCACTAGTTCAGGGGAAAAGTCAGCACCCTGAACTTCAGAGAAAAAGGAAACATAAAATACAAGTAGAGAAATAAAGACTAACAAACAGGGCTCTGACTGCCTGAATCAAAGCAATATTGCTGTACACTTTACATACATCCCTGGATTGAGAGAGCCTTTACATTTGAGCAGTCAGGGAGCTCTGAACATACAGCCACTCAGAATCTCCACCTGGGAATCATAAGATCCTTCTCATAAGCAAGCCCCCAAAGCAAAATACCAACTCAGAGTATATATGCACTTCTCAGAGCCAGAAGGCATCACAATCCTCAGTGACTCTGTGCTTAATTAGAAATTAGCAAAAGTTGTGAAAGCCTTCCCAAGCAAGCTTCCCTTAATGGGCTCCATGTGAAGCCTATTAATGGGCAAGGAAGATCTTAAGTCCCATGAACATTACAACAGTGTAGCAAATCTTATGTTCTTCTATTACAGCTGGACAGATCTCTGTGTTCCTAACATCATCCAAGCAGTCACAGTCTGAAAGATTGCACATTCATAACACCAAAAGAGACCCTTTTATTTGCTCAGCATTTAGTAAATGCTTCCTATATGTAAAGCACTATGTTACATATTAGAAAAGATGCAAAAGTGAATAGCACATAGTACTTGGCCTTGCAAAAGGTAAAGAGACCATTTTAGATGAAAAATAGACCTGAAAATATTTTTAAACCCAATTTTGCATTTAAGCAAACTAAGTACTTGCCCAAGGGTACCTGTGAAACCTCCAGAATTTGTATTCATGCCCACATGGAACAGAGTTAAATCATAGGACACTCAAAGGCCTTGCAC
>NW_027187273.1:5095800-5114559 GCF_028583685.1 Petaurus breviceps papuanus | reverse complement strand
TGATACGTCCTCTATCCGAGGACAATATATTAAATGGATTTTTGGAGTAGGGAGATGGAATAGGAGCTTGCTCCGTCCACTCCACGCATCGACCCGGTATTGCAGTACTTCCGGGAACGGTGCACCTCCCTCTGGGAGAAAAATTGTATGGAAAAAATCAGATACTGCCTTGTTTAACTCTAGTTAAGGTTGCGAAGGAAGTCCTTTTGTTTCGCCATCTTTTCAACGTCAACAGTTACTGTGCTGGTTTTGTCGTGGCTCAGTTACAGATGCGGTTCAAAGGTTCTTCTTCGTTTCCGCCGGCATTTTTCCTCCTTCTGTTGCTTGTACACATGAACATCGTTTGAGGACATGCTTTGATGCTCCTTTTTCTGCAGCAGTACTTTCAGATGTGGCAGTGGAAGGAAGGTGACTGCAGCAAGAGGAGTTTCTGGCTCCCAGCACTGCCCTGTAACTTACCTATATGGTACCTAAACCTAAGAGGAGCAGTAAGGGAGGCAACTCGCCGCATTGCGTGTTTTCTTGGCAACGATACTGGGAGTGTGTGCTGCCATTTTCTTCTCTAGTTAGGATTAAGTATGTCTCAGAGTCATTAATAATAAGATTCTAGGCCCCGCACTCATACCACTCAGTTGCCCTTAAATAATAACAAAAGAGTAAGCCTGTGGGTGTTTTCTTTTTTTGTTTCTTGGTTTTGTTCTCTTGCTGTTTTTCTGTTGTTCTTGTGTTCTCAGTCATTATCACCTTTTTGCCAAACTGATCCCAGAACAGGAGCTGACAACGAAATACATTGTGCATCTCTTTTTTTATTTTTGCTTTTTGGAGGGCAAGTGGGGGTTAGGTAACTTGCCCAAGATTACACAGGTGGTTTTTTTTGTGTCTGAGGCCGGACCGAATTCGGTTCTCCTGATAGTAAAACAAGTGTGGAATCGAATCTGTCTCTAGTATGACAGAGCAAAATACTTCTGTTTGGGAGTTACCATAGGAAATTCAAATTTGTTGGCACATTCGATTCTACCAAGATTTGATTTCAGTTAAAAAAAAACTCTAATCTGAAGCTGCTTAGGTGGCGAAGTGAATAGAGCACCTGAGTTCAAATCCGTCCTCAGACACTTAACACAAAAACTAGCCGAGTGACAAGCCACTTAACCCCCAATTGCCCTCCAAAAAGCAAAAAAAAATTTCTGTGGAAAGGTCAAAATTTTCCTCGGAGAATTAACTCAAGTTACTTTCCACTAGAAATTAAACTTTTTTATTCAAAAAATATTTTATTTTTCCAAGTATATGTAAAAAAGTTTTAACGTTTATTTTTTTTTTAGCTTTGACTTCCAGATTCTCTCCTTTCTTCCCTTTGCTCTTCATTGATAAAAACAACATTTCCCTATTAGTCATGTGAAAAAAAGACCAAAACCCCATAAAAATAAAGAAAATGTTTAAAAGTATGCTTGGATCTGCATTCAGACCCCTAGAAATTAAACTTTTAATTGTCCCTACACTTTAAGATAGAAAAGATTAATTAGCCAGATAATTTTTGGGTTGAGATTGTTGAAGTATGTAGATTTGCAAAATTTCTCACCTCATCTTTTTTGGGAGAATAATAAAAAGACAGTGAACCATGAGACACAGCTAGATCAGTTTGACAATTATTTTAATGAATCACTAATAAACTTGGTCAAGGAAGAATACTTGGAATAACTGCTGCCTCCCTGTTTTGTTTTTTTTTAAGCAATCAGGGTTAAGTAACTTGCTCAAGGTTACATGGCCAGTTATTTCTGGGTGTGGTGCTGAGCGCACCTCCCTGGTTTCTTAACATTTTTGTAATCCAGAAAGACACTCTTCACTTGAAATTTCCTGCATTGTTCAAGACTAGATTGCAAATGTTGTTCTAGTGCAGTATCATCACCACATAAGCAAGGGAGTAAGCCATAGACACAAGGAGGTGTGGGTGAAGCGGGTTAGAGTGCTCTCAACTTGACTCTGTAATTTGCATCCCAAAGACTGACAGTCACAATCATCCATGCAACAGTTCTATTCAAAAACATACACACTGCCTCAGAGACAACTAGAACAAGGCAAAAATCCAAGCTATCAGGTTAAGATCTGGATGTGTATTGTGATATATTGGTCATGAAGACTCTTGGAGACTGAATGAACCTGTACTTTCAAAGTTTTTCTTTTCATTTTGTTTTTCAATATGAACTTGAGACATATGAACATGTCAATATACAAAGAGGACTGGATGTGACTATGACATCATGGAACAGCTGAATTGCTAAAGGTTTCTTTTAAAAGTCCATGTACCATGTGTGACATTTATGAGTAATGTTTGCTCTAAAGCTTTTTGAAAACAATTGACAAAATTTTGGATCAATTACTGAATTTATTATTTCTTATTAAAATATGGCATTTTAACCAAAAAAAAAATTCTACATAATAATAACCAAACTGTTGTTTCTGACTTCTTCTGATCTTCTTTTTTCCTATCTTAAAAAATGTTTCTGGGGCGGCTAAGTGTGGCAGTGAATCCACTCTGGAGTCTGGAGGACCTGAGTTCAAATCCGACCCAGGCACTTAACCCCAATTGCCCCTCCAAAAAGAAAAAAACAAAAAGCTTCTTCACTGAGCCTTGCTCATTTCAGCTGAATCCCTTCAACATCCTGCCAGTCTTCTTGAAAGCCTTCCTGACTATGGTTTTGTTGGTGAATCCTATTCCTGAACTGAGAATTCTCTAATTTAATGGGTCCTAAGGAAGATTAGAGCTGTTTTTTAAACATCCCCTTCTAAAAGGGGAGGCTTTTGGACTGGTTAATTATTGAACTGGCTACTGAATTTTAATGTTTTATCCTATAGACACAATACAAAACTGGGTCAATGAAAGCCAGGACAGTGCCATAAGATAAAGCCATGCTAGAGCAGCTTTCCAGAAGAATGCTACTGTGAACAGCTTTTAAGGTTCTGATTACACAGTATAGTGAACACTCTATTCCATAACAATTCAAAGCAAAACATTCACAGAAAATCAAGGTACAGCATTCACAATATTAAAACCACAGAAAAATCACAATATAGTATTCACAACAGCTTATCATTAAAATGGCCACAGAGTTTCCACCATAGTGGTCACAAAGTTTTGAACAAAGAACATTCATGTCAAAGTCTTCCACTCATGGGGTACACTAAGTTAACTCAACCAGTTACTTATTCAGCAATCCAATTACTAAGTATCATTAATTACCATGTGCAATCATTAGAAAATGCACAGACCCTCCACCCCTAGGTCACTAGTAAACAATAATTTCATCACTACTCAGTACCCACGGAGAGGTCTTTTCATCTTGACTGAAGGCAGGCAACTCCTACCTGAATCCACCTAACAGTCACCTTGGATTCAAAGGCAGACACCTCCCAGTTCTTTGTCCAGCTCTCCGTGAAAGTCCTGCTCTACACTGAAGTTCACAGGGTCCAGTCCATCTCAAATCCTTCACATTTTCTGTTCCAAGGCTCAACCAAGCCACAAACAAAGTCTTAGCATCCTGGTCATGCTTCCTCAGTCTTCTGCAGCTCATTCAAAAAATTAGAATCACTTTATACATTGGGGGGAAGGGGGAAGGGGAGGGGAGAGGTGGCTCCTGGACTCCTGGGCTCCTCTTCAACTTCCTGGGCTTCTCTTCAGAAGAAGCTCCACCACCACAAGTTCTCAGGAAATTCTGACAGTTCTCGATTCTCATTTCTCTTCTGTAGCTGCTTGTAAGAGGTTCTTTAACCTGACTGGGGAATTCAAACCAGAAGACCAACAACAAAGGATCTCCTACTCTATCCTCCCTCACTTCAGGGATTTTTCCAGGGATGTTTCATCAGGAACCGTGAACGGTATATGTAATTCCTGTCTGAGTAAAACCAGTGGAACAGAATCCATCAGTTCACTTTAACTAAAATTTCTTTACCTCTTTAACAGATCTGAGTTTTCCCTCTCATCACCAGCCCTGTACTTCAAAGGCTGCCTGAATAACCTACAAGGACTGATTTTGGAATAAGAAAGTAGAAAAGGGGAAAAATCTTATTCCTGATTCAATAACTGACTATTAATACAAAATAAATTTTAAAAAATCTCAGTTGTTATTTCTACTTAATTTGGTCTATCTAAACTTGCTATTCTGCATTGTTCTTCAAGGCTGGCAGTGGGAAGGATTTCTGCTAGGGCAGAAGTGTTAACCTTACTTAGATGGGACTAATTCATCATTTCTGTAACACATAATGATCAGGGAATAATTCCTCAGTTGAGATTAGAGATCTAATGATGTATGATCCTTTGATATCATGTTACTTGGTATCAGCAACCTCAGATCTCTCTGATGTAACTTGTACATTTCCATGCATCAGGAAACTTAAGAAACAAGAATTCTTTGCCAATAGTCATTCTATGTTTTCTGAAGCCACTGGAAGAAAGAGGTTAAAAGCCACAGGGAAAGCAAAGAACAAGAGAGAAGTACATTGTTTTGAATAATTTGTGATCTGGATATGTAGTAGTACAAGACAACATTTGTGTGTGTGTTTACAGAGGTAAATTAGCTTCATATATTTTCTAGATATACTCAAATTGTTAGTGAACCAATAAGCAGATTCTGTTAAGTGATTACATATTGTACATATACCAATAAAGCATATCAAAACATGATAATTACTACAAAATAATTTTGGTAGGTTCCCCTCCTTTTAGCAAAAAGTACTAAATGAGACATAGGTTTTCATACATGGCCATTGCGTATGTGGATTGCTTACTTGATAAAAGGGAAGGCTTTGGGAGTAGTTGAGTACTATAGTGTTAGTGAAGAAATGGAAGAGAATCGGTGAAGGACTGATTCTCTTACTGAAGTACCAAATGCAGGGCTGAAGAGAACAGAAAGAAGACATAGGATGAAGGAAGGAGAGGGTACCTAAAAAAAAAAAAACACCACAAATCCAAGGTGAACTGCAATAGAGACTGAGGTATTAATAAACCAGCCTCTTTTCTGTTCCTTCTTTGTATATGGAAATGGCCGTGTTCCTTAATATGTCTTTTTATAATATGTCTTTTATAGTCATATAAAATGTCTTTTATAGTCATTTTAAAATGTCTTTTATAGTCATATAAAATTAGAATAAAAAGTCATTTTGGGAAGGGATGTGAAATCTAGAAAGGCTTTATGTATGTAGAAGGTCCTAAAGTCTTGTAAGTCCTGAAGCAAACGAGGGATACTGAGGGTGGAAGGTGAAGAGGAAGTACATTGCAGGTATAGGAGACAGCCAAGGCAAAGGTTCAGAGGAATTGGAGTGTGTCCTTCGTGAGTGAGGAGAGAAAGGCCAGTCTGGCTGAACCATATAGACAGCAGGAAGAGAAGTAATATTAGTGTAATAAGTCTGAGGCCAGATTGTGGAGAGTTTCAAGGAGTTTCTGTTTCAACCCAACTAAAGTGGTTACCCATAAAGAGGGTTAGAAAAAAATACCAACACACCAAGTCCTGCCAAATGAATTCGACTCAAGTCTTCTCTCAGCTAAAGAAAAGTTTACTAAATGTTTGCTTGTGACAGAGTAAGTCTGTGCTAGGTCATTCTATGGCTCTCTGCTTAAGGATAAGATGGGGTCTTATATACTGAAAGGTTGTGGGAGGAATCTAGGGGTGGTCTAGAGGAAGAGTTTGGGGAGGGTCTTCAGGAGGAGTTAATGAGGTCAATGAGTGATTAAGGGTGGGAATTTGCTGGAGGCTACCTGGAGACTATGGTTGGCTAGGCCAGTTCCAGGGTGGATTGATATTTTGATAGGCTCAAGGATGGGAAGTCTAGTAACAGAAATTTGGGCTCAGCACAATTTAAGGCTTGTGGCCTCATGCAAATACCTCATCAAATGGGAGGATTTAATCAGAGTTCAAGGGGGGGGGGGGGTCCCAGAGCCTGTACCTCAAAGACTCAAGGAGAACTGGAGGGGGCTCCCAGAGCCCATACCTCTTCACAAGGAAGATGCCCAAGTAGGGAAATGACGTCAAGAAAATCATTTGGCAGCTAGGTGGATGGATGGAAGAGGGGAGAGACCAGAGTCAGGGAAACGAACCAGGAGGCTATTGCAATATGTAAGGCAGAGATGATGTCCAGGGCTCGGACTTCCTTGCTTCTGTGGCCGTGGAAGTTGTGGGGAAAGGCTTCCTGGAAGAGGGGTGGTTAGAGCTGTGACGGATTCGGAAATGTTCAGTGGACGGAAGCGAATGGAGAACCAGCATAACTGTAAATTATGAAAATAAGAAATAAAACGAAACCAATCCAACAGTAAAATGAATCTACTCTCCTCCGCCAGCAAGGATAATATGCCTAATGTTGTACAATGTAGCTCATTTCCCGGTCCAAGTTCCAAGTTGCTATGAATGTTGGTTTGTCAAATGGCAGCCTCGGAAGTTGTGACGTCACAAAAGGGAGGCAGTATGCAAACGAGGAAAATTGTGTGCCGCTTTCCCCCATAAATACGTAGATTTTGAAGGTTTGAGAGTAGTACATGTGCTGTTCGAGTTTGAAATAATGATATTCTTTGTGATTTTTGAAGCTCTTGCTTGATTTAGGTGAAGTTAAATTGCTGCGGCAGTTACCATATCTGTAATGTCTATGTATGTTGAGGGAGTGGGCGAATGCGACTTACTAGAGCATACTTACCTGGCAGGGGTGATTCCATGATCACGAAGGTGGTTTCCCCAGGGCGAGGCTTATCCATTGCACTCCGGATGGGCTGACCCCTGCGATTTCCCCAAATGCGGGAAACTCGACTGCATAATTTGTGGTAGTGGGGGACTGCGTTCGCGCTCTCCCCTGATCTCGTTGTTGTAAAAATAGTGGTAAAGCTGACTTTGATAGATAAAAGTTATTCAGTTACTATTAGTATCCGGAAGTCCAAAAGGCATAGCTTACCCAGGGAAATTATGCTTTGGAATTCCGTCATACTGTTCCACGTGGTGTAATTACGGTTCGCAATTGGGTGTCCTTTGCTTTTAATAATTTTTTGCTTCATGGTGTGATTGCAGATAGGCCTTGTATTCAAATCTTTTCGCTAATTTTAAGTGTATGGGACAATATCGTTAAGTGAAACCAACAGATGTTAAATGTCATGATGTTGATGCTGAAGATTTCTATCTTGTCCTGTTGTCTAAGATTAATCAATAAATATTGATTAAACATATACTTTATATGCATCACACCATGCTAAGTGATGGGGTGTAAAATGTAGTCTTTAACTTTAAGGAGTATTTACAGTCTAAGGGAGACAACATGTGAACAAATATATACAAAGCAAGCTGAATACCGGAAAAGAGAAAAAAAATTGACAGGGAAAGCACTGGAATTAAGAGGGGGATGAGTAAGGCTTCCTGTAAAAAGTGGGATTTTAGGCAGAGGAAGGAGGGATTGCCAGAGAGAATACCTGGAGTTCAGACGGATTTTCTTGATCCTAGGCCAGTGTCACTGGATGGAAGAAATGGTAGGAGGCTAGGCTAGGAAGGGCTTTCAACTTCACAGAGAACATTTTATTTACTCCTGGATGCAGTAGGAAGACAATTTATTGAGGAGAGACACTCTCCACCTACATTTAAGGACAATCATTTTAGTGGCTGGAGTGGGAAGATTTGAGGCAGGCAGACCCAGGTGCAATAATTCATGTGTGAGGTGATGACCTTCACTTAGAGTGGTGGCAGTGCCAGAGGAGAGAAGGGGGCATGGCCAGGGTGGGGGTGTGTAAGTTAGTGAAGAATCCAGGATGACACCTGGGTTTTGAGCTTGAGGGACAGAGAAGATGGTGTTGCTTTTCACAGTAATAGAGAAGGTAGGAGGAGGGGAGGATTTAGGGGGAAAGATGAGTTCTGTTTTAGACATACTGAGTTATGTTATGAGTTATGAGATGGTTACTGAACATTCAGCTCAAGATGTGTGAAAGGTAGTTGGAAATGTGATATTGGAGGTCAGATGAGATTTGAGAATCATTAGCATAGAGATAGCAATAAAATCCATTGGAGCTGATGAGACCAAGTGAAGTCTAGCCTGGTCCATCCTTGCTGAAACATGCCTTGGGACTCTGGTTAAGAATAGGAGGATTGTTGGGGTCTTTGCCCCCCCCCCCCAAAGGTCTCGGGCAGCCTCTCTGAGTTCAGGTCTGGTTACAGGGCACTTCGTGGTATGTGCTTATCTTATCTGAGGTCAGGGAGCCCTAACCTCTAGGAAGTGCTGAGGTGCCCAGATTGTGCGCAGTCACGCAAATACCCTCTTACCCTGATGTTTATCTCGGAGTCAAAGGGTATGTTCGAAGGAAAATGCAAGCTGTTCTGGACACAGTCTCCCTGTTCTCTGATTGGCCCCCTACCTTCTCTCACGAGCTGTTCACGAGCTCTGCAAGTGCACTTTGGGGGATTTGAGGGCTGAAGCATGAGAGGGCCAGAGGAGAGGGAGAGATGTCTCCCTCCATGCCTGTCCTGTCAATAAAGCTGTGCCTCTTTCCGTTTCCACTGACTCGACTTCTCCTTTGTTTGAACATGCGGTAATGTGGCCAGAATGCACACTGAAGGCCTGGGAAAGGTGTGACTCAGCTAGAAATCATAGGATCTGGACAAGTGGCGACAGAGGATGTCCCTTCAAAAACAACGGAAATTTGGATTTGGGAATTCATTCATCTAGTACTATATTTTTTTCCAATCCAAGTAAGCCTAGGGATTAGAGGAGATGATTTCCTAGGCTCTGGCAAATCCTCCCCATAGAGACCTTGGACTAAGTGGGTGCAGCAGGACATCATTAGTAGAAGGTAAAGGTAAGGCTTGCACTACAAAATGTGTCATATTTCAGGTTGCCCTGACCATGTATCCTACCATGATGCCTCTCTTCCATGGTGCTCTTAATGGGTTTTCACTCTGCTATATTTGTTGAAAAGTGTACCATACATTTGGGAGTGGGCTACTTCAGTAAAGACTTACTTTAAGGTAACTGTCAAATGGCAGTATTTTTTTTTTGTTCCACAATGACAATTTATTTTCACAATATAATCACTTAAAAAGTTATCAAATAGTTTTCTGAAATTCTGTATCAATTATCACAGAAAACACAGACAAGTGAATCGTATGTGTGTATATATATGACACAGGCTCATTTTCTTCCTAGTCATATGTACTCAGATGTTCCCTGTTGGTTTGTTCTAAAGTTCCTAAAGAATCACTTTTAAAAGCACCAAATAATTTTTGAGAGATTTTCTTTGGTTTACCCAACAAAGTACACTTTTTTTTTTTTTACTGTGACTGTTTCTTTAAAAAATAAATATATGCATATATACACTGAAATATTAAATTTGCTGTGTATTTGTTCTGGTCAAAACCAAGTATTTTGAGATCCTGACAATGCAAAGAACAATGATCAGAGGGACAATTGTAGGGTACATACCAATTATGCAAATGATAGTATTAAAAGCAGTTACTGTGCTTTTTATAGGAAATGGCACTTTATTCAGGTGCTGTCCAAAATGTACACCATACCATTGTTTCCATTTCATTTTCCATTAGGATTGCAACTTTCTTAAACAGGACCAATCCACTACGGCAAAAGATGATGCTTATGCCAATCAGAAAGTAATATTTTGCAGATATTTCTGAATACCCTGTGACTTCTTGGTCCTGAATCCTGAAAAGTCAAAAAGAACTGAGAAACCAGGAAGAGTATACACTCTAAAAGCAAGGAGAGTTAAAGTTGCAAGTGAGGTGTGTGTGTTTAAAAAGAAAGTCTCAGTTACATATTTTGTTTGTCCAGAAGTTGGTCTAGTTTTGCAATGTGCTGCCACTCTTTCAAACATCTCTCATGAGCTACATTATCTCCCTGGTTCGAAATGTGTTAAGACACTGCCCTCAGGTTCTGATCAAATACCTCAGCATCAGCTTGAAAGATCCAGTCAACTGGCTGTAACAGATCTAAAACAGTATTATAAAGCAGCAATCATCAACACTAAGAAATAGTGGGTAAGAAACAGAGAGGTGGCTCAGTGGAATAGGTTAGATATACAATACACAGTAGTCAATGAATGACTATACTAATCTGTTGTTTGATAAACCCCAAAGGCTCCAGCATCTGGGATGAGAACTCACTAACTGACAAAAACTGCTGGGAAAACTGGAAAATAGTATGGCAGAAACTAGGCATAGATGAATATCTTACACTCTATACCAAGATAAGGTCAAAATGGGTATACAATTTAGGCATAAATGGTGATACTATAAGCAGTCTGAGAGAGCAAGGAATAAGAACAGAATTTATGACCAAAGAAGACAGAGAATATTATGATACTCAAAATGGATAGTTTGATTACATCAAATTAAAAAGTCTTTGCACCAACAAAGCCAATGCAAGGCAACCAAGATTAGAAGGGAAGCAGAAAGTTGGGAAACAATTTTTACCATGTCTCTGATAAAGGCCTCATTTCTAAAATCTATAGAAAACTGAGTCAAATTTATGAGAATACAAATTATTCTCCGTTTGATAAATGGTCAAAGGATATGAACAGGCAGTTTTCAGATGAAGAAATTAAAGCTATCTACAATCATATGAAAAATGCTTTAAATCACTACTGATTACAGAAATGCAAATTAAAACAACTCTAAGGTATCACATCATACCTATCATACTGGCTAACTTGGCAAAACAGGAAAATGATAAATATCAGAGATGTGGGAAAATTAGAAAACTAATGCATTATTGGTGGAGTTGTGAATTGATCCAACCATTCTGGAGAATGATTTTGAATTATGCCCAAAGTGTTATAAAACTGCATACCACTACTATGTCTATATCTCAAAAAAGTAATCAAAAAGGGAAAAGGACCCACATGTACAAAATATTTATAGCAGCTCTTTTTGTGGTGGCAAAGAACTAGAAATTAAGGGGATGCCCATCAATTGGGAAATGGCCAAATAAATTATAGTATAGGAATGAATAGGAATATTATTGTGCTATAAGAAATGATGAGCAGGGGGCAGCCAGGTAGCACAGTGAGTAAGAGCACCGACTCTAGTGTCAGGATGACCTAGGGATCCAATCCGGGCTCAGATACTTAGCACCACACCCAGAAATAACTGGCCGTGTAACCTTGAGCAAGTTACTTAACCCTGATTGCTTACAAAAAAAAAAAAGAATTGGTTAAAGGAGACAAATAGTGGTATACAGCTACAGAATTTATTCTTTATTCCCTTAAGGTTAGCAGTACTTGCTCAAGGAGGCAGGAGCTAAGTCCTGACTCCAGAACAAAAGGATGAGAGAGCTTAAGTACATTTTAGGACCATCCCAATTAAGGGTGGCTGAGTTACACAAATTTATGATCCCCATAATGGTTTAATCATTGTATGAGAAAATAATTTTTTTTAAAGGGCAGTAGGGGTTAAGTGACTTGCCCAGGGTCACATAGCTAGTTTTTGTATTAAGTATCTGAGGCTGGATGTGAACTCAGGTCCTCCTGACTCCAGGACTGGTGCTTTGTTCACTGCACCACCTAGCTAGCCCTTTCTTTTTCTTTTTTTGAAAAAGGAATTTCTTAATTGGATTAATGATAAAGAAAGAAAAACAAGAAAGCTGACAAAGTATCAATTGAAATTACTATTCAGAACATCTGTTTCCTTTACCATTAACATTTTATAACAAGGTATATGTTTAGAAAATCTTAAGATAAGAAAAAGTCCCATTTCTCAAGTTAATGCCTTAACTTCAGGGTCTCCTGAAGGGCCATAAAGTAGGCCTATTCTGGTTTGTTGACATAAGAAGAGGTATTCTCTGGGCTCACTCAGAGAGAAAAACAATGCTGGGTCTATTTGGAATTTATGATCCTACTCCCAGCCTTATCCAGTCTTTGGAATGGCTGATATAACAAAAAGGAGCCTTTTAAAAAATGTGACTTTAGCCTGTTTGATTATTTCAGATTTTGGCCAAAATAACGATATTTAATGATTATCATATGATAGTACATGTATAGCTTATATCAAATTGCATGTTGTCTTGGGAAGGAGGAGAGGGAAATGTAGAATTAAAAATCTTATATAAGTTAATGCTGAAAACTAAAAATAAATAATTAAAAATAAAAGATCCAGCCCCAAAGGGGTTAATATTGTATAGGCAAATACAAACCATCAATAGACATTCAGACTCTGAAAATGATATGAAAGCATCAAACCAATAGACCTGTAAAAACAAAACTATACCTTTTTTTTCTTTTCTTTTTTTGCTTTGGAGGGGAAGAAGGTAAGGCAATTGAGGTTAAGTGACTTTCCCAAGGTCACATGAATAGTTTTTATGTTAAGTGTCTGAGGCTGAATTTGAACTCAGGTCCACCTGACTCCAGGGCTGGTGCTCTATTCACTGTGCCACTGTGATAGTAATGGAATATAAAGATTCCCCTGTATTGGCTTGGTTTTCAAATTGATTGTGTTAAAACCCAGAGTTTGTTAATCCCACCTGTGGGATGGACTTGTTGACTTGAAAAGAGAGACACAAACTGGGAGGAGCTGCTGACGTAGATTTGGAGAGACACGAGAGGCAGAAGAACTTTTTTTTTTTTGGAAGCAGCACCCTCGTGGAGGCAAAGAGAGAGACTGAGAGAATTGCTGGGGGCCACTTTGAATTGCCCTGGACTTTTGAGACCTGCCCCCTGAGCTGCCAAGGACTGAGGAGACATGGCTGTTTTGCTGGTACTTTGTCCCTCTGTTTTGATGTTGTTTTGCCAGATTTGTCCACTGGTGAAAGACAGACCTTTTGTTGAAGAAGTCCTGGAACCTGGCTGTTGGCTAAGAGCTCCTGAGACTGTCCTGCAGACAGAGAGTAAATACTGCCCACTGGTGAAGGACAGTGCTGTTGTTGCAGGGGTCTGGGAACCTTTCTGTTGGTTCAGAAGCCCTGAAGAAGGATTTTCTTGTTGTATGTTTACAGAAATCCTGGGAGAGGGTTTTGCTAATGTTTTCAGGGGTTCTAGGATTGTTCTACTGACAGAGGATGAATTAATGAAGGGACTGGCAATGTATCTTGTGGCCTTGCTAAGCCTTGTCTCCCCAGGAACTAAGATTGCTGAGAACTTGCCTCGGGTCAAGATGAAGAAAAGACCTCCATTTGGGTATTAAGTGCTGTGCTTAAACTTGTTGTAACTCTGGGGTAGATTCAATTGTGATCCAGGGGTGGGGAACTTTTGACCTTTTTGTGTTCTATGGTTGAACAAATGAATGTACTTTACTTATGTTTGGAAACTAATCTCCATTTGAGAAGAGGGATTTTGTGATGGACTAAATGAAGGTACAGCCTAGGGGTGGAGTAGCATTTAGAACAGGGACTTTGTAATTGATTGAATGAATGGAAGGTCCTGGGGTGGGGTAGTACTTGGAGATTATTTAATCACACTTAGTAAATGCTGTATTTGGAATGATGTCATGTTTTGACTTTCTCTGTTCTTGGTTGGTCACTGAATAAAATGGAGAGCACCTATGCTGGTATTCTGAACCTTGGGAAGTTGCCTTTCCTTCGCATGACATTACAGCCACCTAGGCACCCTCTTCAATTTTTAACTAGAGGAGCCTCAGACACTTAACACTCACTAGCTGTGTAATTTTGTAACCTAAAATTGATGTAACCTTTTTTCCTTCTGTAATGGAAATGCAAATTTAAAGATCTTCCCTGCCCCTAGACTGAAGTGCACCTGGAGCCTGGGGTAAAGGCTTGTTTTTCAGTAGATACCTCTTGATTGGCCAGTGGGTCAATAAGGTTGTTACATTCTCTGAGCCAGGAGAAGGCTATATAAGCCCTGATGTGTAGCTTTGTTTTGGGGCTCACTTTGAGAAGTGTTCTGTGATTTGATCTGGATTCTTTGGGAAGCTGTTGTCCAGAGGCCCCCCCCCCTTTGAAAAACCCAGATGTTGACTGGGTATGGATGTAATGGTTGGACAGTTTGGAAGTCTCTCTACTTGATCTCTTTCTGTCTTGATAATTCTGCCTGTATACTTTGAAGTTCGGAGTGCTGACCTTTTTCCCCTGAACTAGGTAAACGATATATGTCTGACTGATTAAAGCAAGCTTGTTAACCCATTTTGAGTTGCTTTCCTTTGTCAAAGCAGACCTGGGAACCCGTGCTGGCAGCAAACCCTAGGGATGCTTGGGGTGCTTGCTGCTACACCTTCATAGATAAGAGAAAAGAAGCAAGAAACCAGAGTTGAAAGACACAGAAGCTACCCAAGGAGCTGAGGTGGCATTAGATGTTTTGGTCTTTTTGCCAGCATCTCCTATAGCCACGATATATAATTACCTCCTGTTGGAAGAAACTAGTGGGGTTTTTTGAGGGTGAGGAGGTCAGCATTCAGACTTTTTTATGCTTAGCCATAACACTGCATCATTGTTATCAAAGGAGCTGTTAAAGCTTTTACAAATATATTTCATTACAAGAACTACACCTTTTAGATCTCATTTTGACCTAAGGCCTCTTCAATATCCTTAATTTTAAGTGATGAGCACCTTGAGGGCTGTGCTTAATTCAAATTCTAAATGTCCTGCCTCTGGGTGTGGCCTAGAGGGTTTTTCTGCTTGTCAATTCAGCTATCCTCTTCTGTAGTTTTTAGCTTCTTCAAGCCTGGCCAGGCCTGGCCCTCGAGCCCATCTTCCTTCTCCATGAACTTATTCTTCTCATATTCATCTACATTCATCTTCCAGAACTGGATGGACAACACTTTCTGTTTTGACATCCCCAAGCCAGAAAGCCACTGTGGTACCTGCTGATGAGGTCTCTGTGGTTATATTTTTTTCTACCCTTCTTGCCAACTGCCTGGATTACAGGCTTCTGCTCTCTCTCTATCTTTACTTCACTCTATTGCACTGGTTTGACTCAGTGTTAATAGTGCCACTTCTTCCATGATGATTTCTTTAGAAAAAAACACAGCAATATCTGGGCCTATGTTTGGTGTCTACTCAATCATCTGCCCATCTAGATTCATTAAAGACAATAAGCAGTTATGGGGTGCTTACCATAATGCTTAGAATCCCAGATGAAATCTCCAAATAAAGAGGTAAATAACCTCCCCACCATAAAAATCACATGATTTTTTCCTAATCAGACCTCTATCTACATTTCAATTTCCTTAAGCATTCTTCATGTTCCATCTTGTATTATAATTATTTGTGTACATGTGTGGTGGCACCCTATTAGTTCATAAACTTCTTTGAAGGCAAGGAAGAAATGTCTTATTTATCTATTGTCTACCCCACCCACCATATATAAATGCTTTGTATAGTACTGTGTACTTGGTCCATATTAAAGTAATATTTGCTGCATCAAATAAAATTAGAATATACTGTCAGATGCTGAAAATATGCTGATTGGTTTTCCTACCTTATTAATTAAAAAAAAATCTGCTACACAGCATGGCTTCCTGAGTTGGGTGGGGAGGGGGAAGTTTTGAGAAATGAAAAGTATATAGAAACAAAAGGTTCAGTGTTGACATACTTGGTGCTTTGGGGGTAATAGAGCTGTCCCTTGTTCTCTAGGAGTGCAGTAAGAATGAGTTGTGTTAAACAGGATGAGCCAGAAGGGGCTAGCTTCTCACTCAGTAGATTTCCCCTCCCCTTAACTTTAGGTTTGGAACTCTCTTTGGACTTTTCTGTGGTGGTGGTGATGAGCAAGGGGAATTCACCTCCCCTCAAGCTCACCCCACTACCTACCACTGCCATTATAGAAGCTGCTTCTACATGATTTTCAATCCAGCCTGCTAGATGAGCTTGAGCCCTGGATCTCTAGCTTTCTCTTCTAGCAAGATTCATTTATAAAATTGCAGAGAGTGATATTGATATGAGCAAGATCACCTCATAAAACAGAAGCAGTATAGGATAAAACAGATTTAAAGAAATCAGAGGCCCAACCAGGACCAAAGCTGAAGGATTCTCTAGGGATGGTGAGGTCTTCCAGATCTTCCTGTCTGTAGGTGACATTGTGCTGCTTCCAAGCCCCAGACTCATAGAAAGAAACTCATAGACAAGCTCTATTTTATCTTTCCAAAGAATTTGGTCCAGCAGCCATCTACATATACAAAACCAAATAAATGAAAAACATCAACTGGCAGATTATAGTATATCCTTAGACATCCAGCCTTCTAATAATTGTCTATCAATGTACATGGGATCTGTCCCAAAAATATTAACTTAAACTGGGCTAAAATTTTGGGGAAAACCTGTATATTTCTATTTATCTTGAACAGACACTGCAAATGAATAAGGTATTAGGTCTGGACTTAAAACAAGAGGAAGAGAGCAGGTCAAATAGTCTTTGGGAACTGAAAAGTTCCTTTAATGGCCCCAAACTTCCTCCAGGAACAAACATTCATCTTTTCAATAGAGATCTTTCTCTACTTAGGCAAGTTAGCACCTTGCCAATAGAACTCAGAAACTGTGTCTTACCCAGGTCACAAGTATCAGAGGCAGAACTTGAACTCATATTTTCTAGGTTCTGAATCCAGCTCACTAAGATGTGTGGGTGTGGTGATAGTAATGGAAAACAGAAAACAGAGAGAGCATCAATTGAACAAAAACACACAGAAGATAGCAGAAGGTGATAGTTGGAAGGTGAAAATAGATAAATAGAACAGTTTGTTAATATTGTGTTTAATTTACTATGTACCTTAAAACACCCAATCTAAAGAGTTCACAGTTTCACAGGCAATCCTCTTTCTGTTCTTCTGTAAATTGAAGTGCTTATGGTCAAGGTGATTTCAAAAAAATCCAACAACATTATCTTCCTCCTTTGGACAGAAGGAGTGACAGACTGGAAGTGAAGAATGGGAAAAATTGATCTGTTAAACAAAGGATAGCTTCTCCAGTAAGAGGGAATTAGTGGGTATGATGGGGTACCAGGGGTCTAGGTCAAACCAACTTGTAAAACCAGTCTGTGAAGTTGTAATTTGTCCTTTCCCACCCTTGAGATCTGCCCCTTCTCCCTATCCCACACTCCATCTAGGCAATACCCTGTGACCCCTTTTGTTCTTACTTAATCTCTTCATTTCTTCTGGGCCTGGCCCACACCCTCCTTTATCTTTGCCTTTTGCCTCCTTAACGACCTGGCCCAAATCTTATCTAAACTATCTATTCACATGCTCCTCTTGGTCTGCTCTGACCTTTGTCTATGCATTGAGGCCCCTCCCGTCAGGTCAGCCCTGACAATGGCAGCCCTACCCTTTAAAGGTAAAAGCATGTACACCTCTCACTCGCAGGTCCCCTAAAGGACTCTTGCCCAGTTCTCATGGAAGTGTAGCAGGTCCCCTAAAGGACTCTTGCCCGCTTCTCATGGAAGTGTAACAATAAACTTCTACAACTCTCACTCCAATTAAGCCTGAGACCTTGAATTCTTTCCAGACGATATTGCAGGTTTTCTGGTCTTGGATAAGATCAGAATATCTGCAGGACCTTTTGGGATCCCGTTTTACCCCCCCATCAAACCCACCCTTACTCACATAGTTAGCATAATTGGCAAGGTTTTACTAAAGATTATCATATAAAAACTTGGGAGTATACACTACAAACTCTTGTGGGATGTAAAGCCTAACAATAAACTTTTGCCAACATGACTAAGAGTATGCTTGAGCCTTTAAATTCATTCCAGACTGCCCACCAAGGGACTCTGGTTATTGGGGTTCCTGAATCCCCCCTAAATTTCATCAAGTAAGAAGCTTATACCCTAACCTTTCCCAAAAATCAAAGAAAAGGACTTCCATGTACGGTGGCATTTATCAATTACTGTGAACACTGCCTGGGAATAAGGCTTTTAAAATCTGTGGTATTCAAAACTGGGGAAGGTGGGCGGCACCCCCCCCCCATGGCCGGGCCCAGGGGGGGGGGGGGGGGAGGGAGGGGGGGTGGGGGGGTTGGGGGGGGGGGGGGGGGATTGGGGGGGGACCCGGACCATTAAGTAGACAGTCACAGCAAAGCGGGACAGCCCTGTACAAACTGACCCGGAGCAAAACGAGAACTAGGCCCACGATTTTCACAATAATAACATTATACTGGAAAACCACGTGGAAAAGCTTGAGAAAGAAGATGAAACAGGCTTCCCAAGGGGATGAAATTAAGATGCAGAAAGACACATACCTTTCCAGGCACGGCCGAGGTGAAAATTGTTTTCCTAAACTATGTTTTCCTGGATTACGAGCATAAAAAGTATTGGGGGTTATATTTTCAGGATTTAAAAAAAAATTGGATCACTGCGGGTGAGGGGGGTTTGGGGAGAGGCAGTCTAACAAATATGCTTGTTAACCCTAAAGAATAAAAATTAACTTAATTTTTTTTAAAGATCGGTGCAGTGCCTGACACACAGTAGGCGTTTTATAATGGCTTACTGACTAGAATTTTTAAAAAGGCGAACCAAGCAGAGGTCTCGCCACTTCCGGTCCCCTCGGGCCGGGACGTCTCTCTTCCCCGCCTTCCCCCCCTTCCCCCGCAGCCCTGCAGCCTTAGACCACGTGCTCCCCAAGAAGAGGACGCAGCCTTCTTCCTAACGTTCACAAAACATCACCATGGCGACAAAGGGCAGGAGAGACAGCCGCCAACTGTCGCAAATCGGTAAAACCCACCCTCGCCTCCGCCGGTCAAGCATATTGTAAATCGACCCACATCACCCCAACTGCACATTCGCCACCAGAAAGGCAGCCTCGGAGCACAGCGCTTTCCCAGCATTTCCGCACTTTCGTCGGCAGTTACAAGCCCTTCCGGTCACCC
>NW_027187273.1:5079306-5095400 GCF_028583685.1 Petaurus breviceps papuanus | reverse complement strand
CGGCTCCCGAGAGACAAACGATTAAAATGTGAAGTTCCAGCGTTTACGTGTCTCGGTCTCGTGTTTGCTGGGAAGGGGATTGGAGGGGGGGGGCGACTAGGAGCCTGGAGGGAGCCCGGGCCGGGCGGAGGGGGGACGTTCTCGAAGTAGGGAGGACGAGAGAGCTGGGGAGAGAGGGAGGATTTGGGGTCTGGGTCCCAGGGAGGTACAAGGGGTTCGGTGTAGTAATGAGGGGTGTGGGGTCGGGTGGAGCTTGGGGAGAAAGATCAGGAGTTCAGTACGTCGTCGAAAAGCTCGAAAGGGAGAGCAGGGCTGGAGGTATGGATGGGCGAGGGGAGGAGCTGATGAGGTCACCAAAGGGGACCCCAGAGAAGAGGTGCCAGGAGGGATCCTCGTGGGTGGGTATGACCTGGCTGAAGACCTAGCAAAGGAGACTGAAGTTGTGGTTGAGGAGAAGAACCAGGAGGCAGAAGTGACATTAAATTTCATGAGAAAAACAATGTTGAATTCATAGTTAAGTATCCTAATTTCACATTTGTGGTTTGGGGGAGAAAAAGAAATCTTGAATAAATAAAGCCTCACTCTAGGAGGCTCTTCTGGTAAGAAAGCTACATGGATGCTTTGGGAGGAGGAAAGCACAGGGGTGGGAGGGAGCAGGTACAGAGGGGAGATGTATCCAAGGTCAAATGACAGGACCTTGCAATATAGCTGATACATGGAAGTGGGTGTGATGGGAAGATTGGGTCATGGGTCCCTGGGGGGATGGTAGTGCCCTCACCCTCAGGGAGGGGAACAAAATAAGGCTTGGGAAGAAAGGCAAGATATTTAGTTTTTGAACGTTATGGAGTTTGGGGTATCTGGGGGACATCCAGTATCTTGCCCAAAAGGCAATTAGTGTTGGGAGAGTGGAGCTCAGGAGACTTAGAGCTTGATGTGTCTAGGTGGGGGAGGGAAAGAAATCTCCATAGAAATAATTGCATGCATGGGAGCTGATGAAGCCAAATGAGAGACAAGAGAAGAGGACTGACTTACTTGGCAGATGTGACCTGAACAAAGATCAGCCAAAGAGTCTGAGAACCAATCAGAAAAGGTAGGAGAAGCACCAGAGGCAGAAAATACCATGAGCTGCTCTCATGGGGAAAATGTTGAAGGTATAGATATATTATGTTTGTGTCTGGTTTGCTGTTTGGGGGAGGGATAAATCTTAAACCATACTGTAAAAGCTTTTTTTTTAAAGCTGTATGGCATTGTTACTGGGGCAGAAAATACAGGACTACATGTGCAGTTATATTTCACTGCTGATCTGCATTGGGAATTTTAATAACTTAAACTTGCTATCTGGGCTGGTTTGACCCACCTTAGGTAGCCTGGTGGACCCTCTCACACACACTCTGGAGATTCACTATTGTTTGTGCAGAATTTATCAAGGACACAATAAGGTTAGCCCACTGAAGCTCTGATATCCCTAATAGAACATGAATCCTTTTGTACAAAGAGCTGCAGATCTGGCTGAGTTTGCTTTTGGTGATTCCTCCAGAGATGGTAGCTGTATATTCTGAGGTTCTATCCACTCCTGAGAAATTAGAGAGTACATTAGTTTATGGCATTCAGCAGAGACCTCTATATGCTCTTGTGTTTTTGTAAGTTGTGACTTGAAGGTAACTGATTGTGATAGTAATGGCAATTAAAGATTCCCCTGTATTGGCTTGGTTTTCAAATTGATTGTATTAAAACCCAGAGTTTGTTAATCCCACCTGTGGGATGGGCTTGTTGATGTGAAAAGAAAGTCCTGAAGTGGGAGGAGCTGGTGATGTAGATTTGGAGAGACAAGAGAGAGGCGGAAGTTCTTTTTGGAAGCAGCACCTCGTGGGGAGGGAGAGACTAAGAGATTGCTGGTGGCCGCTTTGAATTGCCCTGGACTTTTGAGACCTGCCCCCTGAGCTGCCAAGGACTGAGGAGACATGGCTGTTTTGCTGGTACTTTGTCTGTCTGTTTTGATGTTATTTTGCCAGATTTGTCCACTGGTGAAAGACTGTCCTGTTGAAGAAGTCCTGGAACCTGGCATTTGGTTAAGAAGGCCTGAGACTGTCCTGCAGACAGAGAGTGAATACTGTCCACTGGTGAGGGACAGTACTGTTGTTGCAGGGGTCTGGAGACTGTCCGGCAGACAGAATGAATACTGTCCACTGGTGAAGGACAGTGCTGTTGTTGCAGGGGTCTGGGAGCCTTTCTGTTGGTTCAGAAGCCCTGAAGAAGGATTTTCTTGTTGTATGTTTACAGAAATCCTGGGAGAGGGCTTTGCTAATGTGTTCAGGGGTTCTAGGACTGTTCTACAGACAGAGGATAAATTCATGAAGGGACTGGCAATGTATCTTATGGCCTTGCTAAGCCTTGTCTCCCCAGGAACTAAGATTGCTGAGAACTTGCCTCGTGTCAAGATGAAGAAAAGACCTCCATTTGGGTATTAAGTGCTGTGTTTAAACTTGATGTAACTCTGGGGTAGATTCAATTGTGATCCAGGGGTGGGGAACTTTTGACCTTTTTGTGTTCTATGGTTGAGCAAATGAATGTATTTTACTTATGTTTGGAAACTAATCTCCTTTTGAGAAGTGGGGCTTTGTGGTGGACTTAATTAAGGTATAGCCTAGGGGTGGAGAAGTATTTAGAACAGAGACTTTGTAATTGATTGAATGATTGGAAGGTCCTGGGGTGGGGTAGTACTTGGAGATTATTTAATCATACTTAGTAAATACTGTATTTTGAATGATGTCATGTTTTGATCTTCTCTGTTCTGGGTTTGTTACTGAATAAAATAGAGAGCACCTATGCTGGTATTTTGAACCTGGGAAGTTGCCTTCTTTTGGCATTACATTACACTGATACAATGTCTTTTAGGCTCACCAGGAATTCTTAACCTGGGGTGGCTAGGTGATGCAGTGAATAGACCACCGGCTTGGTTGGGCAAGTCACTTAACTGGAATTGCCCTCCAAAAAGTTAAAAAAAAAAAAAAGAACTTCTTAACCTGGGATCAGATTAATTCTACTTTGCTTTAATATTTCAATAACCATTTCAGTGAAAATTTTTCCTTTGTATTTTATTTTATGAATTTAAAAACATTCTGTGTTCACAGGTTTCACTGGACTGCAGTGACACAAAAAAGTAAAGAGTCTATGCTAGAGCAGTTCCTCAGAACTCATTTAACTTTCAAAGCACCCAAGAGGAATTGAATGAATTGGGATTGGAAGCTATTACCTCTCAATCCCTCCCAGTAAAAAAGGACAAATGCAGAAGAATGAGAAGTGATTGGGTAAGAAATGTTTTTGAATGGCTTTTTGAACTAGCAGTCTTCAGTATTATGCAGCCAATTGAGAGGGGTGGTAGGAGAACCCCAAAAGGGAGGAAATACAAATCACAGGAGATCTGGAATTTAGAAATTGACAACTGTGCTGATGCAACTTTTCAGGTGTTTGATTTGTTTTTTTTTTCTTTATGCATCCATTTCTTTTTTTTTTAATTTTTCAAATGCTTTATTAACTTCTGATTTACATTATTCATTTCCTCCAGGTTTTGAATTACACATGTTCTCCTCCTTTTATCCCCTACCCACCACCCCAAAATAGCAGTCCCCCAGGATATCTCCTCCTGCAATCTGCTCTCTCCCATATCTTCTCTCATACGGACTTTGACTTTTACAGTAGGGCATGGTGGATCTCTATGCCCCAGTGCCTGTATATCTTATTTTCCAATTACATGTAAAATAGTATTATTAATAGTGTATATTTGGTTTTAAAACTTTGAATTCCAGATTCATTCCCTTCCTCACTTGTCACCCGACCTTACTGGAAAGATAAGCAATTCAGTATAGGTTATACATGTGTAGCTATGCAAAACGTTAACATAGTTGATATATTGTAAAAGACTGACTATATTTCCCTCCCTTCTATCCCACTAGTTCTATTCTCTACTTTGATCCCTCCCAACTACTGGGTCCCAAAGTCCACACCACACTGACCTCTCACTTTGTCCTTAGCATCTATGTGTTGATGAATCTGGAAATGACCACTGCTGCTGGTGATCTGGAGTCCCTCCATCTGGGGCTGGTCAGACCTGCCCTGGGGCTAAAACCTTTGGCTCAAGGGGACCTGGGATTCGGCTGCTCCCAGAGCACTGTGCTGGTGGATTCCTGCCGGCCTACCAGGCTGTCCTCAGAGGGACGTTAGCTTCTCTGTGTCATTTTGTGGGTTCTGCAGCTCCAAAGTTTGTTCAGAGTCCCCTTTTACATGAATTGGGGAAGGTGGAAGCTCTGTTTATACTCAGACATCTTGACTCTGCCCCCTCTTTAATTTTGTTCTTGAGAGAGGCCAACCAGAATTGAGCCACTTAATCTTTCTGTTTCTTCAGTGTAAGCCATTTGAGGGAAGCTCTTAAAAAAACATATACTTAATTCTCCCTGCAGCCCAGACCTTTCTGTGACTGACAACCAAGCGTACTCTAATTGATTTGGACCAGTGGGGAATGATTCGTTAATTTAAAAGTTTTCACTCTTACTCCCAAACTAGATGCAACTTGATGTCTCCCTCTGGAACTCCAGTGAGGGATCAGATCCCTCCAGAGCTCATTCTTCAGGTGTGATTCCCCACTCCTGGCAGACCTAGCTACTGTTTTTTTTATTCTCTATCAATCTTTGTGCATAGGTAGGTGTGCCTGTTTCTAGGTTTGTCAGTGGAGGCTGACTGGCAACAATTTTATTTTATTTTTTTTGTCTTTTTGGAGGGGGGAAGGCAGGGCAATTTGGGTTAAGTGACTTGCCCAAGGTCACACAGTAAGTGTTAAGTGTCTGAAGCCAGTTTTAAACTCAGGTCCTACTGATTCCAGGGTGGGAGCTCTAGTCACTGTACCGCCTAGCTGCCCCAACAAAAAGGAATTCTTTAATTGAAGAGACTAACCATTGACAGGAAGAGGAGCTTGACTATTATATGATGTACCAGGATTCTCTGGAATACCTGAGACATCCTTTGTGGCAGTTTCTGACCTCTTCATTTAATCTGGGGCAGCCACAGGGAATGACACTGACCTGCAACACTGGGCTCCAGCATAGCAGGCTGAGTGAAGCCTCAGAGTAGGAATACCCATAGTGCTCCTGCCAGGACAGGATGGCCCGAGCAGTGAAGACCAAGAGCAGCCCTCCACATAGGGAGGAAAGAATCAGGCCCTTCTTAATTCTCATTAAGAATTTAATTAATCTCATTAAGAATCCTGCCTTTTCATTAGAAGCAGCTGGTGACAAGTGGATAGAAAAAACTAGTCCTGGAGTCAGGAACACATGAGTTCAAATACGGCCTCAGACACTAGCTGTGTGACCCTGGGCAAGTTATTTCCTTTTCTTTGCCTGTTTCCTGATCTATAAAATGGGTATAATAGTACCTACTTCCCAAGGTTGGATTAAATAATTATAAAGCACTCAGCATAATACATTGAACACAGTGAGTACTCTATAAATATTAGCCATTATTATTTTCTGTTTATTCTGTATATAACTTATTTTGTCTCTAATATATATATCATATGGTGTCTCCCCCGTTAAATTGTGAGCTCCTTAAGGGCAGAGTCTGTCTTTGACTTTTTTTTTGTATTCCCATTGCTTGGTGCCTGGAATATATATGGCATTTTTTTAATAAATGTTTATTGATTGGTCATGGGGGAGGATGGGGTGAAGCTTGCTCCCAACTTTAGGGCCAATGCTCACCCCTAATATAGGGGGAGAGAATCAGGTCATAACACTGTTGAATGACCTACTGGTCTGATCTGGCAAAGGAAAAAGGTGAGCAGAAAGGTTTCGAAACTATTTTTAAGACTTTCAGTGGTGTTTTTTTAGGTGTATCTGATTCTTTGTCATCTCACATGAGGTTTTCTTGGCAAAGATGCTGGACTGGTTTGTCTTTTCCTTCTTCAGCTTATTTTATAGATGAAGAAACTGTGGCACACCGAGTTAAGTGACTTGGCCAGGGTCACACAGCTAGTAAGTGTCTGAGAACAGATCTGAACTGAGGAAGATTAATGAATGTTCCTGACTCCAGACCCTGTACTTTTCCATCAGTTTATTCACTGTATCACCTAGCTTCCCCCTTGTAAGGATTTGAGTATATTTCTAATTCTGGCCTGATTGGGAAAGCTGAGAGAAATAGATCAGGATGTGGTAGCTTGTTGAAATCCTTCTTTTCAGCAAAACTGAAAAATTTCTTAAACCTAAAACCCTTCCCAGACTTTTCCTTTTAGCAGAGTGGGTAGTAAAAAACAAAGGCCTTTCCTAAGAAAATGATTAAAGGTTATAACCAAAATTTAGCACCTAGAATATTATACCTCTTATAGATCATGCATTCTCCATCCTTAAAGTGACTTGTGTTATTAATTCTTCTAAGGCCAGTCTCCTTTATCTGTTGAAGGAAATAGCCAGGCAAATACCTAAAGGAATCTACCTCTTCCATTCCTAGGGAGGAAAATGTAGTTTGAGTGAGGTTATAGATTCCAGGGTGTGGGACTGATCACCACCAGAAAGAACACAGCATAAGAAGGAAATAGCAGAAAGTAAAGCAAGCAAGCTTTATTGAGGAGGAAATATATTTTGGGGGAGTGGGGGCAGGAAGGGGGAAACAGTCAGAGAGGCTAGAAATAGGTAAAGTCCACTGGGATTCCTGATGCCTGATGGAATAGGCACCAGAAACTGTAAAGGCTTCTTACCTGGATCAGGTAAGACAAGTACAGAAGGAGTGGGGAGCCTGGGCCTGATGTGCAAATCAAAGTTTGGGGATGGTGCCAAATCATGCTAGGCAGTGGAAACCCTTGGGGAATTTGGTAGGACTGGTAGTTAATTTGGACTTTCTGTTGTAACTGATAGCTTCACTTTGGCAGGGTAGCTAAGGCAATTCAGTCTTCTTTGGTCTTATTCTGTCAGGGTGACTTGAAACTTGGGCTTCCTTGATTCCTTTAGTAAAGTAGGGATGCTACTTTAGTCCTTCCTGGCACCCTCACCCATCTCCTAGTCAGAAAAAATTGAGAAATTCCATTGAATCCTTTAGGGTTCAGGATTTTATTACTGGATTATTAGAGTAATATTAAATAAGATTATATAGTATTAATATTGTTTGCTGACAAGGGAAAAGAGATCCTTTCGCCATTTGCAGAAATTTATAATATTGGACTCTAAAGAAAGTCTAAATTTGTGACCCAAGTATAATATACTCTGAATTTCCAAATAATTATAGGAGTATGTTTTGAATATTTGAATTTCTTACATTAAATATCCTCATTGGGGGGAGGGGAGGGGGTGGCAGTGCAGTTTTCTTCTCTCTTAGATCTAAGTAGAGAAAATTATAGAATTTGAATACAAATGCCCCCAGAGGGAACTCTTATTAGTCTTTTCTCTTCTGCTGAAGAGTGAAAGAATTTGTTGCCTTTAGCCCTTGGGAAAGAGGATGATTTTGCCCTTATTGGGTTTATTACCTGAAGTCAGTTTAAATGTTTGCTCTGGTGAACCCAGGTGAGAGGAGGGAGGAACCACTTGTATTCTTTTAAATTTTAAGAGTTTTGTTTGCTTGACCAAAAGTGGTTTTCTCTGAATGATTTGACCCAAGTAAATTAGAAGCAGCTACATAAAAGAAATTAAAATATACCATTCATTTTTGAATTGTTAAGTAAGAAACCAAATTGGAAATATTTTACTTAGCCAAGTCAGAAAATATGTAAACCTTAAAGTTTCAGCTCTTCTCAGATAAAGCAAAGTTTTGCAAAGAATTTATGATTAATAAAAATATCGTGCTAATTTTCAAAAAGACATTTAATGGAGTAAAATACTAGATAATAAAAACAATTTGAAACATGGAAACAGAGAAGTATGAAGTTAAAAAAACAGTATTAGAAAATAAACCATATAAAGAAATATTGTGTGGTTTGCAAAGATTTGTCAGGGTTAATCAGAGTAATACATTTTTTTTAAGAAGTCATTAAATAGGGGTGGCTAGGTGGTGCAGTGAATAGAGCACCAGCCCTGAAGTCAGTAGGACCTGAGTTTAAACCTGGCCTCAGACCCTTAACACTTATTGTGTGACCTTGGGCAAGTCACTTAACCCCAATTGCCCTGCCTTCCCTCCTCCAAAAAAAAAAGTCCATAAACATGAAGCAAAAGACAGTCTCTCACCTCAAGGACCTCACCATCTAATGGGGCAGATGACATTCAAACTTAAAAACAAAGTAAACTGTACTGGGTAGATGTGAAATAATTGAGAGCAAAAGCACTAAGGATTGAGGAAGACTTCCATCAAGAGATGAGATTTTAATTGGGACTTAAAGGAAGCCAGGAAAGTCAGTAGATGCAGAGGAGGAGGGAGAAATTTTTCAAGAACAACCAGAAAAGATGGCCTAGAACCAAAAGATAAAGTGTCTTGTTCTGGGAGTAGCCTGGAGGTCAGTGTCATTGAGTCAGTGAATATGAGTTGTGAGTAAGGTATAAGAAGACTAGAAAGATTGGAGGGGTCTAGGTTAGGGAGGGCTTTGGATGTCAAATAAAATTTTTGCATTTGATCCTGGAGGCAATAGGGAGCCAGTAGACTATATGGGGGGTGGGAATCAGACCTACACTTGAGGAAAATCACTTCAGTGGCTGAATGGATTGGAGTGGGAGACACTTGATGCCGACGGCTGTTGTATGAATCCAGTGGTGAGGTGATGAGGGCCTGCACTAGAGTGGTGGCAGTGTCAGACGAAATGGGGATGTATTTGAGAGATGTTGCAAAAGTGGAATCAATAGGCCTTGGCTACAGATTGGATGGGGGGGGGAGGTTGTTGAAAGATAGTGATGATACCTGGCTTGAGAGTCTTTAATCGGCAGGGAGGCTGGTGTTGTCTTCTACACTAATGAAGAAGGTAGGAGAGTAAAGGGGGGGTTTACAGGGAAAAGTTCCATTTTGAAATATTTAATTTTAAGATGTCTATTGGAAATCCATCAGATACCTGAAAGGCAATTTGAGATGTGAGATTGTTAAATTAGTGGTGTCAAGTAAACCCTACATAAGGATTCTTGTAGATCATAAATTGACATTTAAAATGTAATATTTTATTGTATTTTCATCTATTTTGTTAAATGTATTTCCTAATTACATTATGTATGTGTGTATATATATTCGTATGTATGTATGTATGTATTATCAACAGGCCATCACAGTGTCATAAGACTATGTGAAAATCAGGTTTATTTCAAGAAAAATGAATATGCATGTGGAACCCAAAGACACAATTCTTACAGAATCTTACATTTTTATAATAGCAAGACAGAGGAACTGGAAAGGATGCCAGGAAGGGGCATGAGGTGGGTGGGAGAGGGAAATGGTACAGCAAAAATGGGGAAAAGGCCACTCCTCATGGGGAGGAGCAAGGTGATAGATAGCCAGAGCAAAGAAAGCAGGGTCTGCTTATCTGCCAAGGAGCCTGGCTGGACAAACATTATCCCAGCCTGGCAGGTTGGCTAGAGCCTGTCTTGCTTCCCTAGGACACACAGGGAGGCCAGTTTGGGGTGCAGACAGCAAATGATGTTGGCTCGGGGAGAGCTTTGTCCTTAAAACATTCAGGGCCTCCTGCATGCTCTGGGTAAGTTCAGGGGACCCCTGATGGCCCATAATAACACACATACACACACACACACTCTCACTCTCATTCATTTAAATCTGGTTTGGATTGCATTCATAAATGCATATTTGACACCTCTGTTTTACACTAATGGTGTAAATATGAAGCTTAATTAAAAGGCAATGATTAGTATATATGTGCTCTTAAAAGAAACAATATGCAACTCTGCATGTAGTGGTATTAATCCATTTAGAACCCAGGTTCTTTAATTGCTTTTTCTTCAACAACAGGGTAATACAGGGTGTCCCTAAAGTGTGGACACATAGGAAATCTCATTAACTGCGTATTTTCAAGAAATGAAATGAATGAAATTTTCAGCAACATTTTATTTAATTAGCATAACAGATTTAATAGGAGGCCATAGGAGACACATAGGAAATTTCATTAATTAAATTAATCTCATTTATATGGATAATAGTCTCCAATAGCTAATGAAAGCGTTTATTCCATATGAAAATTTCATGGCTAAAATTTATGCTGATTAAATAGTGTTGAAAATTTCATTTCTTGAAAATATGCCTAGTTAATGAGATTTTTCTGTGTGATTTTTCTCAAACTGATCCAGAAATAAGTCTTTCATTTTTGCCACCTATCATTATCTCCAGTGTGGACCAAAATAAAAATCTGAGGATTTCTGAAAATTTAAAGAAATTTCAAACCTCATTGAGGTAAGAGAGAAGGGAGACTTCTATGCTTTTAAAGCTTAAATTTGGAGAAATATTTCTTTCCTCCATAAGGGTTGTTTTTTTTGCTAAGAATTGCCAATTTTAATTTTAAAAATTTCTCATTCTTGTGGGAAAATAGCTGGAGTTAAGGTTTTTGGTCTGTGGCACACTGTTATTCAATAGTGGCAAGCAAGATGATTTTATCTAATTATCATCGATGCACTTATTTAATCAGATATTTGTTTTAAATTTTTTTTACATTGATTTATGAAAATAATTCATATATTAGTTTTTCCTTAATGTTTTGCTCTGCAATGAGAGTTTCATTTATATCAAATCATATCCATTTCTTTTTTGGCTAATGTTCTATTTTTTTTATCTTATATATTGTTTGGATATGTATTCTCCCACCATTAATTTGTTTCCCCACAATAAAATGTGTGGTTTTTTTCCAGATGCTTTAAAAAATAAGATTGTTTCCACTTTTTACATGTAAGTTCCCTTTTTTTTTTTTTTTGTATCAATAAACATTTATTAAGTACTTTCTTTATAATAGGAAAAACATTCGAGGTCCTGGCAGTCTCCGCCCTCAAGAAACTTAAACTCAGTTGAAGTGGGAGAAGACCATTTAATATAAAGGAATAAGCATTTGTTAAGTACTCTTTAATATGCTGGGATTTGGGGGGTGTTAAGGGAGGACAAACACCTCTGTAGCTGAGCCTTTTCAGGTCTCCTCATTCACCTTTGGTGTCCACCTGGTCACCAAGAAGCTGTACAATGGGTATCTGTCACCCTGTCAAAAACTGTCTTGATAGACTAGGTAAACCAGGCTGAGAGTAATTGATGGGTCTCACACCCTTCATTGGGTTAGGGGGATGTCTACCCCAGGTATATGAAGACGTCCCCCCAGCAAAATGGGTGAATGAGAAGAGACTTCAATTTCTTTCTTTTCTGCTTGTTTTTTGGAGGGGGGAAGGCAGGGCAATTGGGTTGAGGTGACTTGCCCAAGGTCACACATCTAATGTGTCTGAGGGCAGGATTTGAACTCTCATCCTCCGGACTCCAGGGGTGGTACTCTATTCACTGCTCAACCTAGCTGCCCAGCAAGCTACCTTTTCTCGCTTTACTTTTTAAACTGGCAGGTTTTTCGGTGTGTCTTCTTTCACAACATGACTAATACGGTCATGTTTTTCATGACTGAACATGTAGTTATCCTTTCCACATCTCGGGGGTTAGGAGTACAGCATCCCCTTATATCTGTAATATCTTCATAAAATGTTTTGGCCTTCCCTTTGTACCAGAGAAGAAGTGTAAAGTATTATGGTGCTAAAAGATAAAATATGTTGAAATTGTATAGTACTATATTTTTGCATTTCTGATTTTCTAAACTTTTTCTGTGTCATCTGCGGCTTTTGCAAAACTTGCCTTTTAATTTCTTATGCTGATGCGAGATATCTAACAAATTTCTTATGGTCTCAGTGAGGGGGAATGTAAGGAAATGAGAGAAAAATTTTGAACTCAAAATTTTTAAAAAAATGAATGTTCCAAATTGTCTTTACATGCAACTGGGGGAAATCACATTTTTTTTTAAATTGAACACAATAAAAATAGTAAAAAAAAAAAGTAAATAATATTAAAGGATATCAGATCTTAGATTTATACAGTGAACCATGTTGATTCCAAAAGACCAGTAATGAAATATGCTTTCTTCTTGGCAAAAAAGTATAGGTATAGTGGTGCAGAATGAGGCTTATGCTCTCAGGCACGTTTTACTTAACTGTTCTTTGCTAGAAGTAATTCTTTGTGAGGGGAAGAGGCCTGGTACAATTAAATGACATTATTTTAAAAAACATTTTTAAAGAGAAAAAAATGCCAGGTTAGCAATAGCTTTTTTTTTTTTTAAAGCAATTGGGTTTAAGTAACTTGCTCAAGGTTACACGGCCAGTTTTTTTGTGTGGGTGTTAAGTATCTGAAGCCAGAAACGCTTCGGGCGGGCACTTTTGCTCACTTCGACACCTAGCCGCCCCTAGCCATTGCTTTTTGAATGTTTTAAATTTCTCACATGCCAAGTTTCCAAGATCTTTTCTTCCTCATTCTCAATATTACCTGGCAAATCAGCTGTTTCATACTACTTCCTTTAGATAGCTGGACTGAAGACATTCCATTAAGCCAGCATTGACATGGTGAACTGTTGTTATGCAAACATGTTTATTACTGGATTAATGAGTCCGCTTATCATAAATTTCACAACCAGACATACAACCATTATTTCAGTATTACAATAATTTAAATGGAAATTCCTAAATATTTTCAACTAGGAGTAACCATTTGACAGAAAGCATCCAGCATCACTAAAAGCATGAAGGCCAATCCAGGGACACCTTCGTCTGCCTTGCCTGTCTCCCACTTCCATGAGCTATGTTCTTGTCCTACAAGTCAATGCCAGTTCTGGGTTTGGATGTCCTGGTGGCTGTTTTGTACTTAAGTGACAAGGAAGTGATGTCAACAGCCATAAGTTCCCTGAGTTAACCAACTATTGAGGTTGGTCCTAATGCCTTTAAGGAAAACTATACTAGCTTTTATGAGAGCTGGAATTAGGATATTATTCCTACACTAGAACTGATGAAAGTACCAATAGGAGCCAATTGGAAATAAAGAGCTAGATTTATGGAAGAGAGGTGCAAATAGAAGCTGCATAAGTCATCAAGGCATTTAAATGATATGAATAGGTGATATCAGCAAGGAAGGGCATGTACAGAAAAGAGTAGGGAACCAAGCAGAATGCTAGGGGACACTAACATTTTGAGGAGTTGGAAGAGAATGAGGAGTCACAAATCAGAGGGGGAAGTAATGAGACAGGAAAACCAAGGAAACCAGGATTATATGATTAATAGAAGGAACAGAAACGTGAAAAGTATCAGATAGAGTTCAATGGAGGATGTGAACCAGCAAAAGACCAATCACTGATGACTGGAAGAAAAAAATTGACGCTATTGTGAATAGCAAAGAGCCCCCTTTTCTCTCCACATCACTTAGATGTCTTCATTGGAAGCATGCCTCTGATTTGAGTCCTCAGTTCAGATTTGAAGTTGAAAATGCATCTAGTGATAAGGTCATCAAGGTATGGCAACTCCCATGGTCTTGGGCACCGACCAGATCTAGACTAAGTCTAGACTCCACATGGCTGGGACATTTTTATGCTCTAATTAGCAGGGAAGTAAGTCAATTGGGTCCCCTGGAGAGGAGCTTTATCTTTTAGTTAAGGTTTTCCAATGTTGCCAGTGGGAGGAAAGCAGTAGCAGGAAAACTCTGGTCTCATACAGATCAATCAGGTGCCAGGGTCAGCTTTGTCTTTTTTGTGTTTTTTTTTTTTAAAGGTAAAGGCTCCCCAGGTTAGGGGGTGGGAAGAAAGTCTTCAGGGAATTGTTGATTTTATCACTCCCCCAGGGAGTGTGTCTGTCATCCCTTGCACATCCATGATCTTTTTTCATCCTGTCTTCCAGTACACTGTGCCTTTTAACATACTTGTCTCACACCCTTTAAGAAGCCTTATTTCATTATCCCCAGTAGCTATTATTTTACCTCCCTTCCCCCACTTTGTTGATAAACTCAAGAAAGCTTCTGAACCCTGTGCCTCCATTTCCTTTTCTCTTCTAAACCCCCTGCAATCTGGTTCCTGACTTCTTTATTCAACCACAACAGCTCTCTCTAAAGTTACCTTAATTGCCAAACGTGTAATGCCTTTTTTCAGTCCGAAGCCTTCTTGACCTCTCATGTTTTTTTTTTTTAATCACTATCACCCATTTCTGGAAACTTCTATATAGGTTTTCCTGGACACTGTTCTATGACTGCTCCTTAATCTCTGGTGGATGTACAGTACAGGTCACATCTTGAAACCGCTTCTCTTTCTCTCATCAGATAATCTAATCCACTCAATTACCAAGTCCATGCATATGATTCCATGATCTGTAAGTCCAGTCACGGTTTCTTTCCTGAGACCCAGTGTCCTACCACCAGTGGCCCCTTGGAAATCTTGGAGCTGAATGTTCCAGACATCTCAAATTTCACCAGATTTAAGACATAACTCACTGTTGTTACTGAACCTTTCCCCTTTCCATACTACTTATTACAGGGCACTGCTGCCCAAGTTTATACCTACTCAATCTCATACCCCACCACCTATATCCAGCCTGTTGTCAATGACTACTTTGGGACTTTTTTGACTGATTCCTCCACTATGTCTCAGGAGACTCATTCTTGGGGAAACATCATCCAGTCAGATCTCATCTAGTGCTAGGTGGCAGAGACTGAAATGCCAGGCCTGGAGTCAGGATGACCTGAGTTCAAATTTGGATTCAGACACTTGGTAGCTATGTCATTTAATCCTGTTTCCCTCAAGTTTTCTCATCTGTAAAATGAACTGGAGAAGGAAATAGCAAACATATTCCATTATCTTTGCCAAAAAAAATCCAAATGGGGTCAACAAGGTTCAACAGAACTGGAAAAAAAAAGATCTCATCAAGCTTGCTATTTTCCTCATCCCCACCCAAAGACTTTCTAATTGGAGGGTTGAGGCCATGAATTTAAAGCCTCCATAGGAGACCTAACAACATTTCATTTTTCCCTGGCCGCAGCGACTTTGGGATCTGACTTCTCCACATTTGGATACCACCTTCTTCTACCCCTTTCTCTGACTTAAATGAAGAAGCTCTTTTTGGTATTAATAACCCCAGTGCTTAGTACAGTGCCTGGCATGATGCTGGCACTTAATAAATATTGACTATCAACTCTGACAAAGATCCTTGAAAATATTCTCTTCATTCCTGGGAAGTAAACAAATTATTTCCATTTTACAGATGAGGAAGTTAAGTCAGATTTAAAGTCTGACTTAAGTGACTTAAGATTAGCTACAGTTACACAGCTAAATGTCTGAAGCTGAACTTGGGTCTTTCTGATTCCCGTGTCCTAGCTTCCTACTTGGGAAAAATAAATATAATAATAAATATAATAAAATAATATAAAAATATTATAAAAATAATAAATATAATAAATAAATAGTCCCGTGTCCTAGCTTCCTACTTGGGAAAAATTTAACACAACCCACTTGCTTTGGTCAAAGACTTTTTCTTCCCCCAAAAGTCAAGCAATGACACTAAAGTATATACTAATAACTTCCACAAGGTTTTTCTCACAAAAACAATAGGATTTCCCTGCCTTCTGGTTCTATCTTTTCTAATTGCTTCTCCTTAAATCTCCTTTGCTAGGTCTTCAGCCAGGTCATACCCACCCACGAGGATCCCTCCTGGCACCTCTTCTCTGGGGTCCCCTTTGGTGACCTTATCAGCTCCTCCCCTCCCCCATCCATACCTCCAGCCCTGCTCTCCCTTCCGAGCTTTTCGACGACCTACTGAACATCCTAGACACGTCCAACTCTTCCTAGAGTCTAAGAACTGAACTCCTGATCTTTCTCCCCAAGCTCCACCCGACCCCACACCCCTTATTACTACACCGAACCCCTTGTACCTCCCTGGGACCCAGACCCCAAATCTCCTCCCTCTCTCCCCAGCTCTCTCGTCCTCCCTACTTCGAGAACGTCCCCCCTCCGCCCGGCCCGGGCTCCCTCCGGCGGCCCGGGCTCCCTCCAGGCTCCTAGTCGCCCCCCCCCCCCCAATCCCCTTCCCAGCAAACACGAGACCGACACATGTAAACGCTGGAACTTCACATTTTAATCGTTTGTCTCTCGGGAGCCG
>NW_027187273.1:5022437-5078906 GCF_028583685.1 Petaurus breviceps papuanus | reverse complement strand
GGGTGACCGGAAGGGCTTGTAACTGCCGACGAAAGTGCGGAAATGCTCGGAAAGCGCTGTGCTCCGAGGCTGCCTTTCTGGTGGCGAATGTGCAGTTGGGGTGCTGTGGGTCGATTTACAATATGCTTGACCGGCGGAGGCGAGGGTGGGTTTTACCGATTTGCGACAGTTGGCGGCTGTCTCTCCTGCCCTTTGTTGCCATGGTGATGATTGGAGCACGTGGTCTAAGGCTGCAGGGCTGCGGAAAGGGGGGTGGGGGAGGCGGGGAAGAGAGACGTCCCGGCCTTCGGGGACCGGAAGTGGAGAGACCACTCTAGGTGCGCTTTTTTTCTTCTTTTTTTCATTTTTCAAATGCTTTATTAACTTCTGATTTACTTCATTAATTTCCGCCAAATTTTGAGTTACAAATTTTCTCCCCGTTTTTCCCCTACCCACCGCCCCAAAATAGCAATCCCACAGGATATCCCCCCTCCAATCTGCTCTCTCCCTTATCTTCTCCCACACCCCTTCGACTTTTCCAGTAGGGCATGGTGGATCTCTGTGCCCAAGTGCCTGTATATCTTATTTCCCAATTACGTGTAAAATAGAATTAATAATAATATATATAATTTTAAACATTTGATTTTAAAACTTCGAATTCCAGATTCTTTCCCTTCGTCCCTTGTCACCCCCCCTTACTGGGAAGATAAGCAGTTCAGTATAGGTTGTACATGTGTGGCTAAGGCAAAACAATAACATAGTAGATATATTGTAAAAGACTGACTATATTTCCCTCCCTCCTATCCCACCTCCCACTTGTTCTATTCTCTACTTTGATCCCGTCCCTTTTCAAAAGTGGGTACTTCCAACTTCCCTCCTCCCCAGCCTGCCCTCCCTTCCATCATCCCCCCTCTTATCCACTTCCCCCCTATTCTCTGGTAGAATGAGATACCCTATTTAGTGTGTATGTCATTCCCTCCCTGAGCCAAATTCAATGAGAATAAGGTTGACCCATTCCCTTTTGACTTCCTATTCTTCCCCTCCATTGTAACCATTTTCCCTTGCCTCTTCTGTATGAGATAGTTTACCCCACTCTGTCTCTCCCCATCTCCTCTCATTATATTCCTATCTCACCTCTTTATTTCACCTTTTAGGTATCATTCCTTCCTATTAAATTGGTCCTGTGCCCTCTATCTATGTATACTTGTATACATATATACATACATTCACATATGTATTCATACACCCATATACCCTCTGATATATATGTGTGTGTGTGTGTATTTCTATTCCCTTCAACTATTTTCATACTGAGAAAAGTTTCATGAGTTACAAAGATCGTTTTTCCATGTAGGAATGTTAATAGTTCAACTTTGATAAATTCCTTATGATTTTTTTTCCCTATTTACCTTCTCATGCTTCTCTTACTTCTTGTATCTGAATGTCAAATTTTCTATTCAACTCTGGTTTTTTCAGCAAGAATGCTTGAAAGTCCTCTATTCCACTGAATGACCATATTTTCCCCTGAAACATGATACTCAGTTTTGCTGGGTAGGTGGTTCTTGGTTTTAATCCCAGCTCCTTTGCCTTCTGGAATATCATATTCCAAGTCCTTCGATCCCTCAGTGTAGAAGCTGCCAAATCCTGAGTTATCCTGATTGTGTTTCCACAGTATTCAAATTGTTTCTTCCTGGCTGCTTGTAATATTCTCTCCTTGATCTGGGAATTCCAGAAACTGGCTATAATATTCCTAGGAATTTTCTTTTTGGGATCTTTTTCAGGAGGTGATCGGTGGATTCTTTCAACCTCTATTTTGCCCTCTGGTTCTAAAACATCAGGGCAGTTTTCCTTGAGTATTTCTTGGAGGATGATTTCTAGGTTCTTTCTTTGATCATGGCTTTCAGGTAGTCTAATAATTTTTAAATTATCTCTCCTGGATCTATTTTCCAGGTCAGTGGTTTTTCCCATGAGATATTTCACATTGCCTTCTATTCTTTCATTTGTTTGGATGTGTTTAACATCATCTTGCTTTCTCATAACATCACTAGTTTTCCTTTGCTCCATTATAAATCTGAGGGAATGATTCTCCTCATTGAGATTTTGAGTTTCTTTTTCCATCTGGCAAATTTGGATTTTTAAGGCATTCTTCTCCTCATTGCCTTTTTGAGCCTCTTTTGCCAATTGAGTTAGTCTGTTTTTTAAGGTATGATTTTCCTCAGTCAGGCTGTTGACTCTTATTTCATAATTTTCTTGCATTGTTCTCATTTCTCTTACCAATTTTTCCTCCTCTTCTCTTATCTGCTTCTTAAGGTCCTCTATGGCCTGTAACAAGCTCTTACCTTCCTTTGAAGCTTTTGATGCACAGTTCTGACTTCACTGTCTTCCTCCTGTTCCATGGTTTGCTCCTTTTTGTCCCCCAAATGGGAGTCTAATGCTGGATTCTTCTGTCTGCTTTGTTTCCTTTGCCTGGTCATATCACCCCTCAGTCACTTGACCACTGGGCTTTTTGCCACAGTAGGACTCTTCCACCAGACAGATGAGCTTTTGTCCCAGGTGCTGGGGTTTTCTCAGCTGCTGGAGGTATTAATTGGGTGCCCCCTCTGAAGCCTCCACACCCCTCTGGCAAGCTGGTCACACACCCCAGGACCTCCACCTTAGACTGAAATCCAGATCCAAGCAGGTTAAAGCAAGAGTGATTACCTCTTAGACTGGTGGCTTGGTCCCCCCATACTCTGCAGGCCAGGAGCTGGCTGAGCCACATGGCACTGGCTGAGCCAAGGTATCTCAGAGGCTTCTCGCCCTGGAAATAAAGGCCAAAGCTCTCCCACCTGCTGTTCCCAAAGTCCACACTGCACTGTCCTCTCGCTTTGTCCTTCACATCTATGTGTTGATAAATCTGGAAATGGTGTCAGCTGCTGGTGATCTGTAGTCCCTCTGGGCAGCAGCTGGTCAGGCCTGCCCTAGGGCTAAAATCTTAGCTTGAGGCTGCGCTTGGCTCCCAGAGCAATGAGCTGGCTGCTTCCTGTCAGCCTGTCGGGATGTCTTCAGCAGGAGGTTAGCTTCTCTGTGTCATTTTGTGGGTTCTACAGCTCCAAAGTTTGTTCAGAGTCCCCTTTTACATGGATTGGTGAAGATGGAAGCCTGAGTTGCACAGAAGTCCTACTTCTACTCCGCCATCTTGACTCCCGCTAGGTGCGCCTTTTTAAAAATTCTAGTCAGTGAGCAGTTATTAAATGCCTACTGTGTATCAGGCACTGCACCGATTTTTAAAAAAAATAATAGTTCGTTAATTTTTATTCTTTAGGGTTAACAAGCATTTTTGTTAGACTGCCCCTCCCCAAGCCCCCCTCACCCGCATGATCCAGTTTTTTTTTTTAAACCCTGAAAATATAACCCCCAATACTTATTATGCAAGTAATCCAGGAAAACATAGTTTAGGAAAACAATTTCCACCTCGGCCATGCCTGGAAAGGTATGTGTCTTTCTGCATCTTAATTTCATCCCCTTGGGAAGCCTGTTTCATCTTCTTTCTCAAGCTTTTCCATGTGGTTTTTCAGTATAATGTCGTTATTGTGATCATCGCGGGCCTAGTTCTCCTTTTGCTCTGGGTCAGTTTGTACAGGGCTGTCCCGCTTTGCTGTGACTGTCTACTTAATGGTCCGCCCCCCCCCCAAACACTCCCCTCCACCCCTCCCAACCACCCCCCCTCCTTCGTCCAGGCATCCCCCAGGGGAGGTCGCTGCCCTCCTTCCCCAGTTTTGACCAGGAGAGCAAAGATAAACACTGATCTACATGGAAGCCCTTTTGCTCTTTAATTGGGGGGGGGGGATGGGGTTCCTCCTTCAGACTGAGTATAAGCCTATATTACATGATCAATGAGAGAATAATTGTAAAGCAAATAATAAAGTGCCTGACACATAGTAAGGGCTATATAAATATTAGCTGTTATTAGTGAACTAACTGGATGGTAGGTATGAGCCTTTTCTTTGGGGAAGGTTTCTGGTTTTGTTTGTTTTTTTTTCTCTGAGCCTTAAAATTTAGAGAGGGGTAAATTAAAATAAATAAAGAGAATAAAAAATTCACCACAAAAAAAAAGATTTAGAGAGGAAACATCTTGTTCAGATGTTTTGCTTGTCTTAGACACAATCTGTGTTGGATGGAGAACATTCCTGTAACTTTTCACAAACATTTGTAAATTTTTTCCCCCGTTTTTCACTTAACAGGGATAGTAAATGTCAGAGGCAACTTGGTGGCTAGAGGGATGACCTGTAAGCTAAAGAAGCCTGGAGTTTACCACCCCCAAAACTCCTCCAAACCCAGGGAAAACTTTTGAGTTCACCAGTGCTTATCCTGGGAGTGGGGAACCTGTGGCCTGGAGGCCACATGTGATCTTCTAGATCCTTGGGTGCATTTTTGACTAAGTGTAATTTTACAGAATAAATCCTTTTATTAAGGGGATGTTTTGTGTGAAGTTTGAATTCAATCAAAGGGCTGCACTTGACCTAGAGCGCCACATGTGTCCTCCAGGCCACAGGTTCCCCACTCCTGAGCTATCTTTTAAACTTAATGACCAGCTAACCTTTAAATATACAAAGAAAAACAAATAAGGATTGTATAATTCATAGTTTGTTTTTTAAAATGCATATTAAATTTAATAAAACTGCACTGTTTACTTCTGAACTTTTTTTGTTCTGTATATTTTTGATGTTTTACTAATACTTTTTTTGTTATTGTTGCATCTTTATCTACCCACTAATTCCCATTTACTGAAAAAGCTCTCTCTTTTTTAACGAATAAATATTTCTCATTCTTCACATGTAGTCCATCATTCCTTCTGCCAAGAATTGAAAGAGATAATTTTGTTAGGTCGGGTTTTTTCTTTTTAATTAACTTGACCATGAGCATTTTTATTTACAAAAAAAAGACTGCATATGAAACTGAACTCCTTTAGGTTTAGTTTGGGTTTTTTGAAGTACACAAATGAAATATAATAAAAGTAAATAAAATAATAAAATTAAAAGTACATAAATATAATTTAAGATAATATTAACAAACTGTCCTATTTATTCCACCTTCCCAATTTCCTTCTATTTTCACAGTGTGTTTGTTCATTTGCTGCCCTTTTCTTTCTTTTCTATTTTTCATTGCTATCACCACCCCCAGGCAACACAAAGTCATGCTTGTGATACAAGTGACCTGGGTAAGACCCTTAAATTTTGAGTGTTGTAGGCAAGATGCTGATTTGGATTGGTAGAGTAAGTTTCCTCACTAAGGAGATATATCCCTACTGAAAAGATAGGCCTTTGTTTCAGGAGGAAGTTTGGGGCCATTAAAGGAGTTTTTCATGTTCTCTGATGGCTGTCTAACCTTCTATCTTCCTCCTATTTAGGTCCAGGTCCAATAACGTTGATCATTTGCAGGTAACCCCCCACATCCAAGATAAATACATATACCAAGATGCCAACTGGACAAAGCCCACCCCTCAAAATGAAGAGGAGTCTAAGCTGAGTTGAAAGCAGAATAGTTTTATTAGGAGGAATGTCAAACCCTAGTGCTGAGGCCCCCAGTATAAGGTACAAAGAAGTCCACAGCCTAGTATAGGCAGGAGGCAATTTATGCTTCAAAACCACAAAGGGGAGGTTTGGGGAGGGGCTAGGGTAAAGAATGGAAAGTCTTCCAGGAACAGGTGGAACATAGAAGCAGGATGTTTTGCAGGAACAGTTGTCCTCAAGGATAGGTTAGGCCAGTTTGGGGGCTGTGTGAGTTTACAGCTCATCAAGGTCATCTAGCAAACACCAGCAAAGGCAGCTGGGAGTGAGCAAGATTTTAGCTCACCACAGATTCCTAAATGTCTCTTTTCAGCAACCAGGCTTGCTCTGTGTCCAGTGCCTGTTAAGGTAACTCAGAAAACACATATTAATCTCAGAGACACTCTCACAGGTTGTCCCAAAAGTTTTAGTTCAGTTTTAGGCTAATATTTTTGGGCTACCCTGTACATTGGTGGACAATTATTACATGCTGGTATCTAATCTAATGTCTAGCTTCCATAATCTGGAAAAAGATGTTTTTAATCCATTGGTTTTGCATATGTGAATAGTTTGACCAAACTCCTTGGGAAGATAATAGATCTTGTTTAGGAAGTTCTGTGAAATTCCAGGGCTTGGATCCAACCATTGTCATCTGTAGGCAGGAGGTCTAGAGGATCTCACCATCTCTAGAGAATCTTTCTTAAACTTTGGTCCCGGTTGGATCTTTGATAGCTGTGTTTTCTTCAAATTTGTTTTATCCTGCTTCTCTCAGTTTTATGAGGAAATACTTCTCACAGTCCTCCATCATCCTCTCTGTGAAATTTTATAAACTCATCTTGTACAAGAGAGCCAGAGCCCAGAGACCTAACCTTAGGTTCTCTTCCGCAGAACTCTAGGAGTAGTATCTTTAACTTTAACTGCAGGAGTAAGGTGGTAGAGTGCAAGGAAGAATTTCACTCCTCATATCCCAGCCACCAAGGCAGGAGCGGGGGAGGGCGGAACGAGGGGAGTGACTGAGACTGAGTAAGCCAACCTGTGTAATAATTTTTTTAATAGCATAGGAAAACCAATCAGCACATCTTCAGCATCTGACAGTTATATTGTAATTCTATTTAATGCAGCAAAACATTAAGTATGGACCAATTGGTATGTATGATGAGTGGGGTGAGCAATAGAAAGGTAAGTAAGACATTTGTGCTTTCTGAGACCTTTATATTGTAAATGGGGCTGCCTACACACATGTGTAGCAGCAAGCACCCCAGCATCCCCAGGGTGTCTGCCAACACAGGTTCTTAGATCTGCTTTGATAAAGGAAAGCAACACAAAATGGGTTAACAAGCTTACTTTAATCCGTCAAATATGTATCGTTTACCTAGTTCAGGGGAAAAAAGGTCAGCACCCCGAACTTCAGAATACACAGACAGAATTATCAAGACAGAGAAACAGATCAAGTAGACAGTTTCCAAACTGTCCAACCATTACATCCATACGAAATCAACATCTGGGTTTTTTTTTTTAAAGCAATCAGGGTTAAGTAACTTGCTCAAGGTTACACAGCCAGTTATTATTTCTGGGTGTGATGCTGAGTATCTGAGCCTGGATTTGATCCAGGTCATCCCGACACTGGAGCCGGTGCTCTTACTCGCTGAGCCACCTGGCCTCCCCTAAGCAATTGGGGTTAAGTAACTTGCTCAAGGTTACACGGCCAGGTGTTTCTGGGTGGGTGCTAAGTGTCTGAGCCTGGGATTCGATCTCCAGGTCTTCTCAACACTGGAGCCGGTGCTCTTACTCGCTGTGCTACCTGGCTGCCCCTAACATCTGGGTTTTTCAAAGCCGGGGGGCTCTCAACAACAGCTTCCCAGAATCCAGATCAAATCACAAAACACTTTTCAAAGTGAGCCCCTAAACAAAGCTACACATCAGGGCTTATATAGCCTTCTCCTGGCTCAGAGAATGTAACAACCTTATTGACCCACTGGCCAATCAAAAAGTATCTACTGAAAAACAAGCCTCCTACCCCAGGCTCCAGGTGCACTTTAGCCTAGGGGCAGGGAAGATCTTAAAAATTTACATTCCCATTACAACATGCACACAAATAATTATACAAAATAGAATATGAAAAGACTCAATGAATAGAGCACCTGGCCTGGAGTTAGGAGGACCTGAGTTCAAATCTGGCCTCAGACACTTAACATTTACCACTTACTAGCTGTATGACCTTGGGCAAGTCACTTAACCCCAATTGCCCTCCAAAAAAGAAAAATGTACATAAGAAAATTCAAAAGTGTTACCAGTGTAGATTCCTCCCCAAACCATTTTGAAGCCCCAGGACCTAAGAAAAACCTGAAACATGGATTGGCCAATCAGGAGAGACATTTTGGCCTACTCTTGGGTTTAACCTAATGCTTTGCATGTCCTGGCATAACAGACATGCTTTGCTTATCTCTCTGAATGAACTCAAAATGTTCCTTCCTATGTCAGCAACTATAAGGCCAGATGAAGCTGACCAGGAACATTCTTCTGGAAGCTCACCAGGAACCAGACACTCTCTTGAATAATGGAACTTTTCTTATCTTGATATTTTATGGACACATGCTATGTTATGTTATATCATGTTAATGATAGAAGAAACACAGATATCCTGGGTCTATAATTTCAGTTGACACTTTGACACTTCTCCTATCTTACTTTATTTACAACCTATTCAATTAAGAAAATTCCTTTCTCATGTTATGGTTAACATTTATGGGAAACTAAAATTTTAGCTGACATAGGCATCCAGAGCCAGGAAGGGAGGAAGGAGTGAGAGAGAATTGCTTTGAAGATATAAGGTCTCTTTTTGTCTGTCCATCCTTGGGTTCACTGTCTACAATGAGCTCCCATGGGTATCTATATGCATGTTCCACAAGCTTTGAGAGAAATAAACACTCATAAGCAGATTAATTTTGTTTGTCTTTATAAGAACAAACTTAGTAATGGTTGATACCTGTAACAGCAAGTACCCTAGCATACTCAGGGTGGCTGCCAACATGGGTTCTTAGATCTGCTTTTCTAAAGGAAAGCAACTCAAAATGGGTTAACAATCTTGCTTTAATCAATCAAACACATCATTTACCTAGTTTAGGGGGAAAAGTCAGCACCCTGAACTACAGAGTTGTAATGGTAATGTAATTTTGAATTTGAAGATCCCTTTGTGTTGGCAAGGGTAACTGATCAAGCCTCTGTTGGGGAAACAGTGGGTATGAACTCCTGTCTCCTGTTGCTGGCATAGCAGGAGGGGTTTGGCTGAAATGGGAAGGAGCTAATGCTGTGTATATAAGAAAAGCCCCAGAGAGGCACAGTCAGAATTTCTTGAGACTAAGATCTGGTGGCAGAGCAGCTACTGAAGGGTGGAGAACTGAGCCAGAACTTCCTGAGAACTTGTGGTGGTGGAACTTCTTCTGGACGGGAGCCCAGGAGTCCAGAGCCAGGAGCTAGGAGCCCAGGTGATTGAAGCATGACTGGGATACTGAGACTTTGTGACTTGGTTGAGCCTTGAATTCCCTGGAGCAGAAATGGTAAAGGAGCTGCCATGGACCAGACCCTGTGAATGCCAGTGTGGAGTAGGACCTGCCCAGAGAGCTCATCAAGGAACTGGGAGCTGTCTGCCATTGGACCCAGTTGACAGTCTGGTGAATCCAGGTAGAAACTGGGACCATGGAAGGGGATCCAGGGAATCTGAGAACAGGCCCAAGTCAAGATGAAAAGACCTCTCCTTGGGTACTGAGTAATTATGGAATTATAGTTTACTAGTGACTTAAGGGGTGGAGGATTTTGTGTGTGATACTTAGTAATTGATTGCGGAATAAGTGACTGATTGAGTTAATCAAGACTTTGCCCCAAGAGTGGAAGACTTTGACTATGTACTTTGATAAGTGACTGATTGAGTTAACTTAAGAGTGACTATTTTACTTTGAGATTATGTTGTGAGTATTATATTGTGATTTTCTGTGATAAGTTGTAATATTGTGAAAGTTTTGCTTTGATTTGTTACGGAATAAATAGTTATCACTATACTGTGTAATCAGAACCTTAAAAGCTATTCACAGTAGCATTCTTCTAGAAAGCTGCTTGTGCATGGCATTACAAGAGTACACAGACAGGTTACAAGCAGAAGTTACAAGAAAACAGAGAAACATTTCAACAGACAGGCCTCTAACTGTCTGACTATTACATCCATACCTAGTCAGTTACCAGAGAGGGAAGCATCAACATCTGGGTTTTAAGAAAAGCCAGGTGGCTCTCAATGGCTGCCCGTCTTGTCTGGTTAAATCACACAACACTTCTCAAAGTGAACACCAAAACAAAGCCTCACATCAGTGTTTATATAGCCTTCTCCTGGCTCAGAGACTGTCACAACCCTCTTGACCCACTGCCCAATCAAAGAGCACCAAGGTGTGGGCATTCCTGAAAACCAAGCCTCTCCCCACAGGCTCCAGGTGCACTTAAGCCTATCAAAAGGCCTAGGGGCAGGGAAGATCTTAAATTCTCATTCCCATAACAACACCAGATTGAGGTCTGAATGTGGAAAAAAAATGGGGGGGGGGCAGAGTTGAGCCTTTTACCTCTTTATTAAATATTTTATCTGGAATTCTAGGCATCATGGTAGCTATCATATTAAACATTGTTTCTTTTAATTAATCCAGACAGGCAGATAATTGAACAGCCACTGAAAACCAGGTCCTGATTTTGCTTTGGTTTTTAAGGAAATCATCATAGAGACATAAATAGGAGAACAGTTGAGGTACACTGTCAATAGGGGTGGAAATGGGACATTGTGAGTAAATTACAGACCTTGATGCTCTTATAGCGGAAAGAACACTGGATTTGAGTTTAGTTTTGCAAAACTAGACCAACTTCTGGACAAACAAAATGCAGCACAGTTATCCCATCCATGTTGAGACTTTCTCCATCAAGGTTTCAATATATCTCCGGTTGGCATCAGAAATTAAATGGGAATTTTGGGGGAGTTTTATGAAAGCTGCAAATTACACACAGAGGCCAACAGACAACACAGAAAAAGTTTAGAAATTCAGAAACGAATAAAATGTATGTATAGTATTTTTAAAAGACTTCTTTACAGCCATTCTTTCTTATTATTTTATTTTATTTTGCTTTTTGGAGGGGGAAGGTAGGTCACTTGGGGTTAAGTGACTTGCCCAAGGTCACATGACTAGTTTTTTTTTTTAAGTGTCTGAAACCTGGATTTGAACTCAGGTCCTCCTGACTCCAGGGCCATTGTTCTATTCATTGTGCCACCTAGCCACCCCGCTATACATATAGCATTATATAACATCAACATTTTTATCTTTTAATACCATAAAAATTTTAGACTTTCTCTGGCATAAAGGGAGAGCCAAAAAGTTTTACATAGATTTTCCAGATGGGGGTGGGATGCTGAGCCCCTAACCCACTGATATGGAAGGCATAACTGTTGTTAACCTGAAAGTTTGGTTAAAGGAGGCAAACAGGCAGCTAGGTGGTGAAGTGAATAGAGCACCAGTCCTGGAGTCAGGTGGACCTGAGTTCAAATCCTGCCAAAGACACTTGACACACTTACTAGCCATGTGACTTTGGGCAAATCACTTAACCCCAACTGCCCTCAAAAAAGCAAAAAAAATAAAAATAGAGGAGGCAAACGGATAGGTGATATGTAAATTCATATGGTTTATTCTTAAAGGTAGCCTAAGCTAGTGAGCTTATATATAGAAGGAGCCAAAACGTAAGTTCTGGCTGATAAAAGAATGACCAAAATTTTATATCCTTAGGACACTCCCAGGATGTCTGTGTCCTCAGATTTATGGTCTCCATATGTTTTTAACTATACTACAGGAAAGGAAGTTTCTTAGTTGAATAAGTTGCAAATAGGAATTGACAAGACAGTTGACAAAGTAGTGTCAGTTGGAAATTACTATCCCAAAATATCTGAATTTCCTCCATATATCATATGCCTCTGGGATACCAAGATAAGACAATTCCCACCACTCTGGTTGCAGGCATCCTGTCACAAACTGGTCTTTGAAGTTGCTGACACAGGAAAGGGCCTTTTTAGAGCAAAGTAAAGCAGTCTGATTGATTAGTTCAGGTTTTGACTCTTATTGGGGGTTCAAATGATCTGAAATTATTATTACTGTATTGCAACTTTAATTTATTTATTGCCTTTTGGAGGGCAATTAGGGTTAAGTAACTTGCCCAAGGTTACACTACATAGGCTTTACATATACAATGTAAATAAACACAGTGCTCTTTCTCTGGATGTGGATAGCATTTTCCATCATGAGTCTTTTGGAATTAAGACCAGGTTCTGAAGAGTCATTGTTGAATTAAAAAAAAAAAATTTCTGAGTTACTTGACACAACTCAAATCAAGTTTTTTTCTTTTTTAAAATCTAGTCCCTATTTCTATTACTTCACTATCTATCATGCCTTTAAGCATGTTTCCTTATCTAGCACAACCCTATTGTTTTCTGTCATGAATGCCACTCTTTTAGATTCACCAAACATCAAATTCTACTTTAGCTCATTTTAAGTGTGAATAGTTTTAAATATTTCTTGTAAACAACTCGTTAGATTCTTAATCCTAGCAATTCTAACATTGTCTGATTTTAAATTCATAATGATACCCTCTTGTTTTATAGGCAAGTCCTTCTAATTCATAACTATTTCCTCTCTCCCCTGCCCCCAAAAAAGGTGGTGGTACTGGGAGGAAGAGATAAAATCAATACTAGTCTATATGAATTCCTCAGTTTTACTGAAACAGCTCCCTCCCAAATTTGAAGTACACTCTTCAAGAAATATAGGTTATAGGTGTAGAGTGACTTAAGAGCATAGATGTGGCTAAGGTACCCATAAACATAGCAATCTAAAACCTAACACCTCTTTATGGTGCAGGGTTCTATCTGCCCAAATCAATGTTGTCTGGAATCTCCCTATAAATTTCTGGGGAGTGTTCGTCCAAACCCTAGAAAATAACCATCCATCTCTTAGATAATATGCTTTCTTTTTTATTTCCTGATTTTTTTGACAGCCATTGGGGTTAAGGATTAGACGGTTAGTTTTTCCTGTGGGTGGAGCTGGTGTGTCCGAGACCAGAACCAAATTCAGAGCCTCCGGGGTGCCCCTCAAGAAACATTATCCACTGCCCTCCCAAATCACGACAGTAAATACACCACCTGAAAACCTAAAAAAAACGACTTGTCAATTATTGGAATACTTGAACGTGTAACTTGTTCATTAGAAAGAAAAATTCTGAACAAAAGCAACACACAGAAAAACGACTATTCTACTGTTTCTTACGTAATTGTCAGGGGAGAGCGCGAACGCAGTCCCCCACTACCACAAATTATGCAGTCGAGTTTCCCGCATTTGGGGAAATCGCAGGGGTCAGCCCATCCGGAGTGCAATGGATAAGCCTCGCCCTGGGGAAACCACCTTCGTGATCATGGAATCACCCCTGCCAGGTAAGTATGCTATTTTTTGCTACGCTTGCCCTCTCCCTCGATACATCCACACATTAAGAACACGGTCATTAACACAACAGATTGACACCCCACACAGCAAGCTCCAGCCACGCAAACTACACAAATCTCAAAGCATTTCAAGCGTCGCAACGTAGGTAATCTGTATTTTTCTGAAGGAGTAACTAGTTGGAGAAAACAGGCCCCAAATACTTATTTGCATGCTCCCGCCTCCTTTATGACGTCATTCAGCCCCCGGAAGAATAATCGCCTAATAAATCAATATTCAAAGCAAATCGGACCTTGGACCAGGCAATGAGCTGTCTTATGCAACGTTAGGCACATCATCATTTCTCTGAGGAGAGAGCAGGTTCATTTTACTGTTGCGTTGGTTTCGTTTTATTTTTTTATTTCCGTACCGAGGCCATCCTAACTTACAATTAATCCAGTTCTCCATTCGCTTCGGTTCTCTGAACTTTTCCGAATCTGTCCTAGCTCAAGGCACGCCTCTTCCATGAAGTCTTTTCCCACAACTTCCCTAGCCAAAGAAGTCCGAGCTGTGGGCATTATCCCCTCTTCCATCCATCCACCTGATGGGGTACCTGGGGTCTAGGTCAAACCAACTTGTAAAATCAGTCTGTGTAGTTGTAACTACAACTTGTCCTTTACCACCCTTGACCTCTGCCCCTTCTCCCTATCCCACACTCCACCTAGGCAACACCCTGTGACCCCTTTGTTCTTAATCTCTTCATTTCTTCTGGGCCTGGCCCACACCCTCCTTTGTCCTTGCCTTTTGTCTCCTTTGGCCTGGCCCAAATCTTACCTAAACTATCTATTCACATGCTCCTCTTGGTCAGCTCTGACCTTTGTCTATGCACTGAGGCCCCTCCCGTCAGGTCAGCCCTGACAATGGCAGCCCTACCCTTTAAAGGTAAAAGCCTGTACCCCTCTCACTTGCAGGTCCCCTAAAGTACTCTTGCCCCCTTCTCATGGAAGCTTAACAATAAACTTCTACAACTCTCACTCCAATTAAGCCTGAGACCTTGAATTCTTTCCAGACGATATTGCAGGTTTTCTGGTCTTAGATAAGATCAGAATTCCTGCTGAACCTATTGGGATCTTGTCCCCCATCACACCCACCTGCCAAACGATTTTCCTGGCCATGTCATTTCCCTACTCTGGCATTTCCAATAGTTGCCTTATGTTGTAGGGATAAAATAGAAACTCTGACGATACTGAAAAGCTCTTCCTGCTGTCTATATGGTTCGGCCAGACTGGCCTTTCTCCCCTCACTCACGAAGGACACACTCCAATTCCTCTGGATCTTTGCCTTGGCTGTCTCCCATACCTGCAAGGCACTTCCTCTTCACCTTCCACCCTTAGCATCCCTTTTTTGCTTCAGGACTTAGCAAGACTTTAGGACCTTTTTCGTATATACATAAAGCCTTTCTAGATTTCACATCCCTTCCCAAAATTAGTTTTTATTCTAATTTTATGTAAACATACAAATTATATAAAAATGTATAGTCTTACATAAACATGATAAACTTCAACGAACATGGCCATTTCCATATACAAAGGAAAAATTACAGAGGCTTACCTATGAACCCTCAGTTGTTTTTTTTTTAAGTTCAATAACAAAATTCAATGTACTCCTTTCATCCTCTGTCTGTGCCTTCCAATGGAAGGACACCGTCTTTATTTTCAGTTTCTTTCTACCAGGAAAAGAATTATGATAAATATTTTCGCACATTTGGGTCTTTTTTGGGAAAAAGGTTTTTTGCTTTGTTTTTGAATTGTTAAGCTTTTCCTACAATTTAGAATTGCTCTATGTGAAGTCTGTATTTCCTATTGCTATTCATAAATCACTCTATTTAAATTAATTTACTTTATTTAAAAATGTTTTTCATTATGTATTTAACACAACTAGTGGCAGAAGCAGTGTGGGAAAACCGAGGAGATTTTGGGATTTACTACCCCCAAGACCCCCTTCCCCAATCTAGGTCTTAACCTGCTTTGGTAAACAGTTACTTCCCAGGGAAGTTCCCTCTACAAATGAAATTAACGAGTTCAAGTCTCTATCCTCTGAACATAAACATCAATAAAATTGAACATACAAAGAAAAATTAAACAGAGGAAGGATATTGCTTAATAGATTTGGATCTTTTAAACTTTTGTTTTGTATTTTTAAACTTTTTAAAATTAATTTATGTTTACTTTTAGTTTACATGATTCAGTTCCGCAATCCCTTGAGTTTCAAATTTTCTCCTTCTCCCTCTCCCTCTCCCTCTTCCTCTCCTCCCTCCTTCCCCCCCTCCATGGTGGCATACAATCAAATAGAGGATCTGCAAATATCTTCACATTAAACATTAGTCAGGTTGTAAAGAAACATTATAACCAATGGAATGAATAATGGGAAAGAGGAAACAAAACAAGAAAGAGAACAGGTAGTTTGCTTCAATCTGCATTCAAACTCTGTAGTTCTGTCTCTGGATGTGGACATGTCTTTCCATCATGAGTCTTTTGGAGTTGTCTTATAACCTTGCATTGCTGAAAAGAGTCCAGTCTATCATAGTTGGTCATCACACATACATTGTGTCTGTAATTGTGTACAAATTTCTCCTGGTTCTGCTCTTCTCACTCAACATCAGTTTGTATGTCTCTCCAGGTTATTATGAAGTCTGTCTGCTCCTCATTTCTTACAGCATAATAGTATTCTATTACATTTATATACCACAATTTGTTTAGCCATTCCCCAATTGATGGACATCCCCTTCCAATTCTTTGCCACCACAAAAAGAGCTGCTATAAATATTTTTGTACTTATGGGGCCTCTTCCCACTTCTATGCTCTCTTTGGGATACAACCCTAGAAGAGGTATTGCCGGGTCAAAGGGTATGGACTTATTTATAGCCCTTTGGGCATAGTTCCAGATTGCGCTCCAACATGGTTGAATCAGTTCGCAATTCCACCAACAATGCATTAGTATTCCAATTTTTCCACATCCTCTCCAGCATTTATCATTTTCCTGTTTTGTCATGTTAGGCAATCTGATAAGGTGTGATGTGGTTATTATAAAATAACCTCAGAGTTATTTTGATTTACATTTCTCCAATCAATAGTGATTTAGGGCATTTGAAAGATATGACTATAGATAGCTTTAATTTCTTCCTTTGAAAACTTTCTGTTCATATCCTTTGACCATTTATCAATTGGGGAATGACTTGTATTCTTATAGATTTGACTCGATTCTCTGTATATTTTAGAAAGGAGGCCTTTATCAGAGACACTGGTTGCAAAAATTATTTCATAATTTTCCACTTCCCTCTTATCTTGGTTACACTGGCTTTGTTTGTACAGAAACTTTTCAATTTAATATAATAAAAATTATCCATTTTGCATTTCATAATGCTCTCTAACTCTTGTTTGGTCATAAAATCTTTCCTTCTCCATAAATCTGAGAGGTAAACTATTCCTTGCTTTCCCAGATTGCTTACAGTATCAGCCTTTATACCTAGATTGTACACCCATTTAGACTTCATTTTGGTATACAGTGTTAGGTATTGATCTATGCCCAGTTTCTGCCATTCCAGTTTTCCCAGCTGTAATGGTAATGTAATTTGAATTTGAAGATCCCTTTGTGTTGGCAAAAGTAGCAGGTACTTAAGTAACTGATCAAACCTCTTATTGGGGAACAGAGGGTATGAACTACTGTCTCCTGGTAACTGACATAACAGGAAGGGGTTGGCTGAAGTAAGTAGGTAATACTGTGTATATAAGAAAAGCCCCAGAGAAGCACAGTCAGAATTTCCTTAACACTGAGATCTGGTGGCAGAGCAGCTACAGAAGAATGGAGATCTGAGTCCTGAGAACTTGTGGTGGTGGAGCTTCCTCTGGCCAGAGCCCAGAGCCAGGAGCCCAGGTGACTGAAGCATGACTGGGATGCTGAGACTTTGTTTGTGGCTTTGTTGAGCCTGGAATTCCCTGGAGCAGAAATGGTGAAGGAGCTGACATGGACCAGACCCTGTGAACTCCAGTGTGGAGCAGGACCTCCCCAGACAGCTGGTCAAGGAACTGGGAGCTGTCTGCCATTGAACCCAGGTCACAGTCTGGTGAATCTAGGTAGAATCTGGGACCATGGAAGGGGATCCAGGGAATCTGAGAACAGGCCCAAGTCAAGATGAAAAGACCTCTCCTTGGGTACTGAGTAATTATGGAATTATAGTTTACTAGTGACCTAAGGGGTGGAGGGTTTTGTGTATGATACTTAGTAAGACTTTGCTGAATAAGTGACTGATTGTACTTTGAGTACTTTGACTATTGTACTTTGAAACTACTGATAAGTGACTGATTGAATTAATCAAGACTTTGCCCCAAGAGTGGAAGACTTTGACTGAGTACTTTGAGACTACTGATAAGTGTCTGATTGAGTTAACTTAAGATTGACTATTTTACTTTGAGACTATGTTGTGAATATTATATTGTGATTTTCTGTGATAAGTTGTAATATGGTGAATGCTGTATTTTGAATTATGCTGTACCTTGATTTTCCATGTAGGTTTTGCTTTTGTTATAGAATAGAGTGATCACTATACTGAGTAATCAGAACCTTAAAAAAGCTGTTCACAGTAGCAGTTCTGGAAAGCTTCTGTGCATGGCATTACACCAGCAGTTTTTGTCAAGAGTGAGTTCTTAACCCAAAAATGTTTTGTATTTTTAATTTTAATTTTATTAACTTATCTTGCTAGAACATATGGATAGGGCCCAGAGGACCAGTTTTAGGCTTATTTCAGTAACACTCTAACTGAAAGCCAAGTAGAATTAGCTTCTATAACTGCAGGGGTGGGTGGTAGAGGAGGGGGAGAATTAACTCTCTACCTAGGGAAGACTGAGAGTTAAGAGTTTCAAGACTAAAGTTAAGGAGAGAGCAAGTAGAAAATAAAAACAGAAATTGTTTTTCTTTTTTTTCCTTGGTTCAATGGCCTGTTCTCTGACACAAACCCTTCCCTTTGATTACTGTGTCATCTCAGACTTCATCATCTCTGTCAGCATGTTTTTATATGCATTTGTAATGGAAATGCAAATTTAAAGATCTTCCCTGCCCTTAGGCCCTTTGATAGGCTTAAGAGACTCTGAGAACCTTTCTTGATTTGAAAATATACTCTGCCTCCTAATAGGCTGAATGTGGTCACATGGAGCCTGTGGTAGGGGGCTTCATTTTCAGGAATGCCCACACCTTGATGCTGTGTGATTGGGCAGTGGGTCAAGAGGGTGGTTACATTCTCTGACCCAGGAGAAGGCTATATAATTCCTGATGTGAGGCTTTGCTTTGAGGTTCACTTTGAGAAATGTTCTGTGATTTGATCAGATGAGACTGTGGGAAGCCATTGTTGAGAGCCCCCCCCTCCACCGGCTTTGAAAAACCCAGATGTTAGGGGCGGCCAGGTGGCTCAGCAAGTAAGAGTACCGGCTCCAGTGTTGGGACGACCTGGAGATCGAATCCCAGGCTCGGACACTCAGCACCACACCCAGAAATAAGTGGCCGTGTAACCTTGAGCAAGTTACTTAACCCTGATTGCTTAAAAAAAAAAACCCAGATGTTTATTTGGTATGGATGTAATGGTTGGGCAGTTTGAAAACCTGTCTACTTGAATCTGTTTCTCTGTCTTGATAATTCTGTCTGTATATTCTGAAGTTCAGGGTTCTGACCTTTTCCCCTGAACTAGGTAAACGATACATATTTGACTGATTAAAGTAAGCTTGTTAACCCATTTTGAGTTGCTTTCCTTTAACAAAGCAGATCTAAGAACCTGTGTTGTCAGCCACCCTGGGGACACTGGGGTGCTTGCTGATACAGCTTTTCACTTCTAAAATTTTCTAATCCCCCTCTCATACAGTGTAAACCATGATGTATAACAAAGATTTTTAAAAGTATAGGAAAATGAACCAACATATCTTCAGCATCTGGCAGTATATTGCAGTTAGTTCTGTTTAATGAAGCAAACAATTTTTTTTTTATTTAGCATGGACCAAGTGCTTTTACAAAGTATGTATTGGGTCAAGCAGACAATAGTAAGCTAAGAAAGCATGTTCCCTGCCTTTTAAGAGCTGTATAACCGAATGTAATGGAAATGCAAATTTAAAGATCTTCCCTGTCCCTAGGCTAAAGTGCACCTGGAGCCTGGGGTGGGAGGCTTGTTTTTCAGTAGATACTTCTTGATTGGCCAGTGGGTCCAGAAGGTTGTTACATTCTCTGAGCCTGGAGAAGGCTATATAAGCCCTGATGTGTAGCTTTGTTTTGGGGCTCACTTTGAGAAGTGGTCTGTGATTTGATGAGATGAAACTCTGGGAAGCCGTTGTCCAGGGGGGCCCCCCGCTCCCCCCCCCAGCTTTGAAACCCAGATGTTGATTTGGTATTGATGTAATGGTTGGACAGTTTGGAAACCTGTCTACTTGATCTGTTTCTCTGTCTTGATAATTTTGTCTGTATATTCTAAAGTTCGGGGTGCTGACCTTTTTCCCCCTGAACTAGGTAAACGATATATGTTTGACTGATTAAAGTAAGCTTGTTAACCCATTTTGAGTTGCTTTCCTTTATCAAAGCAGATCCAAGAACCTGTGCTGGCAGCAACCCTGGGGACGCCTGCTGCTACACCGAATGGAGAGTGGGGTTGGAGGTGTGTGCCACTACACTATGTATGTAATGTATAATAGAATACGGAGAATGCATAAGAAAATTCAAAAGTATTACTAAAGGTATGACTAGGGAAATATCTTTCCTTTTCATTTAGAGATTTTCATCTAGACTTTTAGAAATCGTATTAGACACTCCATAAATGAAGCCTTGTTGAGGTTTATGACAGGAAGGCAAAAGACTGATCAACTATGAAAACTGACTTGCTTTAAAACATTTTTAAAGGAATCATGAAGGATATGGGACTTATTAACTGGTCAAGGTTTCAATAGATAAAAATAGAACAAAAAGCATATATAGACGAAAATAAAAAGATTTGGTTATTGTGGGTAAATTACGAGTCACTTGAATCTTTAGGGATTTGGTGTACTGTATTACGAAATGAAAAACTCGTTCCGTGTTCAATATTTAACAGTTCATGAAAACACCAACCCCAAATCTAAAAACGGTAACTGGTTAACAGCTTTGAAAACTGTATCTGAACACCTAAATTACACGTTCAGGTTATGGATTATAACTGAAGAATTAGCAAGAAAGTGACACTAGCAACAAAAACTAACCGCTCCCAAGAATGCGACATACTCCTAAAAGACTTCTGTTCTTCTAACGAATTAATCAGGGGAGAGCGCGAACGCAGTCCCCCACTACCACAAATTATGCAGTCGAGTTTCCCGCATTTGGGGAAATCGCAGGGGTCAGCCCATCCGGAGTGCAATGGATAAGCCTCGCCCTGGGGAAACCACCTTCGTGATCATGGAATCACCCCTGCCAGGTAAGTATGCTATTCCTTGCTATGCTTGCCCTCTCCCTCGATACACTCACACATTAAGAACACGGTCATTAACACAACAGATTGACACCCCACACAGCAAGCTCCAGCCACGCAAACTACACAAATCTCAAAGCATTTCAAGCGTCGCAACGTAGGTACAATTCTCTGACCCTCTAATCTGTATTTTTCTGAGAGAGTAATTTGTCGGAGAAAATGTCCCCAATCCTCATCTGCATATTGCCTGCCCCTTTTTGACGTCACCCACCAAGGCTGCGGGAGACCACTTTCTAACTGGAAGTAGGGGAAAACTGGGAAAGGAGTTGGGTTGTGCATGATTAAGCATTTTCTGATCTTAATGGGATGAAACCAGCATGTTTTCTCTTTGATTTGATTTTTACTTCTTATTCATTCATTCATTCGTTCGTTCGTTCATTTATTTGCCAAGCCCTTCGGAATTTGAAGAGCCAAACGAGTTGCCCAGTTTTCTCTATTCGCCTCCCTTCCCCTCTCCGCATTGCCGACTCCGCCCTAGCTCAAGTCAAGCTTTTTCTAGGAAGCCTTTTCCATCCCCACCCTCACCCCACAGCCCCAGAAGCTGACAATGCAATCTGGGCGCTCGCCTCAACTATTACAGCAGCTTCCTAGTTGCTCTCCCTGCCTCTGTCTTTCCGCCTCTCCATTCTTCCTCCACCCATCGGCCAAACTGATTTTCCTGACTATGGCCCTCCTCTACTGGGACAACGCCAGGGGTCCTCTTTTGCCGTGGGGATAAAATAGAAACTCGTCTGTTGGCTTTGAAAACCTTTCACAAATCGGCACCGATCTACCATGCCAGTCGTCTTATACATTATATCACTCCCTCTTATCTAAAGTTCGGCCAAATTGGCCTTCTTCCCGTGGTTTACCAAGTACACTACACATCCTCTTGCTGTGCCTGACTACGAAGCCTGAAATGTACTTCCTTTGAAATGTACTGTACCTGTCGAGTCCTTAGTTTGCTTGGAGATTCAGGTGAGACATCACCTTCTACATAAAGCCTTTTCAGATGCCCGTCTGTACCTCCCTAATGCCTTTCTTCCCCAAAATTATTTTTTTATTTTGCGTTATTATAAACCCAACAAACCTCGGTGAATACAAACATTTCCATATATAAACAAGAAACAACAGATTGCCTATGAAACTGTGAATTGCAGTATACTTTTTTAAAAAGTGTAACAAATTCAACATGCTCCTGCCAATGCTGTCTTGCTTGTCTGAATTTCCCTCTGTTCTTGTCTACTCTCCTTTTCTAAAAAATTGCTTCACTAATGTTCTTTCCTGCTCTTTTGGTATCACTATCACTAGGCTACCTGGCCTCCAAAAGCCATCCTTTGTATCAAATAACCTTAAACAAAAGCAACACCCATACATTGACCATACCTGGGCCTCTCTGCTATGAAATGGAGAGTCTTCTTTCCCAAAATAGACTGGTAGTTATTATCACATTCTCCACATTAATTTCCATTTTTGACATATATTTATTTGAAGAGGGGAAGGCAGGGCAATTGGGGTTAAGTGACTTGCCCAAGGTCACACAGCTAGTAAGTGTTAAGTGTCTGAGTCCAGATTTGAACTCAGGTCCTCCTGACTCCAGGGCTGGTGCTCTATTCACTATTCCACCTAGCTGCCCCTAACATGGTATTTATTGTCATCTCACAAGCTTACTCTTTTCAATAGCCTGGGATGGGGGCTAGGCAGAATAATAAAGCCTTGGTTTTCCTCATACTTTCTTTTGTGAAATGGGTCATATAAATCAATGGATAAGTTTCTGCACCCTTACAATCATTTGCTTGTTAGTCTTTAATCGATACAGCTAGGAAGGCGGCAGGAGAATTTCTGGCTCAGTACTGTTCTTGCCACTGTGATGGGAATGAAAATCACTCCGACTTTTGAGGCCACTATGATAAGAAGAGAACATTGGTCCAGTCTCTTTTTTGAGCGTCTAGACATTGTGTCTCAAACTTGAAGGTCACAGCACCTGCAAGATCAAGGCTAATAAAGAAGCTCCAACTCCTGTTTTGACCAGCTGGCAGACATTCTTATTGTTCTTATCTTCTATAATTTGTTTCCAGTCACGTGTATTCCCTTCCCTTTCCTCCTGCTTTCTGCAAAATTCCAGTTTTCTATACTGCTTTTGTATTCACATTCTACATAAGTTCCTGAAACTCATGCTCTAGGCTCTCTGACTATTTTTTGTACAGATGAATCTTCCTGAGCGTAATAAAATTCTGCAGATAATTGGTGATTTGGTGATTGACTGTAGTACTTAATCAATGGACTCTCTGAAAATTTTTATATTAAACAAGCATTTATTAAGTATCTTCTACGTTGCAGACACATAATGCCACACTTCAAGGGAAAGCTGGAATGGAGTCTTCCCCTACCACAAATTATGCAGCTGAATTTCTTGCATTTGAGGAAATAGAAGGAATGAGTCCAACTAGAATGCAATGGATAAGCCTCACCCTAGGAAAACCAGCTTTTTGCAAGACATTTTAGAAATATTATCTCATTTAATCTTCACAACAACCCTGGTAGGCATATTATCCCCATTTTACAGTTGAGGAAACTGAGTGAGACAGAGGTTAAGTGACTAGCCCAGGGTCATACAGCTAGAAAATGCCTGAGGTCAGATTTGAATGGAGGTCTTCCTGATTCCAGGCCTAATCTTCTATCTACTGTATCACCTAGCTGCTTACCTGGTAGGAATCCTTATAAGCAAAGCTGAAAACCAGTAAAAGCTTGCTGGGATTGTGAACTACCTTCCAAAGTTCTGAGTGTTCAGGGGTTAATAACATCCCAGTATAAGGCCCACTCAGAAATGCTATTGGATGTAGAAATGAATTGATAAGGGGCAGCCAGGTGGCTCAGCAAGTAAGAGCACCGGCTCCAGTGTTGGGATGACCTGGAGATCGAATCCCGGCCTCAGACACTCAGCACCACACCCAGAAATAACTGGCCGTGTAACCTTGAGCAAGTTACTTAACCCCGATTGCTAAAAAAAAAAATTAAAAAAAAAGAAATGAATTGATATCACTTCTTCAGGTTCCTGACAGTGTTGGCTGGTGACTAGAAGTACAAGCATGTGCTTAGAATCAGGGGACCTGGTCTTAAACCTCAGCTCTGCCACTTGTAATACTGGTTTTCTTAGTTATATTTCTATTCCTAGTGACATTTATATGTACAGTGTTAGATATTGGTCTATGCCCAATTTCTGCCATACTATTTTCCAATTTTCCCAGCAGTTTTTGTCAAATAGTGCATTCTTATCCCCAAAACTGGAGTCTTTGGGTTTATCAAACAGCAGATAACCATAGTCATTGACTGCTGAATCTCCTGTACCCAATCTATTCCTTTGATCCACTGCTCTATTCCTCAGCCAGTCCCAAGTAGCTTTGATGACTGCTGCTTTATAATACAGATTAAAATCTGGTATGGCTAGGCCACCTTCATGGAACTCTTTTGAACCTGAAGTATACTGATAACACATAAATACTGGTTCATATATTTTGGCTTCATGGAATATCCCTAGGATAAAAGGCAAATTTTGGAATAATATATTTTTATACTGAAAAAGTTGTTCTATGTAATATGTTAGATGCATGTTTTTTAATGATTAAAGTTACAGAGGGAATATATTGCTAGTAGTGCAATTTTTATCACAGAATTCCTAATCATACCACCCCTAGAGCACCAAGGGAAGGGATTGATTGGGGTTCTGCAGCCTATTCTGGGAAATGATGAATTAAGACATTGTTTACTGTCAAAATGCAAATACCTTGGAAGGGGTAGCAAAATAAGTATTATTAGCATTAATAATAACACCAGTGTGAATTAAGTTTTTTTTTAAATTGTTGACTGATATACAAAGTATATGGAGGGAAAGAAATTATATATATGGGGAAAAAATTGCAACCTTGTTAATATTTTAAATGATGACCAAAAGATCACCAATAACTCCTAACCTACTGTCTCACCTATACAAAATCTTTATGAGGGTTAGCTATTCGGTCAGGTGGTTGGCTAATCAGTCTACAAGCGTTTCTTATAAGCTTGCTCTATCCAGGCATTGTGCTAAGTACTGGGAATACAGAAAGGCAAAAATAGTTCATGCACTCAATTGATGGAAGGTAATTTCAGAGGGGAAAGCAATAGCAGCTAGGAGAGGGGAGGGAAACAGCCTCTTGCCTAGGGCATCCTTGATTAAGGTAGTAGTAGAGAAGCGGCAGCCACTAGGTGGCGCCATAAGTGCACAGGTCCTAGAGATCTGAGTTGAAATGGGATGTCAGACACTACTAGCTGCTAACCTCAGTAAGTCACTTAACCTGTTTGCCTTAATCCTCTTGAGAAGGAAAAGGTAAACCATTACAGTATCTTTGTCAAGAAAACCCCATGGATGGCTATGGGTTCAAGAAGAGTCAGAAACGACTGGTCAACAACAAAAGAAGAAGCAGATAGCATATAAAATCGTGGGAAGCAAAAAGCATTTTTCTAATTAAAAAATATGTCAATAACAATAGGTATTCCTAAGCTGATCTGTAAAGATGGTCATGTTGGAAGGAGGAAGAGACTCAGGTGTGATTGGGCTGATGCTTTCCTGGTTTATATCCTTCCTGGAAAAAAGTCTTGTTCCCTAGCTGGTCCCAAAGCATTGGATTGTAATGACTCTGTGTCCAAAGGTCAGTGACATCACACTACATGCCCACCACTTTGTGAATTCTGTGAAAATTAGTGAAAGTGGCAGCAATCTCTTAAGTGCTCTAGCTGAGAGGGTTTTGGGTAAATCCACTGCATGAAGCCAGGTGGTGCAGTGGATAGAGCACAAATCCTTTTATTAAGGAGATTTGTTCTGTGAAGTTTGGATTCAGTCAAAGGGCTGCATTTGAGGACCTAGAGGGTCATATGTAGCCTTTAGGAGGAAGGTTCCCCACCCCTGGTTTAAGGCTTATGTCTCCATCCAGATTATTGAAATGGACACCGAGACTGAACAGAGACGAGAATAGATAAAGCCAATTCAGGGAGCTTTTATTAGCCAGCCGGCTGCAGACTCAGGAGCAAGTCACAGAGAACTGCCCGGAGCCATGGTCAAGGCAAGGCATATAAAGGCAAAAACCACAAGCTTATCTAAGTGTACAGGGTACAGAAAAGCTGCAGCTGGGGTCAGATACAAAGAATGTCACACTTATCTGGTGCAACAGCAGGGTTGGTCAAGTTCAAGATGGTCTTTGGGGCCCCTGGCTAGGCACGTACAAGTTCAGGAGGATTTCAGTAATTCTCCAAACTTGTTACATAGAGGGGCTTAGTATATGAGGCCATGGACATTTCATTATGATAGCATCTCTACTATCACACCTGCTAATGATAAAGATAATAATGTAATACATTACTGTACATTACATTACATACATTGCTTCAGTGCTTTGAGGCTTATGAAATGCTTTTCTTACAACAATCTTGTGAAATAAACAGTGCAACTTTTACAATCAAGATAATTGGTTGACCCTTCTACCCATAGTGGAATTTTGCTATAAAAACTCAATCCAATTCTCCATTTGAAACACTCTCTTCCATTTGAAGAATGAATTTCACCCTTGCTTCTTTCCTTCACTCTTCTCTCTCCACACACACACACACACACACACACACACACACACACTCATTCTGGGTGCCAGCAATAGATGTGGACTCTGTAGGGTTGGAAGTCATACAGGCCAACCAGCAAGCTATGGTATGGACAGCTATAGAGAGCTATAGAAAGTGACCAGATACACATAGAACCCCAGGGGAGCCTTGGCATGAAGGAGACTAAGTTCCACTGAACACATGAAACTGTCCAAAGTAAGACTTTCCAGGAAGCTGACAGATTGGGCATTAGAACACTTTCCATTATTTCAAGGAGTGATTACCTGACCATCCACAGGGGCAAAAGATACTTCAAGTCTGAGAAGTCCAGGAATGAAGTGAACTTCCAGGGTGAAGAGGTTTTTGTGGCATGGTAGACAAAGTCCAGCATGTCAGGAGTATAGCCTGAGGAAAAATGAAGGTAGGCTTTAGAAGACATTTTTTGGGAGGTAGGAGTGGGATGGGGTGGTGAGAAACAATATTGCCACAAACGAGAAGTCTGGAGCTGCTGACCTTAATTCCAAAGAAAATACAACCTTTGACCCATTCTGATGTTGCTTATAGGTAAAGCTGATTGAGTTCAGGCCTCTGAATTAGCATATCTTAAACTGCCGCTTAAGCTGATTATGTTGCAAGGAAGGAGAACAGAAGGACATGAGACCTTGCTATGGCATAGCTTTGTAGTTGTAGAGAATCAGGTTACCTGGGTGGATTTTTCTGGTGTTTGTATGGTGAAGTGGATAGAGTACGGTGCTTGGAGTCAGGAAAACTCATCTTCCTGAGTTCAAATCTGGCCTCAGACACTTACTAGCTGGGTGACCCTGGGCCAGTCATTTAACCCTATTTACTTTCTTCATCTGTAAAATGAACCAGAGAAGGAAAGGGCAAACCACTCCAGTCTTTTTGCCAAGAAAATCCTAAATGGGGTCACCAAGAATCAGACATGACTGAAAAACCACTCAACAACAATAGTGGTGTTGTAGGTGTCAGAGAGAAAACTCTTGAGCATTTCGTTTCTAAAAAGCTTCTTCAAGTCTTAGACCAATGAGCCAGGCAGAGATGACCCTTGTATCACAAGGTCAGCGACTGTAGTATTCTTGTCGATATTTTCTGAGCCTTCCCTATTTTTTCAGGTGTACCTGGGTCAGAGGTTGTGGGAATCTGGAGTCACAGGATCCTGACAATATGGTGTGAATTTAGGGGTGCCATTAAAAAAATCTCCATCCCACCACTGCCCCCCTCCTTCTCCACTCCCGACATCCCTCAACTCACCTTAGTGAGCTGTTAGAGGACCTGGTTTTCTGAAATCTTCTTCATCATTTCTTACAGTATAACAGTATTTCATCACAATCATATACCACAATTTAGTCAGTCATTCCCCAATTGCTGGGTATCCCTTCAAATTCCAATTCTTTGCCACCACAAAAAGAACCGTTATATATATTTTTATACATATAGGTCCTTTTCCTTTTCTTTGATCTCTTTGTGATACAGACCTAGTAGCAGTATTGCTAAGTCCAGGGGTATGCACAGTATGCTCTTTGGGCATAGTTTCAAATTGTTCTTCACAATGTCTAGACCAGTTTACAACAGTGCATGGATAGATCTGTTTTTCCACATCCCTTCCAACATTTGTCATTTTCCTTTTCTGTCCTGGTAGCCAATCTGATAGTTATGAGGCAGTATCTCAGTTATTTTAATTTGTATTTCTCTAATCAATAATGATTTAAAGCATCTTTTCAAACCTCACAGAACAAATCCCCTTAATAAAAGGATTTGTTCTGTAAAACTTGGACTCAGTCAAAAGGCTGCACTTGAGGACCTAGAAGGCCACATATGGCCTTGAGGTCGCAGGTTCCCCACTCCTGGCCTAGAATGTTTAGGTTGTAGGGGTTTTGAATTAATCTCTTCCTGACCTCCATTGGGGAGTTGAAGGTTTTTGAACAAGGAAATGTTGAGTAAAGGAATGAGATGATGAAAATGGCATTTTAGGAAGATTAACCTGGAAATAGTGTGCAGAATGGAGAAGCAAAGGCAGTAGAGGCAGTCATTTCAGACAGCTATCCAGTTTGATGCCAAATTCACTGAAACTGGGTGTGTAAAGTACTGACATACAAAAGTAAACAAATTATTGTTCGGCTGGATTTTTCACTTTTCACCTTTTGCTAGTGGCAGGTCTACCATACCTTAATCTTATATTAACCAGTCATATGATCATAACCAGGGTCCGTTAGCTGTTATAAGGTATGGGAGCATATTAAAAATCTCTGTTTTAGTTCAATGGAAAATATTAAGAAACAAACATTTTTCCAGCTTAAAAATCTTTTCTGAACTTGACTGCTTAGGAAAAGGTGCAGAATGTTAAGAATAAAAAAAATGAAGACCTGGGGTGAGGATTGGAAAATGGATGAAGGATGGTAAGCAAACTTAGAAGAAAAAAATGCTTTTTATCTAGTATCTAGAGAGTTTTGTCTCCTTATTCCCTGAAGGAATTAGTGCAACTGAGTGTACTATTATCCCCTTTGTTCCTGTCACAACTAGGCCGCCTGTGTTTACAAGGTAAGTGTTAACAAATGGGGTGCCAGGACATTTGGACTAATTGATCTTTTTCATGGATGGAGATGATACATCTGAAGTAAGTAACAAAAGGGGCAGAGCCCATGGCCAGGGTGCAATCTGGAACACTGAGAGTTCAAAGAAATAAGCATGGAAGAATCATATCAATAAGAGGAAGCAGGAGCTGAGGCATCATAGGAGTGGACTGGGTCAGCCCACAGGCAGAGATATCCAAAGCAACAGCCAAATGGGGGACTTGCCAGAAAATGAAGGGGTTCGGAAGCTAAGGAAAAATAAAACAGACTTTTATGGCAGATTTATATTTGTTAGCCAGAATTTCTTTTTAAAGGGAAATGCTGTCAGATGTTTAGAGACAGCTAGGTGGTGTAGTCAGCAGAAATTGGGCCTGGACTCAAGAAGGCAAGTTCAAATCCAGCCTTAGACACTTGCTAGTTATGTGACCTTGCATTGAAGTGCCCACCAGAAATTATACACCAAAGCCCCCTGCCAGTTGCAACCTGCTAGAAGGGGACCCCTACCAGGGTCCCTGGAAACCACCTAATAGGCCATAATAGTGAGGGAACGTTTCACCTGTGTTTCTAGAAACGTGCCACAGATTCCCACGGATTCAGGTCTGTTTATGTTTGTATCCAAGGCTTTGCTAAGGGATCATGGCTTCGCTTCACTTCAGTAGGAGCAATACTAAGGCTTTGCTTCAATAGGAACAATACTAATGGCATTGCACCCCCTTAGAAACGTATTCTGTTGCTAGCAACCACATTTTCTATAAAACTATGTCTAACAGAAAGCTCTCAGCTGTCTTTCCCTCTGAGAGGCCGTCACCGGCCGGTTAATAATCACTCCTATCAAACTATAATTGGTTTCATTGTCTTGCTTTCTCCGTTGTCCATTACAGGGTGAGTCACTTAATCTCTGTTTGCCTCAGTTTCTTCAACTGTAAAATGGGGATATTAATAGCACTTATTTCCTTGTTGTTGTTGTTTATCCTTCATTTCTCAAAGAGGACCATGACACCAGGGAGGTGATGCCATGACATGCAAGTGAATTGGATTTAAGTGAGGGAGGGCTGTGCAAAGTCACCAGCTTCCAAATGAAGTAATATTTGTAAAGAACTTAGCACAGTGCCTGGTACATAGTAGGGTTCTATATACATCATGATGCTGATGGGTCCTTCCTAACTTTTATCCCAGTTCTGGTCCTTGTCATGTTTGGGAATCCTAGAAAAGAGGTCATTCTGTGAGACAAATTCCCCACTGCTCGAGGCATGATAGATGAGATAGATAGAAGCTTACACTTTAGATAAGTAAAAGCAAAGAGAATTCATGGAACCATAGGAATCAGGAACAATGATCTGATGGATTTACCCTTAGTGTAAAAAGTATCATCTATTTATACAAGAAGTATGTATGGTTATACTCCCTCTCTGCCCTGTCTGTTCAATATGACATAGCTATGTTAGAAGCCATGTCTGATGGCTCTTATTTACAGCCCGCTCATCCATCTTCCTCTACCCAGGCAGTGGCACTTAGAACATTTGTTCTCAGGGATCTTCTTTCACACAAAAGTACGAGTGAGTGATGACAGCCTTCCTAGGATAGTTTCTTCCAGGTGTATCTACATTTTTAACTGGTGGAAAAGCTTTAAGTTTTTTCTGCATGGGTATGCTGGAGCCAGCTCTGACCACATCCCTAAAGTGATTGTTCACTTTTCATTGTGAGTATTTATACCTTGGGAACTGGCAAATCAATTCACAGGTCATAACAGGAACAAAGGAATAGATGAATGTGATAGTAATGGAATACAAAGATCCCCCTGTATTGGCTTGGTTTTCAAATTGATTGTGTTAAAACCCAGAGCTTGTTAATCCCACCTGTGGGATGGACTTGATGTGAAAAGAAAGTCCTGAACTGGGAGGAGCTGGTGACGTAGATTTGGAGAGACAAGAGAGAGGCAGAAGAACTTTTTGGAAGCAGCACCTCGTGGAGGCAGAGAGAGACTGAGAGGATTGCTGAGGGCCACTTTGAATTGCCCTGGACTTTTGAGACCTGCCCCCTGAGCTGCCAAGGACTGAGGAGACATGGCTGTTTTGCTGGTACTTTGTCTGTCTGTTTTGATGTTGTTTTGCCAGATTTGTCCACTGGTGCCAGATTTTGTCCTTTTGTTGAAGAAGTCCTGGAACCTGGCTGTTGGCTAAGAGCTCCTGAGACTGTCCTGCAGACAGACAGTGAATACTGTCCACTGGTGAAGGACAGTGCTGTTGTTGCAGGGGTCTGGAGACTGTCCTGCAGACAGAGTGAATACTGTCCACTGGTGAAGGACAGTGCTGTTGTTGCAGGGGTCTGGGAACCTTTCTGTTGGTTCAGAAGCCCTGAAGAAGGACTTTCTTGTTGTATGTTTACAGAAATCCTGGGAGAGGGTTTTGCTAATGTTTTCAGGGGTTCTAGGACTGTTCTACAGACAGAGGATGAATTAATGAAGGGACTGGCAATGTATCTTGTGGCCTTGCTAAGTCTTGTCTCCCCAGGAACTAAGATTGCTGAGAACTTGCCTCCGGTCAAGATGAAGAAAAGACCTCCATTTGGGTATTAAGTGCTGTGCTTAAACTTGTTGTAACTCTGGGGTAGATTCAATTGTGATCCAGGGGTGGGGAACTTTTGACCTTTTTGTGTTCTGTGATTGAACAAATGAATGTACTTTACTTGTGTTTGGAAACTAATCTCGATTTGAGAAGAGGGGCTTTGTGATGGACTAAATGAAGGTACAGCCTAGGGGTGGATCAGTATTTAGAACAGGGACTTTGTAATTGATTGAATGATTGGAAGGTCCTGGGGTGGGGTAGTACTTGGAGATTATTTAATCACACTTAGTAAATGCTGTATTTGGAATGATGTCATGTTTTGATCTTCTCTGTTCTTGGTTTGTCACTGAATAAAATGGAGAGCACCTATGCTGGTATTCTGAACCTTGGGAAGTTGCCTTTCCATTCCTTACGTTATATTACAATGAACAAGGTGATTTAGATGGACAGATATAGTACATATCTGCTGCACCCATTTGGAAAATGCGGAGGCAATGCTCTAAATGCTTGATAAATATTTTTTATTCTAAGTTTTACTGCCATCAGTCCATATCTCAACCCTCATCCTAGGTCTTAATTTTTTCATTCTTAACTTTCTATTCACTTTCCTAAGTGGAAAAGCTCTGAAAGTATTTTAAAGTAGAAAAACAGTTATTTCTTAATATTTTTAGGTGAACTAAAAAGGAGGTTTTAAATGTATTTCAGTATCTTGTAGCAAATCATGGCTTGATTTATTGTTTTGTTGACTGTCTACACTTAAGAAAGTGATGGAAAAGCCATTGTCAGGATCCACATGCCAAGACCACTCCTTTCTTTTCACTCCTCTATTTTTACTATTAAGAGACACCCTGTTTTCCAAAACTAAGGGCCAGCAAGCAAGCTGTGTCCTAAGTTTGGCATAACAACAATCATTTGAATGCACCCTCTAGATGAACTCAGCCACAGCAAAATCCCAAAATTGTTTCACATCAGCATCAGGTGGTCTTTAAGCTTGGACAAGCACTTGTATTATCCATGTTCTGGTCATGAAGTCCTGCTATGAAGCCCTCACTGTCAGTGCTACAGTTCACTCAGTAGCCATTGGGATTTGTCCACACTAAAATGGGTCTCCTACAGGGGAGGGAGGGGTCACATATGTGTATAGTTTCCCTCCTCCAGTGGAAGAAAGCTTTTTTTTTTTTTAATTTTTTTCTTTTTATAAAGCAATCGGGGTTAAGTAACTTGCTCAAAGCTACACGGCCAGTTATTTCTGGGTGTGGTGCTAAGTGTCTGAGCCTGGGATTCAATCCCCAGGTCATCCTGACACTGGAGCCGGTGATCTTACTGTGCTACCTGGCCGCCCCATTTACATAACTTCTCAGAACCAGACATGTCCTTATACACTTCATAATAAGGGTCATGACAATCTCAAGACAGATACTATGAAATAAATCATGGCAGCTATAGTTTAATAGGCCTTGCAACAATCTTCCCTCATGGCTGAGCTCTGCCCAGAGAGGAGAGAGTATCCAGAGAAGGTGACTGACAGAGTCAAAGTCAGGAGATAGGTCCAGGAAGATGAATATTGAGAAAAGGCCATCAGGTTTGATATTTAAGGGATTATTGTTAACTTTGAAGAGAACAGTTTCAGTTTAATGATAAGCCTAGAAACTAGATTGCAATGGGTTAATAGTTAAGTGAGAGGAGAAGTGGTGTGGGTACCAAGTGTTGAAGAAGTTGGGGATAACTAGGAAGTTTGAGGAAAGGATCCAGGAAGTGAGAAGAAAGGTAAAGCTACTGATTTACCATTTATTGAGAATTTTGTGCATATAGTGTGATTCTCAACTTGAGGGCTCAAGCTCTAACCGATACAGATAATGGATAATGCTTAGATGTAGGATGACCCTGGGCTGTAAAAAGTTGCTCATCATGGGAACAATGATGATCTTCTGAGGAAGGATTTAGAGTGAAGGAAACAATTTCTTTTCGAGTAAAAATATTTTCACGGAATAATGGGGGTGAAAAAAACAACAGTTAGACAAAAGAGATAAAGGAGCATTTGGAGATACTTTTGTTTACAAGCTTTAAATGAGATAAAAACCTTGAGAAAAGAGACATTAAGATCCTTCTGAAAAGCAATTTGAAATTATGCAAAAAATAAAGTGATTAAAATGTCTATACTCTTTGACTCAGAATTTCTAGTTAGGCATAAGGAAAGGCTCTATAAATACCCAAATATTTGCTTTCACTTTTTTTTGTGACAGTAAAGAAAAAAATAGGTCTCCATTAATTGGGGAACAGCTAAATAAATTGTGGTATGTGGACCTGATAAGAGTATTACTGTGCCATAAGAAATGATGATCACAATAAATGAAGAGACCTGGGAAGCCTTATGTGAACTGATGCAAGGTGAGTTAAGCAGAACCTGGAAAACAATGTACACAATGACTGCAGTAATGTAAGTGGATAGTACAATTAATAAAAACCCTATAAATATGAAGCACATACTGTATGCTGGGCATTGTACTAAGTGCTGAATAACAACACAACTGAAACTAAATGCTGCAAAATTATAACGACCAAGGTTGCTCTAAAAGGAAAGAGATGGGGATTGATTAGTGTGGAACACCGAATATAATGTCAGGTTTGGGGCTTTTATTTTGTTTTTGATATGTTGGTTAGTTTTTTGGAACTTTTTTCTTTCTTCTTCCTTTAAAAATTTTTTTTATTACAAGGAATAGCTTTCTAGGAAGCGTGGGAGGGAAGAATACAGCAGAAATGTAAATGATAGAAAAAGAAAAGCAATAAAATGTATATTAAAATAAAATAAAAAAACCCAACAACCTTTCTAGAAACTTTTTAAAACTTTATCTTCCAAAAAAGGCCTGAAGGAAAAAACAATGCTCTGTAGGGCATATAAAGGGAAATGCTGCTAATTCTAACGCATAGCAACAAGGAAAATGGAGAAAATTTATTCCTTTGTATTGGGGAGGCAGCCCCCTACATACTTATATTCCGAGGAGGGGGATACCTCTGATTTTTCCATGTCATGCAGAAACCAATCCTTTCTTTCCCTAGCCCTCTCCTCAGTTTTAGAGGTAATTATATTAATCTCAGTTTAGGCCCTCTAGGGAATGTCTGAAGCTGTCTTAGTTTTTTTCTCTCAGAAAAAAATTCCCTCCAATCCTCTCTGAGTCCTTCCTCAGTCATAGTTCCCTAGCCTTCCTTCTTTTCCTTTAGGTCTAATAACACTGACAATGACAGTACCTCTTTATTCCAGTGCCTTCCCTTGGCTAATTATTTTCGATTTATCCTGCACGTAGCTTGTTTTGTACATTTGTTTGCTTGTAGGTTCCACCATTAGAATATAAATTCCCTGAGGACAGGGGCCTTCAAGGGCCTCTTTTTGTATCCTCAGAATTCAGCCCAGTAACTAGTACATTGTAGGCACTTGATAAATGTTTATTGCTCAGTAAATCAGCCTCAAGTAAGAGTGACACTGTGAGAGGGAGTGTCCAAGGAGGCCTTTTTTTTCATTAATCTTATTGGCTTATTTTGACTGTTGTAAATCACACCTTACTGTTATTGGTGGTACTGATATATGAATTTGTACCTTTAGAAGTGAGGTTATGTGATGGATTATCAGCATTATTATTCTAATTACTACCACGACAGCTATGTATTGTCTATTTATTGAAACCTCAAGTGCAGCCTCCATTAAGCAAAAGAAAATTTGTATTAAGTATGACTTATTGGAATTCTCTGTGTTTGCATTTTGAGTCAAGTTAATCCTTGAGACATGGTCATTTGTGGTCACATAAGTCTTCAGGTCAAAAGTTCAATAATGTTTTCTTTCTTTCTTTTTTTTTCTTTGTAACTTCCTTAAAAAAGTTTTGCTCCTCTCTGTACTCTGACCCTATCTGCCCAACTATTAAGATAATGGTGGCTTCTGTCCACTCCTTGACCTTTCCTCCCCTCTCCCCACCCTCCCCTCTTCTAAGATAACAGTAAATTCTGTTAAGGTTATTCTCAGGGTGTTTGCTAGTACCCAAGCTGAGCAGATTTTATATATCCTGTTACTGACTTTTCATTTGAGATCCCCATGTCTGTAATAAAATCCTTCAATAAACCCTATGGTAATATATGTCAGTTGAACATTAGCTTTTGTTTTCAATGTTTACCGATGTGGAAGTAATGTTTACTATGTACTTATAGTATACCATGAGAGATCATTTGGGGCAAAATACTGAGGAATAGGCAGGAGTTCCTAACCGCCTTTCCAATCTTCGGACTAGGACAGAAACACAATTTCTTTGCTTACTCAAAGCTAGAAGGGACCTTGGAAAGCATACAGTCTAGCCCCCTATTTTACATGTAAAGGAGTATGGGGTATAGATAGTTTCCTTCGATTTAGAACAACCCACTCTTTCTTGGACACTAGCTGTAGATTGTCAGGTGCCTTCCACAGGGTGATCTAAAATATCTACTCAGCATGCAGTTCCCTCATAAAACACCAGGTAGTGCTCCAGACTCAAGCTACCACCCAGATCTCTAAGCAAACAGTAGCTGCCTGCTTGGATCTCTGTGCATCTATCAGGAAGCATTTTCTGTGCCCTAGGGCCTTCTCAGACTTCTCTTGACTTGATTTAGGGTTTAAAATTTCATGAACATCATCATACTGATGGGGTACTTGGGGTCTAAATCAATTTGTAAAACCAGTTTGTACAATTGTAACTGCAACTTGTATTGTAAAATTGTAATCTGTAAAATCCCTTTCCCAGCCTCAAACTCTGCCCCTTCCCCCTATCTGCACTCAGCCTAGGCAACAACTTGTGACTCTTTTGTTCTTACTTAATCTCTTCATGTCTCCTCTGGTCTGGCCCAAATCTCATCTAAACTATCTATGCACTAAAGTCACAAGTTCCTCTCCGTCAGCCCTAACCTTTATCTATTCACTGAAGTCCCTTACATCCATCCGGTCAGCCCTGACAATGGCAGCCCTACCCTTTAAAAGTAAAAGCCTGTACCCCTCTCACTTGCCGGTCCCCTAAAGGACTCTTACCCGCTTCTTATAGAAACGTAACAATAAACTCTCACTCCAATTAAGCCTGAGACCTTGAATTCTTTCCAGAATTCCTATTGCAGGTTTTCTGGTCTTAGATAAGATCAGAGTTCCTGTTGAACCTAGAGGGAGCTATCCCTCATCAATACAATATTTTATACACTTATCAAGATTGACTTGGTTGTTGTCCCCATCCCAATAAGATTTGTGTCTCCTTCCCAACTTCACATGACCCAAAGGAATGCACACTTACATAATATATTAGAGTACTGAATGTAATTGTAATTAAATAATGGAACATAAAAAATCCTAGCCACTCTGACTTTCTGGTTCTGCCTCGGTTTCATGGTGTTTTGTGTGGTGAGACAGTCTAGAAGAATTCAGTCAGACCACCTCTAATCTAAGTATAGGCATTTATTGTAAATGATGCCTTCAATGGGCTGAGTTCCAAAAGGAACCGGCAACTTAGTAAGACAAGACAGGCAATTTTATAGTGTAACGATACTGATGACACAACAGAAATTATGAATAGTAACTAGCCAGCTGGGGTTTGTTAAGGGATTAGGTAATGGGGAGGGGAACCTTCTATGGTTCCGTGGTCAAACATACTGGTCTTGCTGCTTTCTGATTGGCTAGCTATTGTGGTCCTGCTTGGCCTAGATGGATGATGTGGTTGTGGTTGAATGCATGGACACACATCTTTTTGTGAATTGTATCTGGGGGCAGTGGCTAGCTAGGGGCAGTGGCTCATTAGGGGCAGTGGCTGTATTGAATCTGGGGGCCTGTGATGTGGTTAAAACCAGATTGTGTGATCAAATCAGGATACGTTTACTGTTCATTGGGGCCAATAAGGAAGTTAGAATTTTGGGATTGGGAGCAGCTTTATTAGGATTTCATCAGTTCTCTGTTTCCTACTTCCCATTCTTTAGCTGGGCATTCTCAGTATACCTGAATGACCTTTTAGGTGAGCACATTTCTGCCTTCCACTACCAAAGTCAAGAAAAGAAAGGGGAAGAATTGTCTCATTAACATTCTCTCCAGCTCCCAGAGTCTTGGCAAGCAGGTCATCTGGAGGGAATCTACCTCAGACTTTTCCCAAGGGCACGGACTTGTTGTCTTCCTTTTCCCCTACCCCATTTCTGCTTAGCACATAACTCTGCCTTCTCTGACTGTGCTTGGACAGGTCTCTGTGGTGTTTCCAGCATTGAGGAGTCCTTGGCCTTCTCAGCAATTCAGTTGCTGCCAGACTTGACATACTCAGATACCCTAGTTGGGGGATTGGGCTTCCAATTCCTAATTCAGGGGCAAAATTGCCTTGAAGGGAATCTACAAATATCAGGCTCCCTAGACACAGTCATCTCTAGAGTGTAGTCATAAAATAGTTCATGCTCTTTGTTTTAAATGTTTAACTAGCACATTTTGCTAGTTCAGTTTACATGAATAGCTCCCAGAACTTTGCTCTTAGCTCTCTGTACTTACAGTCTTTGTCTGATACCTAAAGGATCAAGGAAACTACAGCAGGGGTCAAACTGTTTCAAATATAGTTTAGATACAGATGCAGAAACTGGAACTCAGCAAAGTAACTTCATTGACTTCAGCTGAAGGAGACTCTAAGGCTTGTTGTTGCAGTGGGTAGAATAATGGGCCTAAGAATCATGGGGGATTTATCTTTGTGAGTACAAATTGGACCTCTGACACTTACTAGCTGTGTGACCCTGGGCAAGTCACTTCACCCTATTTACCTCAGTTTCCTCATCTGTAAAATGATCTGGAAAAGGAAATGGCAACCACTTCAGTATCTTTGTCAAGAAAATCCCAAATGGGGTCATGAAGATTCAGACAAGACTTAAAACAGCACAGCAACTTAACAGATTTTCAGATCTGAAGGGGCTTACCTTGTCCAATTCATACTTTAATAATAGCTGCATTTAACTTTTGCAAATCACTTTATCTATATATTATTTCCTTTGATCCTTCCAATAGCCCTGTGAAGTAAGTTCTGTTATTATCCCCACTGAGTTAACAAGATTGAGAGAGGTTAATTGCCTAGGGCCACACAGTTGGTAAGAGTTTGGATTTGAACTCAGGTCTTTCTGATTCTAAGTCCAGCATTCCACATGGCATCAATTAGTCACCTCTTAAAGCAGTACTTCTCTTATAACATACTGCATAAAGTGGTCCCCTAACTTCTACTTGGAATACATTCTATGGAGCCCAAATCTGCCTCTGAGACTTTCACTTTTTGGTCCTAGCTTTCACCTGTGAGGTAGGGTAAAACAATCCCAATCCCCGATTGACAGTCTGGTCATTCTCCTCTGGAAAAATTCCAGGTTTTCAATGTCTTACCTAAAATATGGCCCCTGAACTGAACATAATGGTTTTGGTGTGGTCTGAGAAGAGCAGGGCATATTGGGACTGTAACCTTTGTTTTGGAAACTCTGCTTCTACTAATACAACATAAAATCTAGTTAACTCTGTTGGCAGTCAGCCAGCCACTGGTGACTCATCCACTAAAACCATGAGGGCTTTTTCATAGAACTGTTTACTCATCAGACCTCCTTCCTCCTGTACTTGTACAGTTGATTTTTTAAAACTCCAAGGTAGGACTTTACCTTTAGTCCTATTAAATTTCATCTTACTAGATTTGGCTCATCATTTTAACTTACCAAGATTTTTTTGTTTTGTTTTTAAACTCCAATTATGTCATCTAACTTGTTTTTATTCATTGCTTTCAGCTTTGTATCTTCAGCAAATTAGACAAACATTTTATATAAACCTATATCTAACTAGCATGAGAGACTTTGTCATTTCTCAAATGTTCACTTGGCATGTTATGTTTATAGCATTTCCCTGACCTACTAAACTAGTCATACTATCAATAAAGGAAACATGGTTTATCTAGTATGACATGTCCTTTAAAAAATGTATCTTTTTCTGATGCCTTTTGTATTTATACCACCATCAATTCCAGGGGGAAAAACTCAAATAAAATTGAACTTTGTTGTCGTTGCCCCTAGATCCCAGTGATCATTTAGGCCAGTATAGGAGGCAGGGAGGTGGTAGATGTGTTTGGAATTGATGATATCCAGGTTTACTGAAAGTAATTAGGGGTAATGGATTGTCTAGTCTCTGTAATGCTCAGTGGGATAGTTGGAAGGGTGCAGAACTGAGTAGCTTTGATTGAGGAAGAGTAATAGTATCATGTCTGGAGGTTACAAAGATACACAAAAAATTTATACAGACAGAACTACAAGGCACTCTTTACACCAATAAAGGAAGATAAATAAGAGAGAGATATTTACTTCTTATATTTGATTGTGTAAAATCTGGAACCCCATGGTCAGGGACACCCTCTCCCAGTAAGGGGCCCCAAGCCCTGTCCTTACATGGACCAAGTTAATAGTGGGTATCCTGACCTTTAAAAGAAGAGAGTCAGGCTCTTTTCATACTCTTGGGATCATTATGCCCACCTCCTGCTCCCCCCGCCCCACACACACTAGAGATAAAGTTTAGTTTTGGCTCATGTATCCCATCTCCCTAAAGGGGATTATCAGGGGTCCTTCTACAAAGGTATTCCATGTACAAAGCAGATCAGATACAGGGCAGTTAGTTATTTCTTCTGCCACAAAAAGACTGCTTAAAATACAAATGACGAATATGTACACATTGACAAGTACTTAATAATACATGATATAATAGCCCATCATTCCTATTTAATCTCCTGGAAGATGGTTACTTAAAACATTAAGACACGAAACACGTTGTGGGGCTGTTAGACAGGATTTTTGCCTTTGCCTTTAGCTCTGTACAATTTAAGAAATTCATTCAAGTGAGTATCTTCTGGTAAACAAGAGCCTGGTTTGGGATTATCCTTCCTCTGGTCGGCGTCTTTTCCTGTGAGAAGGTGTTTCAGAGGTTACCTTCTGTTGGGCAACCAGCATCTGGATCTAGGAGGAGCTCTTGATTTCTCGAACTCAGAAGCTTGCCATCAAGTCTAGAAGTATTTCTTAAGATTGATATTCGGTAACCTGTGCCCAGATTCTTAGGGAAAGAAATACAAAGCAAAAAGGACCACAAGGGGAAAGAAGACAGAATAAGCATTTTTAGAATATATATTACGTGCCAGGCACTGTACTAAGTGTTTTACAAATATCTAATTTTATGAGATCTCACAAGAGATTTGTGAGCTTATCTTAGGTTCACTGAGACAAGAACTTGTATTTACAGCCACATACTTGCAATTACTATAGCTGTCAGAGTATAGGGGAAAGGAAAAAAAAAAATCTCTTTCCCAATTTATTGGAAGTCTGAATCCCAAGGCTTACATTCATGAGAAAGGAAGAAAAGAACAAAAACAGGTGTGGCTTTTCTTTTTAAAATACTTTGATCAGAAGGTTCTTCTTGATCTTCAGCCAATGCTCTTAAATATGGATTCTTGTCATAGGGAGAGGGCAAAAGGTGACTGACTAGAAACTTCTGGTTGCATATGTCCTTTATCCAAAGTCTGTCCAAAGCACAGACCTTGCTGGCAGTGGTTAGGTCACAGGGTTGGTACTTCATATGGAGTGTACCAGCTAGAAACCTGGAAATCACTTCAGTGCATGCTTAGCTTTATTTTGAAAATTTTTTCCTTCTTAAAAAATTTATATTTATTTTTTATTTCATCTCTCTCTCTCTCTCTCTCTCTCTCTCTCTCCTCTTCTCTTCTCTTCCCTTCTCCCTTCCCACCAATTGTTAAAATAAGAAAAACAAAATCCCTGATACAAACATGTACAGCCAAGCAAAACAAATTCCCACATTGGCCATGTAAACAAACAAAAAGATGTATTGCTCAGAGAAATGCTCAGCTTTATTAAGGGGCCTTAGCCTGGGGGGCTCCTGGAAAGGGTCAGAATGTGTTTAGGTCTGTCAGTTTGGTTAAACAACTGACTAAATGATCATACCATTTGATCTATAGATAGTACTTTGAGGTATGTAACCCAAGAAGATCCAAGACAAAAAGTCAGATCCCATGTATAACAAAATATTTATAGCAGTACTTTTTGTAGTAGTAAAGATCTGGAAACAAAGCAGATGCCCATCAAATAAGAATACTAAATAAGTTGTGGTACATGAATGTGATGGAATATTACTATGTTGAAGAAATGACTAATATAATGACTACAGAAAAGCAAGGGAAGATTTACATGAACTGATGCAAGGTGAATTAAGCAGAACAAGGAAAACAATATAAACACTGATTACAACAATGTAACTGGAAAGACTATCACCAACAAAATGATTGAAACTGAATGTGGTGAGATTAAAATGATCAAGTTTGTCCCCAAAGAAAATATATGAGAAGGTACCTTCTTCCCTTCTTTACAGAGATGTAGAGTTATAAGTATGGAATGCTGAAGATGTTGTTAGACTTTTTATTACGTGCTGGTTGATTTTATTCAATTGCTTCCTCCTCACCTTTTAAAATAATATTATAAGGGAAAGAGAGGAAAGAGAGAGAGGGATACAGGGGGAAATGTAGCTGATATACAAATAGGAGATATCAATAATATTTGTTTAAAAAAAGAAAATATATATTGAGGAATGTCTTTTGTCGTGATAGATTTCTGTCAATTCTTTAGATAGCTTGGAAATCAGACTTTTATCAATCATAGTTGATACAAATATTGTTCCCACTTAAATTTTTCTTATTCTGCCTTCATTGGTTTTGTCCATGGAAAAATTTTATATTTATTTTCTATACGATTAATTATAATAACTGTTTTCCTAAGTTTGAACCTTTCTGTATCCTATTATGAATTAACTCAGTCACTATAAAATTCTTTTTGGATATATTTTATCTTCCTTACAAATATTTTATTTAAAATTTATGTAATTGTTCCTTAATGAAAGTTATCTTTTTGGGAGTAGAAACAGGACTTCTGTGGAACTCCGGCTTCCACCTCCCCCAATTAATGTAAAAGGGGACTCTGAACAAACTTTGGAGCTACAGAACCCACAAAATGACACAAAGAATCTAACCTCCCGCTGAGGACAGGCTAGCAGGCTGGCAGGAATCTGCCAGCGCAGTGCTCTGAGAGCCGAGGCCAACCCCACTCTGAGGTTTTAGCCCCAGGGCAGGCCTGACCAGCCACCGGCTAGAGAGACTCCAGATCACCAGCAGCTGTGGCCGGTTGCAGAATTATCCATACATAGATGTTAAGGACAAAGTGAGAGGTCAGTGCAGTGTGGACTTTGGGATCCAGTAGTTGGGAGTGAGTCAGCCTTTATTCCCTGGAGGGAGAAGCCGCTGAGGGCTGCAGCACAGTCATGGTCACGTGGCAGCTTCAGCTCCTGGCCTGCAGAGTGTAGGGGGACCAAGCACCAGTCGGAGGGGTAATCACTCTTGCTTTAACCTGCTTGGATCTGGATTGCAGTCTAGGGTGGAGGTCCTGGGGTGTGTGACCAGCTTGCCAGAGCATGTGGAAGCTTCAGAGAGGGCACCCATCTAATACCTCTGGAAGCTGAGAAAACCCCAGCGTTTGGGGACAAAAGCTCCCCTGTCTGGTGGCAGAGTCCTACTGTGGCAAAAAGCCCAAAAGTCAAGTAATTGAGTGGCAAAATGAGCAGGCAAAGGAAGCAAACCAAGCAAAGCAATCCAACATTAGACTCCTATTTTGGGGACAAAAAGGATCAAAGCATGGAACAGGAGGAAGACAGGGAAGTCAGAACTCCTGCACCAAAAGCTTCCAAGAAAAATATGAGTTGCTTACAGGCCATAGAGGACCTTAAGGAGTAGATAAGAGAAGTGGAGGAAAACTTGGGAAGAGAAATGAGAATTATGCAAGAAAATTATGAAATGAGAGTCAACAGCCTGACTGAGGAAAATAATACCTTAAAAATAGATTAACTCAAATGGCAAAAGAGGCTCAAAAAGGCAATGAGGAGAGGAATACTTTAAAAAGTCGAATTTGCCAGATGGAAAAAGAATCTCAAAAGCTCACTGAGGAGAATCATTCCTTCAGAATTAGATTGGAGCAAATGGAAGCTAGTGACTTTATGAGAAATCAGATGCTGTTAAACAGATCCAAACCAATGAAAGAATACAAGGCAATGTGAAATATCTCATGGGAAAAACTACTGACCTGGAAAATAGATCCAGGAGAGATAATTTAAAAATTATCAGACTACCTGAAAGCCATGATCAAAGAAAGAACCTAGAAATCATCCTCCAAGAAATTCTCAAGGAAAACTGTCCTGATGTTTTAGAACCAGAGGGCAAAATAGAGGTTGAAAGAATCTACCAATCACCTCCTAAAAAAGATCCCAAAAAGAAAACTCCTAGGAATATTATAGCCAGGTTCTAAAATTCCCAGATCAAGGAGAGAATATTACAAGCAGCCAGGAAGAAACAATTTGAATATTGTGGAAACACAATCAGGATAACTCAGGATCTGGCAGCTTCTACACTGAGGTATCTAAGGGCCTGGAATATGATATTCCGGAGGGCAAAGGAGCTGGAATTAAAACCAAGAATCACCTACCCAGCAAAACAGAGTATCATGTTTCAGGGGAAAATATGGTCACTCAGTGGAATAGAGGACTTTCAAGCATTCTTGCTGAAAAAACCAGAGTTGAATAGAAAATTTGACATTCAGATACAAGAAGCAAGAGAAGCATGAGAAGGTAAACAGGTTAAAGAAATCATAAGGAACTTATCAAAATTGAACTATTTATATTCCTACATGGAAAAATGATAATTGTAACTGATGAAACTTTTGTCAGTCTGAAAATAGTTGAAGGGAATAGAAATACATATATATGTCTATATAGGAGGGTATATGGGCATATGAATACATATGTGAATGTGTGTATATATGTTCACAGGTATACATAGATAGAGGGCACAGTACCAATTTAATGGGAAGGGAGGATACTTAAAAGGTGAAATTAAGAGGTGAGAGAGGAATATAATGAGAGGAAATGGGGAGAGACCCAATGGGGTAAACTATCTCATATAGAAGAGACAAGGGAAAATGGTTGCAATGGAGGGGAGGAACAGGAAGGCAAAAAGGCAAAACCTTATTCTCATTGAATTTGGCTCAGGGAGGGAATGACGTACACACTAAATAGGGTGTCTCACCATACAAGAGAACAGGGGGGAAGGGGATGAGAGGGGGGATGATGGAAGGGAGGGAAAGCTGGGGGGGAGGGAAATTGGAAGCACCCACTTTTGAAAAGGGACAGGATCGAAGTAGAGAATAGAACAAGTGGAAGGTGGGATAGGAGAAAGAGAAATATAGTAAGTCTTTTACAATATATCTACTATGTTAATGTTTTGCATAGCTACACATGTACAACCTATACTGAATTGCTTATCTTCCCAGTAAGGGGGGGTGACAAGGGAGGAAGGGAATGTATCTGGAATTCAAAGTTTTAAAATCAAATGTTTTAAAATGTATAAATACAATTATTAATGCTATTTTACATGTAATTTGGAAATAACATATACAGGCATTGGGGCATAGAGATCCATCATGCCTTACTGGAAAAGTCGAAGGGGGTATGGGAGAAGATATAGGAGAGGGCAGATTGTAGGAGGGGATATCCTGTGGGACTGCTATTTTGGGGTGGCAGGTAGGGGAAAAATGGGAAAAAATTTGTAATTCAAAATCTGGTGGAAATGAATGATGTAAACCAGAAGTTAATAAAGCATTTGAAAAAAAATAAAATATTTGTAATGATAAAAAAAAGTTATCTTTTTTTTTTTTTTTTGCTTTGTCACTTTCTTTTTTGGGTATCAGGATAATATTTGCCTCATAAACAGAGGTTTATAGAATGCTTTCTGACTGTTTTTGAAAATAATTTTTAGTATAGGTATCAATTGCTCTTAGGTATGACTAATTCTTGATGAATTCATGCTGCCAGATAGTAATGACTGCTTCACTTCCTAAATGCTCTGAATTTTAGAATTTTGTCAGGAAAGAAGCCAATTTCATTGGCCTGTGATTTGAAGAACTTCCCCAGAGTAACATAGAATTAGGAGTAGAGCCAGGTTTATCACCTGGGTCCCCACACTCTCAATAAAATGTCCTTTCTGCTCTACCATACTGTCTTCGTCTTGATGTTGTTTGTCTTTCATTTTTGAAGACATCAAGGAGTGACGTTGTGATTTGTGGGTAAATTATGGGGAAGAATTGCACAAAGTAGCCTTACTCTCTCTCCCAGAGTCATGGAAATCCAGCAGCAATAAAAAAGTCAAGATGACCGATGATGGCCCAGGATAGTGGGTGACCTTGACATCTTTGAATGTCTGACCAAGCTCTAAGCACTCCACAGCACCTGCTTCAGCTAACTTCATGGCTATTCAGAAAGACTGTTCAATTCATTGAACAGTTATTAAGTGTTGCAAGGCACAGGTGTCAGACACTGTGTGTATAAAAATACAAAAAAGAAATACTTGCCCTCAAGGAGCTTACATTCTACCTGAGTGTAATGCTAAGCAAAGACAGCTTCCAAGGTTCAGAATACCAGCATAGTAACTCTCCATTTTATTCAGTGACAAATTAAGGCAAAACATTCACAGAAAAGAGAAAATTAAAACACAGCATTCACCAAATATGATTCAATAATTTCCAAGTACTACTCCACCCCTGGATAGTACATTCATTTAGTCAATCATAAAGTCTCTCTTCTCAAATGGCGATTAAGATTAGTTTCCAATCATAAACAAAGTATATTAATTTGGTCAGTCACAAAGCACAAAAAAGTCATTTCCCACCCCTAGATCACAACTAAATTAAAATTATCATCAGTTAACTCCAAGCACCTTCTCAAAAGGGGCAGTAGAGAACACAAAGGCCATCTGCCCCTGAGCTACAGCAAGGTTAAGATATCATCACAGCATTTAATACCCAAAGAGAGGTCTTTTCTTCATCTTGACCCGAGGCAAGTTCTCAGCAATCTCTGTTCTGGGGAAACAAAGCTTAACAAAGCCACAAAATACATTTCCAGTGTCCTCATCAATTCACTCTGTCTGCAGAACAGTCTCAGGACCCCTGAAAATATCAGCAAGACCCTCTTGCAGGATTTCTGTAAACATACAAGAAGAAAATCCTTCTTCAGGACCCCTGAACCAACAGCAAGTTTCCAGAACCTCTGCAACAACAGCACTGTCTTTCACCAGCAGATGAATCTGGCAAAACAACATCAAAACAGACAGACAAAGTGCCAGCATCACAACCATGTCTCCTCAGTCCTTGGCAGCTCTGGGTGGCAGCTCTCAAAAGTCCTGGGCAGCTTGAACTGGCCCTCAAGAATCCTCCACAATGCTGTTCCCAAAAGTTTTTCTGCCTCTCTCTCTGCTGGCACCTTCTCTAAATCTTCTAAATCCCGGGCACCAGCTCTTCCCAGTTCAGCCCTCTCTCTTCACATCAACAAGTCCATCTCACAAATGGGATTCACAAGCTCTGGGTTTCAACACTCAACCTGAAAACCAAGCCAATACAGGGGGATCCTTAAATTCCATTAATATTACACTGGGTAATATGAAATATACACCTAAGTAAATATAATGTATAAACAAAATAATGCAAAATTATTTCAAGAGGGAAAGAGTGATAACAACTGGGAGTGGGATCTGTAGGAGAGGATACCTAATCTATCCTTTGAAGAAAGCTATAAAGCTGAGATGAGGAAGGAAGTACATTCCAGACCACCTATATAAGATAGAAAATGGGCTGTCATGGATTTGCAGAACAGTTTGACTAGAATGAAGAGTGTCTTATTCTTCTTAGGCCCAAGATGACTGGAACAATCATAGTTGGCTTTTCTAATAGCGGCAAGAAAATAAATCTCTCTCTCTCTCTTTTTTTTTTTTTTTCAGATTTTCCCTTTACCCAGGCTCATAAATATCAAAGTAGTGTAGGAGGTAGGGAAGGAGCAGTGGATCTGTGGATCGATCTGGGACAAGAGAAGTAACAGATAATTTTGGATTGTTTCTCTTTTCCCCACCAATTTCTTCCCACCTTCCCTCTCCCAAGGAGAGATTTTGAAAGTGTTAAGGTGTGTAATGACAGTCCTATCCTGAAGATGTTGGGAAAATGTCATTGTGACTATGTAAACTCACACTGTTTAGTGAGAATCATAACTCTGCTCTGCTATTAACTTGTTTTGCTAAGTTGCTAGATATCAATGCTAATGAAGCTGAGGTCAGGATTGTTACCTTACTTTTCCTGCTGTTTCATATCCATGTGTTGACTAACATTGGTCAAAGACTGATTCATAATCCCAGCCACAGAGAGACCCCTCTAGCTTGGTCCAATAACCTTGTAAGGGCTTGTTCCTTGAAACCATTGGAGGCAAAAGAGTGTGGGATCAGTGCATTCAGAAAGTAACAATATGATTGGGGGGGACCTAACCAATGAGGGCCTGGTCTTTGGAACATGCTTGGATTTGACCTTTCTGGTGGGTTATACAGAGCATTTATCATATTCCCTGTCTGGTTTCAATTCAGTGCATGGAGGGTTGGTCAGCTTTCTCCCAGCCTAGAGTGATAGACTGGTACTGTGTAGTGATAAAGAGTTTTCTATGTAGCTAAGGTGCTGGAAGGAACAACTAATTGGTTCAGTGGATAGAGTGCCAAGTCTGGAGTCAGGAAGACTCATCTTCCTGTGTTCAAATATGGCCTCAGACACTAGCTGTGTGACCCTGGGCAAGTCACTTAACTCTGTTTGCCTCAGTTTCCTCATCTGTAAAACTTGATGGAGGAGGAAATGGCAAACCACTCCAGTATCTTTGCCAAGAAAACCCCAAATAGGGTCACAAAGAGTCTGAAATGACTGAACAACAAACAATAAAAGTACTTAAACCCTGACAGTGTACGAGAGGCTGAGCTGGTTTTGTAAAGTTTTGACCAGATGAGCTCTTTGCTTTTCCCAGGTGGCTTTTGAGTGATGAGGATGTCTGTGAGCAGCTGGGTAGGGGGAGTATTTTCTCACTTTCCAGTCATATGTTTGTGAACACATGGTGCTTCTGTTTCTTTTGCCTCTTCTATGATCTTTTCAGATCTTAAGTGATTGAGTATCTTTCAAGTGAAAGAATTGACCAGGTTATGATCTTTTGACCTTTAAAAGGTATGGAAGAACCATCAGAGGGCCCCTCATGGACTTGAATTGAGAGCAGAACACCTTGTAGATGATGCAGTAGGGTTCACTGGGGAGCCCACACAGCAGCAACTGAGTTTATCTTTTTTTAGTTTCTTATGTTTAGTCTCTCATTTGTGTTTATCTTTTTATGTTTTTCTTCACTTTAGTGTATTAACTTCAAAGTTTCCTTATAGTTCTGGTATTTTCATCAAGAATGCTTGGAAGTATTCTATTTCATTAAAGATCCATTTTTCCCCTTGTATAATTATACTCAGTTTTGCTTAGTAAGTTATTCTTGATTGTAAGTCTATAATGAATATCATGTTGTAAGCCTTCTTGAATATCATATTCCAAACTCTCTGCTTCTTTGGAGTGATGGCTGTTAAATAATGTTTTATCCTTAGTGTGGTTCCTTGGTACTTGAATGCTTTCTTTCTGGATTCTTACAGTATTTTTTCTTTGATCTGGAAGCTCTGGATTTTGGTTATGATATTCCTAAGAGTTTTTATTTTGGCATTTCTTTCAGGAAGTAACCAGTGGATTCCCCCCTCCCCCCATTTCCACTTTATCTTCTGATTCTAAGACATATAGGCAATTTTCTTTAAAGATTTCTTGAAATATAATGTCTAGGGTCTTCTTATTTTGGTTATGATTTTCAGGTGGTCTAATGACTTTTAAATTTTACTTCTCAATCTGTTTTCCAGGTCAGTTGTTGTTGCTATGAGATGCTGAAAATTTCTGCTATTTTTTTTCAGTCTTTTGACTAAAAAAAAAACATTTTTCATTGTCTCATGGAGTCTTTGGCTTCTGTTTGGTCCATTATAATTTTCAGAGAGTTTGTTGCTCTGGCAAAGTTTTGAATCTCGTATGCCATGCTGTTAATTCCTTTTCCAATTCTTTCTCTCATAGTTTTCATTTCCTTTTATATTTTTCCCCTCTAACTCTTTAATTAAAAAAGTTTTAAGCCCTTAAAAAAAACCCTTGCTTCAGCTCTCCCAGGAATTCTAGTTGGATTTGTGTCCAGCCTATGTTTTCTTTTTTGTTGTGCTAGCCTTTACTAGCCCTTAGTCATTGAAAGGGTATTGCCTCAGACAAACTGAGGCCTGGAAAAGACCTTAATTTAAAAAGGCCAACAACTTCCAGTGCATCCTGGGCCATCACCAGTCATCTTGACTTTTTGTCTTGCCACTGAACGTCCATGACTCTGAAGGAGAGATTGAGGTTTTGCCTCACTTAAATCTAATTCATATGCAAGTCAAGACATCACCCCTGTGATGTAATTGGTCCTCTTTGAGAATGAAAGATGAAAAAGAACAAGAAGATGTTTGTAGTCATTATTTTCTTTTGGGCATCCCTGCCACCATAATAACTTTTGCTTTTTTGGAGGGGGGAAGGCAAGGTAGTTGGGGTTAAGTGACTTGCCCAAGGTCACATGACTAGTAAGTGTCAAGGGTATGAGGCCAGATTTGAACTCAGGTCCTCCTGATTCCAGGGCTGGTGCTCTATTCACTACACCACCTAGCTGCTTTCATAATAGTATTTTATTGTAGGATTTTTTTTTTGTTTGCTCATTCTTCCAGTCTACTTCTTGATTTCACACTTAATGTTAGGGGTTGGCTTTGTATACTTCTGAAGGAAAGGTGCCGGTCCTGTTGCTGTTTTCTTGCAGAGTATCGTATTGTTTTATTTTAGGATCTTAGGGACTGCTCAGGTTGCAGACTTACACGCTTTCAGTGCTCCTAAAGAGGTCTGATGCAGGGCAATGTGGGATTGCTGTCTTCCTCATCTGATCTCTGCATGTTGTTGACCTTGGTTTAGGACTGAGCAGTAGTAAACTGCTGCTGGACTCATCCCTTATTTGCTGGGGTTGGAAAGCTCTTCTGGTTCAGAGTAACAGAACTAGAGGCTTTTATTTTTGGGGTTTGGGATTTTTACCCTGGATAGCTTTTTGCAGGCTTCAGACTGTTGAAAGCCCACTCTATTCCTGGGGCATGAGCCACATTGCTACTTCTTGCTTCTAAACTTGGCCAAGCTCATGTGATGACTCTCTATCTTGGAACACCATCTCTAGGCACAGGTCCCTTTCTTAGTCCACTGTGGAACTGTTAGCCAGAAGTGGGTAGTAAGTGACAAAGTTACCAGTTGGCACCTGTTTCTGTACCCTGCATGTGGTGCCCTAGTAAGTATAGGTCTAATACTTCTTCTTATTTCCATGGGCTAGAATGCTCTCCATGTCTTGCTCCTTGTTAGACCATCTCCTCAAGGTTCACAGACATCCCTGTCTGCCTCTCTATGCCAACCTTTCTGGAAAAATGACTCATTATGAGTTTTTCTTGGGTTCCCCAACAAGAATTTAATCTAGTGTGTTTCTAGACCTGTTAGGAGGAGATTTTTTTGTTGTTGTTGGTGGGGAGCAATCTAGTCTGTCTTTCTACTCTACCATCTTTGAGTAAGCATGTCTATTTTCCTGGTGCATCTACCCTAAGACAATTATTTCAGTTCCTGGAGGAAAGAGACTGTGTATGGTCACTCCTTATAGTCAGGTCCATTCTTCTTCATGCTACTCTATTTTTTCAAAGTCTGAGAAATTTCACAGGTATTTGTAATGGGAATTACAATACAAGATACTAAATAATAATAGTAAGGGAAAAATATGGCAAATGCTATGTTCAGTTGTGTCTGACTCTTTATGGCCCCATTTGGGGTTTTCTTGGCAAAAATTCTGGAGTGGTTTGCCATTTCCTTCTCCAACTCATTTTACAGATGAGGAAACCGAGGCAAACAGGGTTAGGTAACTTGCCCAGGGTCTCATAGCTAGTCAGTGTCTAAGGTCAGATTTTGAAGTCAGGAAGATGAGTCTTCCTGATTCCAAGTCCAGTTCTCTATTCATTTTGCCACCTAGCTGCCCCAAATACTATGTGAGAGGTACAAAGACATTGCACTGGGGGTTCAGTGGTGTTTATTCCCACTGTTGGCAGATAAATTCCATAACATGTCATATTGACTGACAGTAATCAAAGGTGTTTATCCCTTTTTTGATGAGTGATGCCCTTTCTCCTTGCCCTTCAACAAAATTCCCTTCCTGCTAGGCGTGTAGAGTTATACCTTGGAATACTTTCATTTGGGGAAAAAAGAGTTGATTGGGATAAGGGGGCATAATAAGAGGACAATCCACCCCATGGATGTGGCTGATGCATCCACTAGAGAAGCTGGCCTATATTCCCATGCAGGGTTAGAGGAAAGTAGACCCCAGAGTGTCATGAAGTGGCAACCTGGGGGCTAGGCAAGGGAGTAGAACTTCACTATGCAGTGCAGACTAAAAAGAGGACTGTGAGGGGAAGGACTGTACCAAGATCATCATAGTCTTAGAGCTGGAAAGACCTTAGACATGTTCTAATCCAACTTCTTCATCTTAAAGATGAGGAAACTGAAGTTCAGAGATTCTGATGAACTTGCCCAAGATTACAAAGGTAGTGAGTGGCAGAGACTGGATTTGAATTCATATTCTTTGGCCCCAAACTTGGTGCTCTTTCCTCTGTACTATTATAGCTGCCTACAACATTTGATTCAGAAATGACTCACATTTCCCATCTGTTGAAATATAATCTATTTCATTTGAAAAAAAATATTGCTAAAGGAGCATGACCATCTTAAGGAAGGAAGGGTACCCTTCTTTTCTCTCTCTTCCTTATGTATCTACCCACCAAATGTCACCAATTTATATTTTAGGTGATTGGTTGGATACAACAAGATTTCATAATGTTATGAAGGGGTTTGGTTAAAATGTATTAATAACAGTATTGATAATTGATTTTGGTGGGGAATTATTATGTATGTTATGCCTATACTGTGTATAGGGAAGATAAAAGGTACACAAATAACAATGCTGTAATATAAAATAAAAAGATATCCCTATCACTTAGGACAGTGCCTTGCACACAGTACGCACTTAACATAAATAAATAATAGTTTAGTATTTATATAGTGCTTTGAGGTTTGCAAGTCATTTTATAAATATTGATGTCATCCTCACAAAAACTTTAGGAGATAGGGGCTAGTATCATCTCCATTTTACAGATGAGGAAACTGAGGCAGACAGAAGTTAAGTTACTTGCTCAGGATCATGCAGCAAGTGAGTGTCTGAATTAGGATTTGAATTCAGGTCTTGATACTAGGTCCTGCACTCTATCCATTGTGCCACCAGCTACTTCTTAATATATATTTGTTGGGAGCAGCTAGATGGCACAATGAATAGAACACTGGCCCTAGAGTCAGGAGGACCTGAGTTCAAATCTGGCCTCAGACACTTGACACACTTACTAGCTGTGTGACCTTGGGCAAGTCACTTAACCCCAATTGCCTTGTTATCCCACCTCCAAACACACACACACATGTATGTGTATATATATATATATATATATATATATATACATATGCAGACTGATAATTCAACAAATATATTTGTTGAATTGAATCAGTCTGCGCACTATAAGGAATTTGAGAGGAGAAAGGTGACTTTTAGCTGAGGGAAAGGCAGGATCAAGCTTCATAACACACTCACAGGTAGCACCTATAGGAGGTTCATCACCAGCAGTTCCCTATACTATACACATGCATACATGTATGTATACATATGTTTTCACACACATACATAGTTATACACATAAGTACCATATATGTCTATATATGCATATGTGTGTGTATGTCTCACAAATCTTACCTCTGTCCCGTGTGACTTCCTTTGCATGCTATTGATTATCAACTCCATGAACATACAGATCTTTGTATTTAGCTTTATATCCTTTTCAGTTCCTGGCACAATGCCTCCTTACTTATTAGGTCTTCCTTCAAGTTTTATTAAATTGAATTCATATCACAAAAATAACCAACACTTACATGTATAAAGATTTAAGGTTCACAAAGCATTTTGCTTTGTAAATATCTCATCTGATCCTCACAAATGGTTGCATGAGGTACATTCTACATGTTTTATTTCCATATTTTCTAAATGATTTATGAATCTTTTCTATTATTTCTGCATTATAAATTTTGTCTACATTTTATTTTCTTTATTTTTTTCTTTTTAGAGGGGAGAAGGCAGGGCAGTTGAAGTTAAGTGACTTGCCCAAGGTCACACAGCTAGTAAGTGGTAAGTGTCTGAGGTCAGATTTGAACTCAGGTCCTCAGGGCCAGTGCTCTCTTTACTGTGCCACTTAGCCACCCCTATTTTCTTTATTTTATAAGTGAAGAAATTGAGACTCAGATGGTTTAAGTGGCTTGACCTGGGCCCTGAAGAAAGAGAAATATCCTTTGTGGTGAACAACAGATTTGTTCTATAAAACTTAGCTTTTATATTTGTATGATCTTGGGTAAATTATGTAAACATTTAGAGCTTCAGTTTCTTCATCTTCCTCACTTAAACAATTTAATTAATTCAGCAAACATTTATTAAGCCTATACCACATTCAAGGTTCTAGCTGTTGAGTTGTTCCTTTAACGGGCATACATTCTGCTGTTTGGACTCCAAGGGTCCCTTCCAGCTCTAGCTCTTACATGGAGGCTGAGAAAGGGGGAATACCTTCAAGTTATGCAAGGGTGGGGAACCTGCGGCCTTGTGGCCACGTGTGGCCTTCTCAGTCTTTGGGTGCTGCATTATAACCGAATCCAAACTTCACAGAACAAATCCCCTGAATAAAAGGGGATAAAACTTGGACTCAGGGGCAGCTAGGTGGTGCAGTGAGTAAAGTGCCGGCCCTGGAGTCAGGAGGACCTGAGTTCGGTTTGGCCTCAGACACTTAACACCCACACAAAAATACTATCCTTGTAACCTTGGTCAAGTTACTTAACCCCAATTGCCCTTCAAAAGGCAAAAAACCCCCCAAAAATAAGACAAAAAAAATTTGGACTCAGTTGAAAGGCTGCATGCTTTTATAGAACAAGTCCTTTTATCAAGGGGATTTGTTCTGTGAAGTTTGCATTCAGTCAAAGGGCCACACCCTGGACCTAGACGGCAGGTTCTTCAGCCCTGTATAAGGGAACTGTGTAGGGAAAGGCATGGAAGAAGAAGATAATATGAGAAGGGGAGATTGAGAGTAGTCCAATGTGAAGTGAAGGAAAATGAATAGACACAAGACTTTAAAAATAGGTTGGAGACATATTGTAAAATGTTTTGAATGCCAGTCTAATAGTTTGTAATTTTATTCAGTAGGCAATCAGGGGAGGTCCTGATGTTCCTTTGGATTGTCACATGAAAAAACCAGTGCTCTACCCCGTGAGATATTCAGTCAAGCTGAGTTTAATTGAATAATTTCTGCTGGTTCTTCCATACCATATGTTTGTTCTCACATCCCCCTCTCAGGCTTTCTGGATCATAGCAGCAACCTCCCACTGCTGACTCACTCACTGTTGCTAAAAGCTTTAGGTCCATAGTGGGGAGGTATGGAAGCAGCTATATGACCAGGTTTCTTTTGACTGAATAAACAACCCCCTTCCTTTTCAAACAAGCTTCCTTTCTTCTGCTCACAATTGTATGCATAGGGATGACTGTCAAAAACTTGTCTATGTAAGTCTGGCTCTTTCCCTGGAACTAAAAAGTCGTTTTATATCCAGTGAAATGTCCAAGAGGCACTTGTTGCCTGTTGGCCAGCCATTGCTTCCCTGGCTTCAGACATCCCACAGAGAGTCCTGGGGGCAGGGGAGTACCAGAAGAGCTTACCTCTTCAGAAATACCTTCTAAAGCAGTCAATGATTAGTCATGATAGATGGGAATGCAGGAATAGTTACTTTAAAAGAACATGTAATAGAAAAATCTTTTTTTATTTTGTTTGAGAATGCGCTTTATTTAGGGGTTTGAGCTGAATGAGGTGTCAATATGGTTTAACCTGGAGACTGTTGTGAAATTCCAGTTCTGTTAAAAATAGATATAGTTCAATAGTCCAGAGAATGTATGATTTCATCAATGTGGCTACTTCGCCTAATCATGTAGATTGTAACCTATCTGTGCTTGTCCAGTAAGTACAATACGTGTTCATTTTCTTCTATAAATTCAACACAGTAATGGCAATAAATGTAGACTGTTTCACCCTTTGTCCTTAATACTCTTTATCTCGTCTGTTCTGCTTAATTTATCTCTACTTTTCATTTCATCTTTTCTCATTTTGAGCAGCTTCTTCTTATATTGGTTGAATATACTTTTTGATGATGGAATGTTCAACCAAGTATAGTAGTTCATAACATGACAGTTTGGTAACTTAACTTTTCCCTATAATGGTGATGGTGATGATGGCAATAATGTGAGAATGAAGATAACGGTTATGAGATAGATGATGATTTATTCATTCATTCAAGAAACATTTATTAAGTATCTGCTCTTTACAAGGAACTGGGTCATATGCTGGTCGATTAGGAAAATAAGCAGGAGTCCTCTTTAATTCATTCTCCATACAGCTGTCCAACTGATATTCTTAAAACATGGATCTGACCATGCTAGTCTTCTATTTTTTTTTTAAAGCAATTGGGGTTAAGTAACTTGCCCAACGTTACACGGCCAGTTATTTTGTATGGGTGTTAAATATCTGAGGCTGGAACCAATCCCGGGCCCTCCTGACTCCAGGGGCAGTGCTCTTACTCACTGCACCACCTAGCCACCCCCCATGCTAGTCTTCTATTAAAATATTTCCAATGGCTCCATATTTCCTATAGTCTAAAACATATTCTCCTCTGCTTGGTTTTTTACAGCTTTTCACACCCTGGCTGCCACATACTTTTCCAGTCTTATTTAATATGATTCCCCTTCATGAAGTCTCCATTCCAGTCAAAGGAGCTTGCTAGTTATTCTCTATATAATTTGTACAGACTTTATCTGTCATTGTATATTATTCTTTGTCTGCTCCCCCAGTCCCTCATTCTTTTCCTTCTCCCTCAATTGGAGGTCCTTGAGGCCAGGAGTACTTTTCTTCTTCTTCTTCTTCTTTTCTTCTTCTTCTTCTTCTTCTTCTTCTTCTTCTTCTTCTTCTTCTT
>NW_027187273.1:4991569-5022427 GCF_028583685.1 Petaurus breviceps papuanus | reverse complement strand
TTCTTCTTCTTCTTCTTCTTCTTCTTCTTCTTCTTCTTCTTCTTCTTTCTTTTTCTTCTTCTTCCTCTTCCTCTTCTCTTCTTCTTCTTCTCCTTCTCCTTCTTCTTCTTCTCCTTCTTCTTCTTCTTCCTCCTCCTCTTCTTCTTCTTCTTCCTCCTCCTTCTCCTCTTCTTCTTCTTCCTCCTCCTCTTCTCTTCTTCTTCTCCTTTTCCTCCTCCTCCTTCTTTTTCTTCTTCTTCCTTCTTCTTCTTCTCCTTCTCCTCCTCCTTCCTCTTCCCCTTTTTCCTCTTCTTCTTCCTTCTCCAAGCCTAGCACATTGCATCGTTGTCTGTGAATGAATTATCTATTGAACTGAATTAAAAACAACCTCGGTTTATCAAGGAATTTAGATTGATTGAGGATGATAATGAACGTTGTACAGTATATAAAAAAGTAGTGATGAGAACAATAGAGATGAATCACGTAATCTCAGTCTTTATAGGGCCCTCAGATGTTAACTAGTGCAGATGTGACCAGGAAAGAGCACTGGAAAAAGGCACAGAGATGGGATAGAGAGTACCATATATGAGGAAAAGCAAACAGGTCAATTTGGTTGAAGTACATGGAGTTCATAGAATAGAGGAATTAATGTGTAAGGAGGTCAGAAAGATAGGATGGGATAAAGTTATAGTGCCATATAGAGGTGTCTATTTGATTATAGAAATATTAGTGAGTGGCTAGGGTTTATATATTGATGGAAGACCTGAGTTGAAGCATAGCCTCTGACATATACTGACTGCATGATCCTTGAGTACTGGATTGATGCTCCAGGTACTTCTATAAGACTACAAATTGTAGAGCTGGTGCTAATTTGTATTGGTATAGGCAGTTTCCTCAATAGGCATTCCCTATAAAAAACAACAAAATACTACCAAGGACCATTCCCCAGTAGGCAAATAGACAAAAGATATAAATAAATATTTCTTTAAATTTTTTTTTAATTTTTATATATTTTTTTTGCCTTTATTTTTTTTTTTTTGGAGAGGGGAAGGTAGGGCAATTTGGGTTAAGTGACTTGCCCAAGGTCACATGGCTAGTAAGTGTTAAGTGTCTGAGGTCAGATTTGAACTCAGTTCATCCTCACTCCAGGGCCGGTGCTCTACTCACTGCCCCATAAATATTTCTTAAAAGAATTACAAATCATTGACAAAATTCTGAAAAATTTGCTCTAAATCACTAATAATAAGAGAAATGAGAACCAAAGTAGCTCTGAGATTTCACCTCACTTTCAACAAAGTAGCAAAGATATTAATGTTGGAGAGACTATAGAAAGACATGCACACTAAAACATATTTTGTGGAGCTATGAATTGGTTCAACTATTCTGGAAAGCAATTTGGAATTGTGCTAAAAAGAAGTAACTAAAATGTTCATATACTTTGACCCTCAGTTTGCACTGCTTAGCATATAGTCCAAGAAGACAGACAAAAGAAAGGTCTCACATACACCAAAATATTTATAGCAACATTTTTTTTTCATGTGATGGCGAAGAACTGGAAAAAAGTGGGTTGTTTACAGTTTAGAGGACAAAAAATATAAACAAATTATGGTAGAGAAATGTAGTGTATATAATGTAAAGAATTACAAATGTGAGGAATTCAGAGAAGCATGGGAAACCATATGAACTGACGCAGAGTGAATTAAGCACAACTGGTCGAAAACAGGACTATAGCAATATAAATGGAAAGAATAATAAAACTATTAAATGCTGTTTTTAGAAAAAGAACACTGAATTCAGAATCAAGAATCCTTAGTTCCAGTCTTTCCCATACCCTTTCAGCTGAGGATCTTGCCTTATACATCATCAAAAAAAATTGAGGGCATTCAACAAGAGTTGTCCCCTCTTGTCCCCTCCTCATCCTATGTTCCTTTTACACAGAAACTCTTTCTGTGTATTGGTCTCCTTTGGCAGTGGGTTTAAGCCTACAGACTTCTCATAATTATGTTTTAAAATACATAAAATAAGTTAGGATTACAAAGGCCACTTATATTGAAATAGTTATAAATATACATACATATATATACATGTATTTATATACACACATACAGACATACACACACAGACGGACTGACACAGAGTTCAGAGCCCAGGTTAAGAATGCTTAATTTAACATTCCTCCATTCTCTTCATTGGAATCTCTGATGAAGAGGTCTCCAGTCTTCTTCAGCAGATTGCCTTCACTGTCATTCTTTCTAATATTCAGTATCTCTATATTTATTGTTTCCTTTCCTGCTGCTTGCAAATGTACCTATGACTCACCCATTCTTTTTTTTTTTTTTTTGCTTTTTTTGGGGGGAAGACAGGGCAATTGGGGTTAAGTGACTAAGGTCATACGGCTAGTAAGTGTTAAGCGTCTGAGTTCACATTTGAACTCAGGTCCTCCTGACTGCAGGGCGGGTGCTCTATTCACTGCATCACCTAGCTGCCCCCTGACTCCCCCATTCTTAAACAAAACACCCAGACCCTCACTGGATTCTACCATCCTATATCTCTTTTCTAAATGATTTCAAGAATCTAGCTACACTTGGTATTTCCATTCACTCTCTTGTAAACTCTCTGAAATCTAGCTTGACCTCATCATTCAAAAGAAACTGCCCTCTGCAAAACTACCAATGATCTCTTACCAAATCTAATGGCCTTTTCTCCACCCTCATACTTAACTTCTCTCCAGCATTTGGCACTGTTGGTTGACTTTATTCTGGATATTTTAAACTTTGAGTTTTTGTGACTTTTCACTCTTCTGGGTCTCCTTCCGCCTGTCTAAACACTGATCAGCCTCGTTCACTGAATCTTCATTTATTTCATACTAAGTGTGGATGAGCCCCCGGGGCTCTGCCTGGGTCCCCCCCCTCCCTCTCTCCCTCCTCTCACTTGGTGATCTCACCAGCTCCCATGGGTTCAGTTACCATCCCTCTTGCCAGTGATTCCAAGTTCTATACATCCAGTTCTAATCTCTCATTCCCCAGTTTTGCATCACCAACTGCTTAGTGGACATTTTGAACTGGATGTTCCCTCACTTATCTAATTGGCTGCCAAATTCTGTAACTTCTTTCCCCACAACATCTCTTGTACGTGTTCCTTTAAATCTGCTCACCAGGGTCTGGACCCGATGACCTTTTAAGTCCCTTCCAGTCCAACCAGTCCCTGATTTTATGGTAGACCCAGGGGACTACGCAGTGCCCATGCTTGAAAGTGACTTTCTGACACATTTTGGTTATGAAAAAAGCAAAAGGCAAAGGAACAAAGGAGCAACGTGGCTGCCTGGGCACCTGCCTCCCGCTCAGAGGAGAAAGGGCCAACTCTCGGTCACGAAGCAATGTTGGCGTGAGGCGGGGGAGGGGTGGCATAAGAGCAGCCGGGGGAATGGGAGAGAGGAGGAGTCGGAGGGGGGAGGGGAGGGGGATGAGGGGGCGGGGACGGCGCCGGAACCCAAATCCCGCGGTACCCGCGGCGCCGCCGGGGCCGGGTCCCAAAAAACGCTGCTCCCGGAGCCGAGGCTGCAAGGCGCCGTGGGGCCGGCAGGGGGCGCAGTTGGGAGGTCGGCGGGCTCCCTCCTCCCTCCCCCGAGGAGGCGGGGAGCGCTCGGAGGAGCCGGAGCGGAGGCTGGACGGGTTGGTCCGGCAGGAGTCCGGGCCAGGACCCGGGTCATGGGAGGTGAGGGAGAGGCCGGGGCTTGGGCGGGCACGGGGGCTCGGGACAGTGAGATGGACTGGCCCAGGGGAGAGGGGCGGGGCGGCGGGGCTTGGGGCGCCGGTCCCAGGCTCACCCCGCCTCCCCCTTCAGTTTTGGGGTGCAGTGCGAGGTAGGGGGGAATGGTAGGGCGGGAAGAGAGGCAGGATGGACGGAGGGGAGAGAGGAGAGGGGTACCAGCGCGGGGGAGGACACGGAGGGGAGAAAGGGGGCTGCCGGCGGGGGGGAGGGAACCAGCTGGCGAGAGGCGAGGAGAAACGGAGGGGGGGGAGTAAGCCGCATTCTTCACCCCGTCCCTATTCTCTTCCTTGTCCTCTCTACATTCTCTCCCCCTCCCCATTGTCTCTTCCCCCTTCTCCCCCTTCTTTCTCCCCCTCCCCATTCTTTATCTCTCCCTATTCTCTCTTTGCCCTTTCTCTCTCCCTTCACTACTCTTTTCCCTTTTTGTTCTCTCCCCCTCCCCATTCTCTCTCCCCCTCCTCATTCTCTCTTCCCCTCCTCATTTTCTCTCCCCCTCTTCATTCTCTCTCTCCTTCCCTGTTCCCTCTTTCCCCGTTCTTTTTCTTCTCCATTCCCTCTTCTCCTCATTCTCTTTCTTTCTCCCTATTCTCTCTCTCCCTCCCCATTCTCTCTCCCCCTCCCCATTTTCTCTCCCCCTCTTCATTCTCTCTTTCCCTGTTCCCTCTTTCCCCGTTCCTTTTCTTCTCCATTCCCTCTCTTCTTCCCATTCTCTCCTCCCCATTCTCTCTCCCTCTCCATTCTCCCTTTTCCTCTCTACTTTTTCCCTCTCCCCATTTTCTTCCTCCCCACACTATTCCCCCTTCCTGCTGTAGGTGGTAGAGAAAGCTTGTCCCCCAATTCTGAGAGGGCAGGACGCTTTCTTGGAGGATTTCCCTCCCTCACCAGATCTTTGCGTCCGTCTTTCTTTCTCTAAACCCCTGCATTAACTCCGCTTCCTACCCCCTCCCTCACTTAAAGTCCACTTCTCCTTTCTTGTTACCCCTGCTTTCTTCTCTTTCAAAACCTCAAACCTCTCCCCCACTCCCCCTTTAAGTAATAAACCTTTGCGCTTTCCCCTTGGTCCGGAAGGCCATCTCAGCTTTTTCCCCTTGCCATCTGTGTCCTGCCAAACTCTTCCATAGCTCACACTTGCTCTCTAATCACTCAAATTTCATTCACCTCCTTCATTTCCCTGCCCCATCATTATTCCCCAACGTAGATCATGGCCATTATTTTTGGAATTACTTTTCTCCTCTATATGGAAAATCAAGACTCAAATTTTTTAGGTAAGAAGGTGGGAATAGTTTAATACCATTGTGATGTTTTTCTCTTGGGGGGAGGATATCTGTGTTTTTTCTTTTTTAGTTGTAAACCAATTGGTGAGGTAACATTGACTATGCTGGGGGACTAACTGGTTAATCAAAGTGGATAACTAATTTATAGAATGTGGGGTTTCAGTTTTTTCTAATCTTGTGTTTTGGCTTTTGGGTCTAAATACTGTGGTAGTTTTTTTTGTCAGTGATTTTCTTTGAACAGGCTTATGTAGTCAAAAAACTTGGATTCCCTTATGATATTAATTTCTTCAGTATGTTAAAGTGGTCATATAGATAGATAAATAGATAGTTTTGAGTTATTGGTATTGGAGGAGAATTTAGGGCCATTATTTACACTTTTTTATTCACTCTTATTTTCCTAGTGTTTTGAAGAGAAAGGTTAATTTCTGACTAGCTCTTTGAGTAAAAGGAATGCCTTATTGCAAACATTAAATAAGTAAAATCAAGGGGAAAAAATCCAGCAGAAGGGCATGGGGTGGGGGAACAGAATTTAGGCATGTCAAAACTCCAGAATGACCAAAGGATGGTCCTGTGTGTGCCAAATTTCACCAGAATGGAACTTATTTTTATAATAAGCATGAATTTATGATCAAGGTATAAAGTCCATCTTTAGAATATTAATGATTATTAATATATTAATGAATATTAATAATTAGCTGAACCTGTTTGGGCAATAAATCGTTCTTATTCAGTGTTGTTATTGTTCAGTTTTTTTTTTTTTTTGGCCTTTTGGAGGGCAATTGGGGTTAAGTAACTTGCCTAAGGTTACATGGCTAGTTTTTTTGTGTAGTTGTTAAGTATCTGATGCCAGAACCGAACTTGGGACCTCCTGACTCCCTGACTCTGGGGCTGGCGCTTTACTCACTGCTCCACCTAGTCACCCCTGTTCAGTTGTTTTAGTCATGTCTGACTGACCTCATTTAAAGTTTTCTTGGTAAAAAGACTGGAGTGATTTGCTGTTTCCTTCTTCAACTCATTTTGCAGATAAGGAAACTGAGGCAAACAGGGTTAAGTGACTTGCCCAGAGTCACACAACTGTAAGTATCTGAGGCCAGAATTGAAACATATGAGGATGAGATCATGAAGGTAAATTCACGGAGATAAGTCTTGACTCTAGGCCTTGTACTCTATCCATTGAGCCTACCTGCCCCATATTCAGTGATAATGCCTAATTTTTTAAATTTGTGAGAACAACCATATGTTTTAAATTATGAGGAAGATGAAAAGCAAAAAGCTCTCCTTAGCATCTTAATTTCTTAATTGTGACGGCTGTTTGAGAGTACAAAAGCCATTTCGTAAATATACTTTTGTCAAATTTTTTGGGAGGGAAAGCTTATTTATATTCTGGATCAAATTTAACAGTAATGGTTTATCTTGGAAGGAGACTCGATCAATCAATCAGTAGATATTTATTAAGTATGTACTGTGTGCCATGTACTATGCTAAGCCCTGGGGATAAAAAAAAAAAGAGGCAAAAGGCATTTCTAACCCTCAAGGAGCTCACAAACTAATGGGGAGGCCACAAATAGAAGATAGAATTTTAATTAGGTCTTAAAGGGAGACAAGGAAGCCAGTAGGCAGTGATGAGGAGAGAGAGCATTCTAGGCATTGGGAACAGTCAGAGGAAAAGCCTGGAGCTGAGAGATGGAATGTGATTCTGGCAGAACAGTTTGGATGCCGGTGTCATTGGATCAGAGTAAGTGGACCGGAAAGGTAAGAGGAAGCTAGGTTATGAAAGGCTTTGAGCACTAAACAGAGAATTTTGTATTTGATCTTGGATGTGATAGGGAGCCAAGGCATTTTCCAGAGTAGGGAGCTGGAGTGACAGTTGGATTTGCGTTTTAGGAAAGTCGTTTTAGTGGACAAATGGAAGATGGATTGGAGTGGAGAGAGACCTGAACCTATCAGCAATTTATTGCAGTGGTCCAGGTGTGAAGTGATGAGGGCCTGTGCCAGAGTGATGAAGTGTCTTGGGAGAGAAGGGGGCATATTGGAGAGATTTTGCAAAGGTGGAATCAACAGGTCTTGCCAACAGATTGCATATAGGTGATGAGAAGTAGTGAGGAATGATGATGGTTCCTAGGTTTTGAGAGACTGAGAGGATGGTGTTGCCCTCGACAGTAGTAGGGAAGGGGGAAAGGGTTTAGAGGGAGAGAGAATTGAGCTCCATTTTGGACATACTTATTTTAAGATATCTACTGGACATCCAGTTCAAGATGTTTGAAAGACAGTTTTGCCCTCTAGGGGCATAATTCAATTCAACAAAGATTTATTAAGCTTTTATCATGTGTAAGGCATTATGCTCTGTTCTGGGCATATAAAATCCTTTTTCTCTTATTTTCATTCCATGAGGGAATGCTACATGTACTTTTATAGTACAAGATAAATTGTAGAGAGAAAGAAAAGGGCCAGTTGTGGTGATCAGGGAAGGCTTCACAAAAGAAGTAGCATCTGAGTTGTGTCTTGAAGGGAGAAAAGGATTATGAGAAGCAGAAATGAGGGAGGAGTGCATTCTCAAAATAAGGGACACCTCATGTGAATACCCAGAGACTGAAGGTTAATTATTGCCCCTATACAGACATTCTGGGGTCTGTGCATCAGATGCTAGTTGAACATCTAGTGCTTTTTACTTCGGGGATGTTTGGAGATGGAGCCTGTGCAGGAAGGGCATAGCAAGATGGGAAATTTGTGTCTCCAAGTCTTTGAGATGGGACAGATTGCTAAGTAGCATCTGTGCAACCAGGAACAACTGGGAGTCCAGTTTGGCTGGAATATAGAATATGTGAAGGGTAATGATGTGGCCTCAAATACCAGGCTAAGTAAAAAGTTTGCATTTTATCCTGTAATAATAATAGTTACCATTTATATAGTGCATACTCACAACAACCCTGGGAAGTAGGGGTTATTTTTATTCCTATTTTATAGATCAGGAAACTAAGAGGTTAAGTGACTTGCCCAAGGTCACACAGCTAAGTGTTTGAGACTGGACTTGAACTTAGGTCTTCCTGACTCCAGGCCCAGGGCTCTATCCACTGTGCCACCCAGCTGCCACAAGGTAAACTGTAGGCAATAGGAAGCCATAGGGAAGTGACATGATCAGACCTGTTTCATATAAAGAATTACTCTGGCAGTTGTGTGGAGGATTGATTGGAGAAGGGAGTGACTAAAAGTAGAGGAAATAACTGGGAGGCTATTAAAACAGGCTAGGCAACTGGTGATGAAGGCCTGGATTAGGCTAGTCGTCAGAATAGAAGAGGCAAATTGGAACATGTTTATAGGCAGTGGGGAAAGAGCTAAGAGAGGATGGGATTGATAGAGGGGTTGGCCTTGTCAAGGAGAAGGGCCATTTTTTCACCGCAGACTGAAGTAAAGAAGAAAAGAATGGGTGATGATAAAGAGGGGATTCGAGGTGTGATGTTGGAGAGAAGAGAGATTTTACTGCACATGACTATTTTCTCAGTAAAGCAAGAGGCAACATTTACTGAGAAAAAGGGTGCTGAGAAGGTTTGGAACAGCTGTTGAAGGAAAGGGATGGAGAGTGAGAGAATAAAAGTTTTGCTATACAACAGTGTGGGCCCAATTGAGATTAGATAATCTCAGATAATCTGAAGAAGCAGAGAAGACTGGTGTGGGTGATTCAGGGTGTAGGATTGGCTGAGCATAAATGGAGGTAGGGCAAAAGGACAAAGGAGTTAAGTGTGGAGAACAGTGTATAGTTGTACTAGTCAGGTTAGGATCAAGACTCAGGACTGTAAAAAGAGGAAAGAGAAGTCAGAGGGTGAGGGAATGGTTCAGGATAGAGAAACTGGCGGTTTTAGGACAGAAGGAAAGGAGGTTGTAGTGAGGGCAAAGAATAGATTTAGGAGCAAAACAGGGGAAGAGGAAAGGATAGAAGATTCTTATTATGAAGGTGGCATAATTTAGGGTGATGGTAAGGTCTAGGGAGTATGGCCATCCCTCTGAGTACTGAGGTAGATTGTTTTAAATCAGACCTGACATTACATTACTGTATGAGAAGCTGTTGATAAAATCCATCTCTTGGTTGTAGCCATATGCCTTGGAGAAAGGGGAGGTGTTTGGAAGGCTTGCTGCCTGCCGTCTTTTCCATCTGTTTGATTAATGAAGGGGGCTGGCTATTCTGCTTCACCTTGAAATTTGGGCTAGGTTTGGATTAAAAAAATAAGTTAGATACTGAGAGTTAAGTTTCTTTTTCTTTATTGCCAAACTGACTTGTGTACTTCTCATCTTTAAGCTGGAATTGACTTGTAGCCATTGTGTGTATCGAATCACAAAAAGCTGGTGAAAGTCTGATTTATAAGAATATTGACTGACTACACTTTGGAAACCTTGGTACCATCTTCAATTCTTACTTCTACTTCAAACATATTAGCCAGGGGAGGATTTTTATTTTTTTTGGAGGGGGAAGCTAGGGCAGTTGGGGTTAAGTGACTTGCCCAAGGTCACATGGCTAGTTTTTTGTATTGTGTCTGAGGCCAGATTTGAACTCAGGTCCTCCTGACTCCTGGGTCAGTACTCTATTCACTGTGCCACCTAGCTGCCCCAAGGGGAAGATTTTTTGCAAATCTCTTTTACTTCCACAAAGAGGCTTTTGGGGATGAGCTGAGATGGCTTCCACAATCCAGAGGCTCTGTGCGTATGTATGTAGGTAAATTTAGTTAGCTATATAAGCATTAAATATCAATAAAAAGTCATTGTAGGTTATTTAGCAGGGAATCAAAGTGATGAAAATAGCATTTTAGGGACATGACTGAACACCTTAGGCAGGGGACACTGGAGAGGGGATTGAGTAATTCAGGGACAGAGGAAGTAGGGTCCTTGATTAGAGTGATTTTAGTGGGGGTTAAGAGAAGGGAGAAAATGAGACATCTTGAAAGATATGACAGGATGGTGTTGACAGATAGATAATATGTTTGAAGTAGAAGTAAGAATTGAAGATGGTACCAAGGTTTCCAGTTTGGGAACGTGGAAGGACTGTAGTGCTACCAATAGAAATAATTAACTAGTTCCCCTCTTCTAGTCCCTTGAGAAGTCTAGATTTCATTTGACTTCTGCAGAGCCAGAGATTAATCTTGAGAAGGGACAGGAACAGTGAATAGTGCATTGGAGTCAGAATTTCATCCTTACACTTGGGAATAGCAAAGTAGTTCATATTTCCTCACCTTTCCCTCTCCCAATGCTTACCTGTCAGAATATATCTCTTAAATCATGTTTAGAAAACCCATGATCCTCATGCAAAAGACAACTTTATAGGGAACTGTTTAGGAATATACCTCTTAAGCAAAGCAAAGGAATTTAACAGAAAAATTTTAACAAAAAAAAATTTGTCCTTATTCTGTAGTTGGAGAATGTGTGATTTTCCTTGGTTTTCTAGCTCTTGACTGTTGTCTTGGTGACTTTTAGAAATGAATGGGTTCAACTGAGATAAAAAGAGAAATTTGAAGCTTTGTAGGGAGAGTATAGGATAATGGACAAATATGTTTCCTTGAGTATGTAAAATGATAAATGAAATCAAGAAGAAGGACATCTACAGAAACTTTATTTTAGGTCTGGATTTGTGATTTTATTGGTTAGGATTTCCAGTGTGAAACTGCCTGTGCTTATGCAGATGGGTCAGTTATCTGTAGACTTAGAGAGCTGCCTGGAGCGCTGAAACATACTGGACCTAAAAAAAAAAATTGAAGTGGGTCAGATTTTACATATTGGTAGTTACTTTTCACGTGTTTACACTTGGAGTCTTTGGTTACAGAGTACACATATAGAGTCTAGAGTGGAAAGAACAGCAGCCACAGCTTCATTAGTCAGCTAGTTGAATGGCTTCAGTTAAGTAACTTGACTTCTCTTGGCTTTAGTTTCCTCTTCTGTAAAATTGTTAGGTTGGAGTAGATAATCTCTAAGTAGATAATCCCTTTCATTTTAAAATTGTACTATTCTATGATTTTTAACTTCTCATGTTTTAGTTATTTTGTGGAAGTTGTAATAAAAACCAAACTCTAGTTTTTAAATTGCCACTTTTTCTTCTTTCCTCCACTCAGAAAAACCCTCTTAACCTATTGTGGATATGCAGTTAAATCCTTATACCAGCTTCTTAAATAGTGTGAAAATGTTTTAATTGGCGTGAAGAATGTTCCTTTGTTTTGTCTGTCATGTCGCATCTTTTACATTATTCTCAAAATGCAAATTATCCCCCAAATACTATGTTTTTGTAGTGGCAGCATAGTTTAATGAAAAGAATACTGGACTTGGAATAAAGTCAGAACTGGGTTCTGATAATCTCTTTATCACTAGTTTTTTATAGCAGTACTACCCTGTACCTCCCCAACTCTTACCTGACCTCAGAAGCTAAGCAGGGTTGGGTGTGTTTATTACTTGGATGGGAGACCCCTGGGATTACATAACACTGTCAAATTTTTCTTGTTTAAATTCTGGGTCTCCTACTTACTACCTTTGTGACTCCTGGAGAAATTAACCTCTCTGGGCTGAAGTTTCCTCTGAAAAGTGAAGGGGTTGGATTAGATGACCTCTCAGGTCCCATCTGACTCTTAAGTCAGTGATCCAGTGAAGCTGTATGACCACAGGCAAGGCCAGGAGTCACAGAGTCACTTTTTGAAAATATTTATTTACATATTTATGTGAAAAAGAAAAGACACTGTAACTTTGGTTATTCAAACCATGCACTTTTGGTAGAGGCTGTATTGCATATAAGTTAGGGCACTGCAGTTAGGCAGACTTAAACTGGAACACTTCCTCAGATGCTTACATAACTGTGACTTTGTGTGAGTGATTTAATTATTACAAACCTCCTCTTCCTCATCTGTAAAATGGGGTTAATACCAATTTGATTGATTTATTATAGGTATCAAAAGCACTTTGCAAACCTTAAAGCACTATATGACTATGAGTTGTGGGTGTTATTTTTGGAGCAGGAAGAAATTTGAAGTGGGAAGAAAGATCAGAGCTTTGGGTTTTTGTTACATGGCTTAACAACCTTGAACTTTCTTCTTTGGTTCCTTTGTTTTTCTTCAGTTCAGTGCTCAATTAAAATAAAGATCTGAAAAGTAAAAATGTAATGCGTTGTATTCAAAGGTAGGACATAAATGGATGATTTTTGTGGATTTCTTTAAAGATGAAAATCAGTCTCTTATCTGAGTGAGATGATTTATTATAGGGTGTGACTTGCTCAGCAGAAAAGGGAACCTAAATATTCTCTTTCCTTCTGTTCACTTAATTTCCCAAGTTAGTACATTTTCTTCTTCTATATGTCATATTCTAGTACCCACTGATTATCTTGAAACAGCTGCATTAATTGATGGATTTTAATGACTATTTACTATAAGTAATTGTGGTTTGTTAGGCTAAGTTTAGTACATGCTTTTTACATGCTTTTTTGTTTGACTATCTGTGCAAACACTAAAAGAAAGGAATTTTACCCACTGGGACTCATTCTTTTCTCCCTGCATCTGATTTGGTTCTATTCCCAGGTAGTACTTAGGCTATAAATAGAAGCTGTCGCTCTAATGCCAGCAAGTAGTTGGTGAAGAAAATGAAAACTGTCTTTATACTTTGGAGTACATGCCAGATAGTCAGTAGAGATTCTGTGGAGCTGTGAGAATGGGGTTTTTAAACTGATTTGAAGTTTTTTTCCCTGTTAGGTTTTCATCAACTTTGGCCATAAGTGCTAGGTTGTCCATACTTACAAATCCATGATTGTTGCTATATTACTATTGAATGTCACCCTATAGGCAAGGAGTAGGTAGAAGGCCAATTAAAATGAACATTTAGAGCTGAAGTTCCATTATTTGATATCTGCCTTTTTTAGCCATGCCTCCTTGTCCTTGCTTCTGACGGACCTCTTCTCTGTCTTGGTGGTTCTTTTCTACATTGTTGGACCACATCATCAGGGATTTAACATTGGAAATACTCGCTATAGAGAGAGAATGTATCATGATAGATTGAGGTCTCTAGCTAGCCCTTAGATTCATGGGTATTCATTCTTCTGTAGGTCAACTCAAGTCCAGGGTATTATTGGTGTCTGCCACATGAAGAAAAGATGTGGATATGTTATTTATATTTTTATTTTTTTTGTATATATGTATATGTACTTAAAACATTCACTTAAAAAATTTGAGTTCCAAATTCTCTCCCTCTCTCCCTCAAGTCCCTCCACCCATTAAGAAGGCAGCAATATGATATGCATTACAATTTGAATTCATGTAAAACATTTCCATATTAATCATGTTGCAAAAAAAAGTAAGAAAAATAAAGAGGGAAAAAAAAACTTTAATTGGTACCCAAAGCTCATTAGTTTTTTCTCTGGATGTAGATAGCATATTTCATCACGAGTCCTTTGGAATTGTCTTGGTTCATTGTATTGATTAGAGTAGCTAAATCTTTCACAATTGATTATTGTTAACAATGGTTCTGTTACAATGTTCTCCTGGTTCTGCATGCTCACTTCGAATCAGTTTATAGAAATCTTCCCAGATTTTTCTGAAGCCATCATCTTTGTCATTTCTTACAGTGTTGTAGTATTATATTACAACTGCATACCACAATTTGTTTAGTCATTCCCCTAAATTGATGAGCATCTGTGGATACATTTTCAACATATTCTTTACTGGTGTCTTAAGGACTGTATTTCTGAGTTAGTTAACTATGTGGTCAGGACAGCTAGGTGTCACAGTAGATAGACTCATCTTACTGAGTTCAAATATGGCCTCAGACACTTACTCTGTGTCTGTTGGCTCTGTGACCCTGTGTAAGTCACTTAACCCTGTTTGCTTGAGTTCCTCATCTGTAAAATGAGCTGGAGAAGGAAATGGCAAACTATTCCAGTATCTTTGCCAAGAACACCTCAAATGGGGTCAGAGTCAGACGTGATTGAAATGACTGAGTGACAATAAACAGTATGGTCACAGATACATAAATTGTGTCAGGGGAACACACATGGGGTTTGCCCTCCTAGATTCCCCTGCAACTGAGAGGTGTATAAGCAGAGCACGAGACATAAATGGAATGAAAGGTACTTTTGGTTTGAAGACTGCCTCAACCTTATGTTATCAATGCAATAGAGGTCTTGAATTCGGAATTGTAATCACAAAGCTGGTTTTAAAGAACTCTGCAGTATTCCATGTTCCTTAGAGCCACAATCACACTCTTGAGGGAAAGGATGTATACAAATGATTTCTAAGTAGTCTGGTTCATTGCATTTCCTGCTAGGGCAGAAGCACTGGTATAATTTCTGGCAATGTGCCTCTGTTCCTTTCCTACCTTCAGGTGGGAAGACAAGCTTTCCTTGTGCTAATACTTGTAATGAGTGATAGAAAAAAAAGTTTCATTCTTTTGCTGTACTGTTTGGAACCATGGAATAGGATTATACAATCACAGATTTAGAAGTAGAAGGGTCTTTTACAGGTCATCTAGTCTAATCTCATATAATTAAGTGGAAAAGCTTGGGTTTGAATCCAGATCCTCTGTTTTCAAATCCAGCACTCATTCAGCCATACCATAAGACTGAGTTTATTGCTTCCGGATAATAGTTAAATCACATTGTTAACTTCAAGTAGGTATTACTTTTCTAGTGGCCTGATGTAGTCTGGTATAACTGTATCCATAAAATAAGGGGCCACGTCATAATGGGGTTCTCTATTGTATTTGTCTTTCAGCATTGTTCATTGAACAGTGGAATGAAGTCATTCATAAAATATGTGTTAAGAACCTCTTGTGTGCATGATACTCTGCTAGGTGCTCAAGGGGGGTAGAAAGCTTACATAGTCTAGTACCTGGGATAAGATGCAAGCATAGAGAATTAAAGTGGTGGAGTGGAAAGTTCCCTGGATTTGGAGACAAATCCTACTTCTGTTAACTACCTGTGTGACCTTTGGGCAAATTAATTAATCTCTCTAGTTCCTCATCTTTAAAGTGAGATATTTGGACTAGGTGGCCTCTAAGGTCGCTTTCATCTTCAAATCTGTGATCCTGTTGACTGAGCACATTAGAATGTTGAAGAAATAAGAAGTAAATGAGCTTTGAGAGTGGGAAGTTGGTTAGTTGTGGGAATCTTGGGTGGCTCCTTACAGGGGATGACATTGGAGTTGGGCTTTAAAAGCATGAGTAGTAATTAACAGGCAAAGCCATTGAGGGAGACACTCCTAGTATTAGCAATAATATGAAGAAAAGGACAGTGTGTGCTGTAGGAGCAGATCTTGGGTTTGGAAAGAATGTGTACTGGATAAAGGGAAATAATATAAGACTGGAAGGGCAGAGTGGACCCAGATTATGGAAGACTTTGAAGGCCAGGCAAAGTAGGTTTGAACTTTACTTGGTAGGCAATAGTAGCAAATGAAGACTAGATCTGTAGGTTGTGAATGGGCTGTTTTTCTTTCATTCATATAGGGAGCCCCCAAGAGGGAGCTTCCTCTGATAATGAAGACTGGCATCTTTTTTTTTTCTTCTAATTTATTGCCTAGGGCAGGGTTTCTTAACCTGGAAATTAAAAAAAAAGGATAACTATTTAAATATTGTTGGTTTCCTTTGTAAGCTCATGTATTTTAATTTATTCATTTTAAAACCATTCTGGGAAGGGACCCCATACACTTTACCCACCAGCCAAAAGGGTCAAAGATATAAAAAAGATTAAGAATACCTGGCCAAGGGGTGTGGGGCGGCCAGGTGGCGCAGTGAGTAAGAGCGCCAACCCTAGAGTTGGGAGACTTGGGATCGAATCCAGGCTCAGATACTTAGCCCCCACCCAGAAACACCTGGCCGTGTAACCTTGAGCAATTTACTTAACCCCAATTGCTTAAAAAAAAAAAAAGAATACCTGGCCTAGAGAATTGTGGGATGGAGGGAGGGGAGAAGGAGAGAATTATGTGACTTGTTCAGGGACACAAAGCTAATACATATCAAGGGCAGGAATGAACCCAGGTCTTCTGAATCTGGGTCTAGCTGTCATCTGTTGGTCCATGCTGCTAGCTTTATAGATAAAGATTATTCTGGTTCTGCCTCTTACTCAATGCTGGGCAAGCTATTTAATCTCAGTGCTTCAGGCAATTTAAAACTGAGGTACAGACAGAATGCAGGTCTGTATTAGTAAAGGGGGGTGCAGCTAGGATAGAATGTCAGACCTGAAGTCAGGAAGACTCATCTGGCCTCAGACTTATTAGTTGTGTGACTGTGGGCAAATCACTTAACTTTCTTTGCCTCAGTTTCCTCATTTGTAAAATGAGCTGGAGAATGAAGTGGCAAACCATTTCAGTATCTTTGCCAAGAAAACCCCACATGGGGTCGTGAAGAGTTGGATACAACTAAAAAATAGCTGAACAAGAACAAATCAGTAAAGGGAATTTCGACATGGGTAGTTTCTTATACAGATGAAATCAACTTTTGTGCTGTCAGGGGGTGGAGTGGGGCGTGTTCTCCCTTCTTCCTTCTGCACTGCTGCCCACCCCCTGCTTCCCACCCCCCAGTGGGGGAAAAAGGTAGGCAGTAACAGAGGCAGGGAAATCATTGGGCTATTGCAGTCATTTTGGCATGTAGTCATCCATGAGAATAGAAGAGACTCAGGGAGTTAGTCATTAGAAAGGTGGAGTCAAAGACTTGATAGCTAGTGGGACATATGAAAGAAAGGGTGGGACTGCGTGCGTGTGTATGTGTGTATGTGTGTATGTGTGTGTGTGTGTGTGTGTGTGAGAAGTCTGAGATAAATCAAAATTTTGAACAGTTGGGGTTCAGTCAGCAAAAACACAGAAGAAGGCAACTGATGACAAACTGTTTTGATGTTTTTAGGCTTTGGTCTTGTTTGAGGCAACCATGGATAGCTGGAGCTGAGGTTGAGCTCTGCAGAGGTCGTAGAGATTTGGGACTCATCTGTATAGAGGTAGGTTGTAGTTGAAGCTGTGGGAATCAATGAGTGCCAAATAAGAGTGGAGAGAGAGAAGAGAAAAAAATTCAAAAAGGAGGCACTTAAGGTTCTATGATATTTATATATGTATTTTTTTCATTTTTCAAATGCTTTATTAACTTCTGGTTCACATCATTAATTTCCACCAGATTTTGAGTTACAAATTTTCTCCCCATTTTTCCCCTACCCACCACCCCAAAATAGCAATCCCACAGGACATCCCCTCCTCCAATCTGCTCTCTCCCATTTCTTCTCCCATATCACCTTCGACTTTTCCAGTAGGGCACAGTGGATCTCTATGCCCCAGTGCCTGTATATCTTATTTCCCAATTACATGTAAAATAGCACTAATAATAGTGTGTGTGTGTGTATGTATACACACACACACACACACATATATGTATATAATTGTAAAGATTTGATTTTAAAACTTTGAATTCCAGATTCATTCCCTTCCTTGTCACCCACCCTTACTGGGAAGATAAGCAGTTCAGTATAGGTTGTACATGTGTAGCTAATGCAAAACATTAACATCGTAGATACATTGTAAAAGACTGACTATATTTCCCTCCCTCCTATCCCACCTCCCACTTGTTCTATTCTCTACTTTGATCCCGTCCCTTTTCAAAAGTGAGTGCTTCCAACTTCCCTCCTCCCCAGCCTGCCGTCCCTTCCATCATCCCTCCTCTCATCCCTTTCCCCCCTACTCTCCTGTTGGGTGAGATCCCCTATTTAGTGTGTATTTCATTCCCTCCCCCAGCCAAATTCAATGAGAATAGGGTTGACCCATTCCCTTTTGCCTTCCTATTCTTCCCCTCCATTGTAACCATTTTCCCTTGACTCTTCTTTATGAGATAGTTTACCCCATTCTGTCTCTCTCCATCTCCTCTCATTATATTCCTCTCTCACCTCTTAATTTCACCTTTTAATTAATTTAATTTCACCTTAAGTATCATCCCTTCCTATTAAATTGGTCCTGTGCCCTCTATGTATACCTGTAAATATATATACACACATTTCCATATGTATTCATATACCCATATACCTTCATATATAGACATATATATATATTTCTATTCCCTTCAACTATTTTCATACTGAGAAAAGTTTCATCAGTTACAATGATCGTTTTTCCATGTAGGAATGTTAATAGTTCAACTGTGATAAGTGGCTTATGATTACTTTTCCCTGTTTACCTTCTTTTGCTTCTTGTATCTGAATGTCAAATTTTCTATTTAACTCTGGTTTTTTCATCAAGAATGCTTGAAAGTCCTCTATTCCACTGAATGACCATATTTTCCCCTGAAACATCATACTCAGTTTTGCTGGGTAGGTGATTCTTGGTTTTAATTCCAGCTCCTTTGCCTTCTGGAATATCATATTCCAGGCCCTTAGATCCCATAGTGTAGAAGCTGCCAGATCCTGAGTTATCCTGATTGTGTTTCCACAATATTCAAATTGTTTCTTCCTGGCTGCTTGTAATATTCTCTCCTTGATCTGGGAATTCTGGAACCTGGCTATAATATTCCTAGGAGTTTTCTTTTTGGGATCTTTTTCAGGAGGTGATTGGTAGATTCTTTCAACCTCTATTTTGCCCTCTGGTTCTAAAACATCAGGGCAATTTTCCTTGAGAATTTCTTGGAGGATGATTTCTAGGTTCTTTCTTTGATCATGGCTTTCAGGTAGTCCAATAATTTTTAAATTATCTCTCCTGGATCTATTTTCCAGGTCAGTGGTTTTTCCCATGAGATATTTCATGTTGCCTTCTATTCTTTCATGTATTTGGATCTGTTTCACAGCATCTTGATTTCTCATAAAGTCATTAGCTTCCATTTGCTCCAATCTAATTCTGAAGGAATGATTCTCCTCAGTGAGCTTTTGAGATTCTTTTTCCATCTGGCAAATTCGGCTTTTTAAGGCATTCTTCTCCTCATTGCCTTTTTGAGCCTCTTGTGCCATTTGAGTTAGTCTGTTTTTTAAGGTGTGATTTTCCTCAGTCAGCCTGTTGACTCTCATTTCATAATTTTCTTGCATTGTTCTCATTTCTCTTCCCAATTTTTCCTCCATTTCTCTTATCTGCTTCTTAAGTTCCTCTATGGCCTATAACCAGCTCATATTTTCCTTTGAAGCTTTTGGTGCAGGAGTTCTGACTTCACAGTCTTCCTCCTGTTCCATGCTTTGCTCCTTTTTGGCCCCCAAATAGGAGTCTAATATTGGAATCTTCTGTCTCCTTTGTTTCCTTTGCCTGGTCATGTCTCTCCTCAGTCACTTGACCCCTGGGCTTTTTGCCACAGTAGGACTCTGCTACCAGACAGGCGAGCTTTCGTACCAAATGCTGGGGTTTTCTCAGCTGCTGGAGGTATTAGTTGGGTGCCCTCTCTGAGGCCTCCGCACACTCTGGCAAGCTAGACACACACCCCAAGACCTCCACCCTAGACCACAATCCAGATCCCAGAAGGTTAAAGCAAGAGTGATTATTCCTCAGACTGGTGCTTGGTCCCTCTACACTCTGCAGGCCAGGAGCTGAAGCTGCCAAGTGGCACTGGCTGGCTGTGCTGGCTTCTCAGCGGCTTCTCGCCCTGGGGGCAAAAGCCCAGCACTCCCAACTACTGGTCCCAAAATCCATACTGCAGTGACCTCTCACTTTGTCCTTCGCATCTATTTGTTGATAAATCTGGAAATGGCCACAGCTGCTGGTGATCTGAAGTCCCTCCAGCCAGTAGCTGGTCAGGCCTACCCTGGGGCTAAAACCTCCAGCTCACGGGGACCTGGGCTCTGCTCCCAGAGTGCTGCGCTGGCTGATTTCCTGCTGGCCTGCTGGGCTGTCCTCAGCGGGAGGTTAGCTTCCCCAAAGTTTGTTCAGAGTCCCCATTTTACATGGATTGGGGAAGGTGGAAGCTGGAGCGGCGTGGAGGTCCTCTTTCCACTCCACCATCTTGGCTCCACCCCGATATTTATATTTTAACAGTATTCTGCATTGCCATCAAAGATTATGACTTAGATTTGTCAGTTAGTCCAATTTAGTGGCCACTTTTTTTTAAAACAAATTTTTTTTATTAAAGTTTTAAGCTTCAACATAGTTGCCCTCATTATCCCTTCCAGAGAGCCATCTTATATAATAAATATTTTTAAAGACAAAAAAAGAAAAAAGGAAAAAAAATCAGCATAACTAGTAGATACAACAAAAGAGTCTAAAAGTATGTACAGTGTGCAATACTTCTGACCCTCCCACTTCTGCGTAAAGGGTGAAGTGGGAATGGCTTCTCATATTTCTTTTGAGCCAAGAGTACCTACTTTTGACAGCTACATTTTATTAAGTGTCAGCAGGAATACTTGTTAGTGAAAACCTCTGCAATCAAGCCTTTTGCAGTCTACTTTGGAAATAAAGACATAAAACATATAAAAAGTTAAGTTCTTATATATGAGATAAATAACATTTAAAATACCATATAAGAACTTATATTATTAATTGACAATATATGCTCTAGATGAATAATTCCCAGCCTTTAAGCTCAGGTTGTGTGGTGGGGGTAGGACTGGAGAAGGGTGTTGTGGAATTAATGCAGAGTTCACAGATCTCTATATGTTTCAAGCATTGTAATTTTGATCTTCAGCTCCAGCAAAATATGCAATATGACTTAGTACAGTAAGTGAGCAAATGCACCTTATGTGGACTGAATAAATAATTCCTTTAACAATATGTATTGCTGTTTTATGTAAGTGCTGTTGTGATTAATAACACATAACTTCATTTAAGTGTTACAGAATTCATAGTAGCTTTTTGTCATCATATATTTCCTCAATCAACAGACAGTACTTGTATAATTATTATCATGTGAAAACCAGTACATTTTTTTTTAACATCTTAAAGAGCGGCCTCTTACTTGGAATGATTGTGAGCTAGTGGTCTAAACCAGTGGGCCCTAAACCTTTTTGATTGCACTCCTTTCTTAATAAAAAAGATTTTGAGTACCTCCCCCCAATATGTATATGTATAACTTATTTATAAATTATATGTATGTGCTACCATAATAATAATGTACCTTATAAAACATACAAAATAGAAATTTAAAAAGGATGAGCTAGAGATGAAATAGTATTTGATCAATGTGGAACCACTCGAGTTTATTGAATAGGGGAGTAGTCTAGTCAGACTTGTGCTATAGGAAAATCACTGGTACCTGGATGGAAGTTTTGGAGAAAGTTATTACTTGAGGCAAGGAGACAATTTAGGAGGCTAATGCAGTAGTCCAGGTGAGATGTAATGAAGTGGCGGCAATATAAGTAGATAAGGGGCAGATATAAGAGACATTGTGGGGATAGAAACAGTAATATTGGACAAGTGATTGGATTTATGGGGTGAGGGAAAGTGAGAAGGCAAAGATGACATCAAAGTTATGAGTCTGGGTGATTAGAAGGGTGGTGGTGCTCTAAATATAAATAGGGAAATTTTGGAGAAGGGCAAGTTTTGGGGGAACAATAAGGTAACAAGATCTGCTATGAATATTGCATCCTATCCATGTCTGCTTATACTGTGAGAGGCAGAGCTCTTACGTACTGGACACTGCCTCAAGCCAGAGTTTGCCTTCTGAGGGGTGCCTGCTGTAGCTACAAGGTGATCTGAGGGATAGGAGATGGATATGCTGGTGGGAAAATTTTCCAGTGGCATCTCTGGAGCTCTACTGTGGGTACTCAGTGGTTAGATTATAGACCAGTGCTTGGTGCAAAAGGGGGGAGGTGGAGAACTTGGAGGTGGAGAGGGTGAGAATGTTGGGGGACACGGGTAGGTATGGTTTGTTGGAGATAAATTCTGAAACCTGTCTTCCCAACTTCTGATTAGGTGATCATCTACCTTTTGGGGTCAAGCCCCACCTTTCCAGGGAGACCCTGGGCCCTACTTTGGAGAGTACTGGTCTAGACAATAGATACTATAGGGATTTGGAAGAGCATTACTGGATAAAGTGGTCAGGAAGCAGAGGCAGTGGACTTGAAGCCGGGCCTGAAAAGAGAGTATTTCAGGTGGCAGAAATAAAGGAGGGAGAATATTCTAGGTTGATAAAATATCCTGAGCTAGTAGTGTGGAAGTGGGAATGCGCAAAGTTTATTTGAGGGAATGAATAGACCAGTTTTGCTAAGATGCAGTTCCTTACACGTGGTCAACAATTGAGGACAAATATTTCATACTGAATACGTGTAGCAGAGGGCCTCTGTCCTGAAGAATGGTGAAGCATGAAGTTGGAAAAGTTGGTTGGGGTTATAGATATCTTTGAAGGGCAGTCTAAAAGATTTTGATTTTTTTATCCTTTAGGAAGTGGAGAGCTAGTGAATATTTTTGAGCTATTGAAGATTATTAAAGATTCAAGTGCTATTTGAGATTTTAAGTAATCTGATCAAAGCAGTGTTTTAAAAGGACCTGTCTATTTAATTACAGCAGGCAGGTGGTGCGGTGGATAGAGTGCTAGGCCTGGGGTCAGAAAGACTCATCTTCCTGAGTTCACATCTGGTCTCAGACACTAGCTGTGTGACCCTAGGCAAGTCACTTAACCCTGTTTGCCTCAGTTCCTCATCTGTAAAATGAGCTGGAGAAGGAAATGGCAAACCATTCCAGTATCTTTGCCAAGAAAACTTCAAATGGGGTCACGAAGAGTTGGGCATGACTGAAAAACAATGGAACGACAATAACAAAAATCTCTTGAATTCTTAGTGGATGTACTTCAACATGTTAATTTGTGCTTTGATAGCAAATGCAAAGTGTTGACAGTGATCATCTTCCATATGCTGATGTATGTATGTGCTTATGACTCATGATCAGAATAATGTTCAACAATTGTTAGGTTGGTTTGCCAAGTCTGTGTTTTGCTTTAGTTAGTCTTTCTGGCACTGACAGAGTGTCTTTCTATAGTGTTTTCCTTAGCAGTACCATATTCAGCTTCTGTATTTGCTTTGACTCTGAATGTTACTGATAACTACTAAGACCTCAGAGTGATCAACCCTTCAAAATGAATTACAGGTTAGTTGACAGAAGTCAGTGCTATTTTCAGAAAGAGGTTATGAACAGAAATCAAACCAGTTCTGTATGCTTTGATGCTCAACCTTTTAGTAAGTGACAGTGACATATGTTGCTATTTTGTTTTATTGACCACTTTGACACACCCTATCTGTGTAGCTTATACAAATGTGACATTTCAGAAGAAGAAATATAATATCAATCCAGCAGCGCTCTGGAGGCAGCATGGTGTATATAATAGAAAGTTCATTGGATTGTAGAAGGGTAAGGGAAGGGAGATAGCATTTATATGGTGCCTACTATGTGTCAGGCACTGTTCTAAGTGCTTTACAAATATCATCTCATTTGATCCTTACAACAACCCTTTGAGGTAGGTGCTATTATTTATTATATCCCATTTTACAGTTGAGGAAACTAAGGCAGAAAGGTTAAGTGACTTGCCCAGCATCACACAACTAGTAAGTATCTTAGGTGAGATTTGAACTCAGTTTTTCTGGACTCCAGGCCCAGTGCTCTATCCTCTGTGCCACCCACCTATCCCTTGTACATTCCATTAACTAATGTAAAAATTTTCTGGTTTGTATCTTTAAGCATGATCATTGATGTGCTGTACCTTATGAACAGCATACTACTGCATCATTCAGTTATTGAAGAATGTAACAAACAATGAGTTTTAAAGTGGCACAACACAGGTACAGTGATGGCAACAGTTTTGCTATAATCCCCATAGGTAACTTTTGTGTTTATTATTCTAGATATTTTTACACCAAAAGAACAATCAGTGGTGTATTCTTACATATGTATAATACGTTTTTATACAATTACATATGCCATTTTGGTGGAAATGCTGATTTTTATAGAATGAAAGTAATGTAGTAACATCATTTATTTGATGACAAATAGCTGCAAATATAACTAGTGTCCAACCATTTACTACATCTTTCGAGACCTGAAGAGTGTTCTGTCATTTAAAAAGTTATTTTAAGAAGCAAGTTTCCATCCTGTGCCATGAAATTTCTATTTTTAACATTTTCACCAATTTAATGCTGTCTTATTTTCCTTCCAATTCAAGGCATTTAAAATAATAGATTTTACTTAACATATGCAAAATAATCAGTTTTATTTTTTTAAAAAAACTTGTTTAAAAAAGTGCATTCAATGTAGTTCAATGACATACACTTTTACATCATTTTTGTTTAGGTAACTTAAGTTGTTTCTGACAGCCTGAAATAGTAAAATCAAATGCTTTCATGTCAGGTATTTGAAGAGAGAACCTGTGAATGGGGCAGGCAGGCAATTTGGACTGACATCCTCAAAAGCTAAATGGATACAACATATAAAAATGAATAATAGAACTTGATGGACCAGTAATTAAAGTCATTTTACCCTGAAAAAGCCATCACCTGCCATTTTAAGTGGTATGTGTGGTTCAGGTGTGGGCCAGTGTGGTTAAGAAGAGGCCTGGAAAACTAGTTCTTGTCACACTTGAGTGAGCTATACCACCCATGTTCCTTAGCTGTCATCATCTTAGTTTTTATCTACACTTTTTTGATTTCCACCGATACCCTTTGCATCAATTATTTCTGTTTGTTACTAATTAATTAAAATTTTTTTCTTTTTGGAGGGGGGAGGGCAGGGCAATTGGATCAAGTGACTTGCCCAGGGTCACATGGCTAGTAAGTGTTAAGTGTGAGGTCAGATTTGAACTCAGGTCCTCCTGACTCCAGGGCTGGTGTTCTTTTCATCTCGCCACCCAGCCGTCCCCATAATTAATTAATTCTTGAATGATTTTTTGGTTTCAGAATAGTGCCAAGTAGATCCTTTGGTAGAATTAGAACTATTGTCAGATGAGAAAATGGATGATAGGATCATTTGACACCTCAGAGATCATTTAGTCCAGGGCTTCTTAACCAGAGGTCCGTGAATAGATTTCATTGATGGGAGTGGGGGTGTGTGCAGCGGGCATTGGTGAACTTGGATGGGAAAAAAATTACATCTTTATTCTCACCAACATCTAACTGATATTTACTATTTCCTTCAATTGCTAATTATAAAAAAAAAATATTCTGAGAAGGGATCTGTGGTTTCACCAGACTACCAAAGGGTTCTATGAAACAAAAAAGAACCCTTTATCTCAACCAGTCTCTATTTTACAGATCAGGAACAAAATCCCAGAGAAGTTAAATGACTTCTTGAAGTAGCCCTTGCTCCTTTTCCCTCCAACAGAACTCATCCTTTTGTCTTTGGATTCCGAGTTCCATGCTCCTTCTACTATACCATACTCTACAAAGAAAATAATTTAATATTTTGGAGATCTAAAACCTCTATAATCCAATAGCTTTCCATAATATAAAATGTGAAACTAAGTTGTCATTGCTCAGAATTTAAGTTGGTTATCTTTAACCAAGCATCTTTGATGTTGCAGTTAAACTCTTCATTGAGTTGATCTTAAAAATCAAGAGAACTGTTAACTATTCATATGTGCACCTTAGTAGAACATTTTCATAGTCAGTAGACTGAAATATCCTACTGTTAGTTGTTACTGCCTAATTATGTGTAATTAAAGTAGCATTGCTTATTTTACCTATAATTAAGATTGTGTGTGGTTTGATTGATGGACTTGAAAATGCTTGTTCCTAGTGCTAGATTGCTATCCTAGGGAACATTTTTGAATCAGTTTTATGCATTGTAAAGCACTGTAAAATTACAGGATATTTAAAACATAATCAGAAATGAAGTTCAAAAAGATCAGAAGAAAACAAGTCAGATATAATTCTTTTAGAATGGTCAGGAAAGCTAAGCTCAGTATGGCCTGAGGCTTGCAATAAATCTTAGTGATAATAAAAAGTCCCTTTTTAGTTATGTTGGAGGCAAGAGAAGGAACAAGAAAGGAATGGGACTCCTGCTTGGCCTGTATAGGACAACCACGAAGAAGATGGAAATATAGGGGGCAGGTAGGTGGCACAGTGAATAGAGCACTGGCCTGGAGTCAGGAGGACCTGAGTTCAAATCCAGCCTTAAACACTTAACACTAGCTGTGTGACCTTGGGCAAGTCACTTAACCCCAATTTCCCTGCCCTTCCCCCTCCAAAAAAAAAGCAAAAAAAAAAAAGAAGATGGAAATACTCTATACCCATTTTACATCTCTTTTCTACCAAGAGAATATTCCTCAGATTGCTTATTATAGAAGAAAAAAGTGGTTCACTGGTTATTTTCAAAGCACAAATAAGTGAAAAGTGCCGGAGGAGCATCTTTTTGCTCTCAAGTTTGGAAGTTGGCTGAGTCAAATGATATCTCTTAAGTTTTGATGAAAATTTATGAATCAGATGACCACAATACTTTGGTGATCTCTGAGGAATCATTAAGAAATTATGAGAAAAAATTAAGAAAAGATTAAAAAAAAGATATGTACCATAAAAGTGGAGATAGTCTCATTTTTTTTTTTTAAAGGAAAGAAATTAGATTCTTCAAATAGGCCAGTAAACTTGATAAAAATTCTTGGAAAAACACTAGAAGAGATTATTAAAAATTTGCTTTATGAACACATTAAAAGGGAAGTGGTGATCACTGTTAGCCAACTTCATCATCATAAAAGCTGGTACTGCTTTAAAGGTTTCAGAGAGATTTATATATATATTATGCAATTTGATCTTCACAACAACTCAGTGAGGTGGATGAATTTATCCATATTTTACAGATCAGAAACTTTAGGTTCAAAGAGATTAAGATTTACCCAGGCTCACACAGGTAGTAAGCGTTTGAAATGGAATCTCAACCCAGGTCTTCCTGACTCCAGGTGCTGTGCTTGAAGATGGCACCAGATTATTGAGAGCTTTGAAAGCATAGAGGAGAAATTTATCTTCAATAGGATAGATATTAGGTAGCCATTGAACACTCTTGAGCAGGAAAGTAATGATGAAAATGTTTTTTTAGTTAAGATTAGTTAGGTAGTAATGTGCAACATGGATTGGAGATGATTATTACATGTAATAGATTTTTTTTTTAGTTTGGATTATCTCTATCAGACTTCCCTTTTGGTTTGTTTACTTTTGGAGGCTATTGAAGATAGAAAAAAAAAGTAAAAAAGTGAAAAAAAAAACATGTATTCTCATAAAAGTTTACTTAGAAGTCTTTGATCTGTCAAACTACTAAATTTAGTTATTTATGGATACTTTAGGACTACATTTAGCAAAACCCCTTCATTTTGTTGCATACCACTGTGCTATAATTACAGAATATTCTGCCATGCATCATTTGAAACAAAATCAGCAAATGTTGGTTTGCAGTTTCATTGGAAATGTTAATGAATGCTGTGAATTGGTACAAGCTGTTGGATGAGGTTGTCAGTAAGCCAGTGGAGTCTGTTGGGCCTTCATTACTCAGAATTGAGGTTGCTTACCCCTAGCTCAAGCATCTTTGATGTTTCAGTTAAACACCCTTCATTGAGTTGATCTGAAAAAAAAAGGGGCCTTGTTTATGTATTTATGTCCTCCTTAGTTATAGACTTAAGCTATTGCTAAAAATTATGGTAGAGTATTATAAGGATCGAAAATGTATTTTCATTTAATACTATCTTTCTCTTACCTATAGTGGTTTAAACTGAAGAGTGAAAAATAAGTGGATACATATTTCCAGCAATTTTCTAAATGTTTGCAAACTTAAATTCACTTACTTTTGAAATCGATCCTTTATTGTATTGTCTTGGCCCTTTATTGGCTTGATCTGGCCATTCCATTTGCCTCGGTGTCATATGCCTTGCTGGCACTGAGTTAAACTGGTTTGCATAAAGTGGCTCTTAGCACTATACAAAGACTATTGGGATAGTATGTCTTCTTTTCCTTCTAGGGGTAGCCTTACATCAGTCATTTCCATTCAGGCAGGAGTAAGGCAGGGTTGTCCTCTAAACTCCATAGTTTTTAACCTAATCCTGAAACTAATAATCATGCCCTTAGAAAGATGGGGCTAGTATTTATTTTATTTTATTTTTTGGAGGGCAGTTTGGGTTAAGTGACTTGTCCAAGGTCACACAGCTAGTAAGTTAAGTGTCTGAGGCCTGGATTTGAACTCAGGTCCTCTTGACTCCAGGGCCAGTGCTCTATTCACTGCACCACCTAGCTGCCCTGGTACTAGTCTTTAAATTGTATGGCAGGAAAGTTATCATCCTAACCTGCATAGGTGATTTAACCATAGTGGTTGACAACCTGGACTCTCTTAGTAAAAGTATTGAATAATGTGAGTTAGGTTACCAGATGGGCAGGATTACATTTTAATGGGGCAAAATATGCCTCCTTGTTAATTGATGGTTGAAAAAAATGTGCTCCCACCTAATTTCAAGTTCAAGATTAGGAGATTTCAGTCATGTTGAAGGAAAATAATTACCTTTACCTTGGAATCCCTGTGGGGTTCTACACCACAAATTATTACAGCGATGTGATAATATGATCACAGATTTGGATTTCATATGTGGATAGGTTGAAATTGACACCTGGCAGAAAGTAGATGCAGTAAATACTTTTATTCTGTTCTTTATTTTGTTCCATCTTAAGAATGGTGTGGTTCCCAAGAGTGCCCTTAGTCTCTCAGACAGCTGTACCTCTCCCAAAGAGCCAGTATCTCACTCCTATATTTCCCCTATAAAATGGGTAGGTGGGGGAGTAAATCTACTGCCTATAGTCATAGTAGTAGACATTGGACAGGTGGTTCATGGGGTGAGACTCCTGGCTTCAGTTGATCTAGGTTGGCTTTCCCATCATTTCCTTGGTGACATGGTGAGGAATAGAATCAAGCCTGACTCTCACCCAGAAGACTTTGCTGTCTATCTGAATGGCTCTATAGAAGGTGAATTTGGAGTAGAGTGCAGCAGGATCAAACATTTGGTCCTGACTACTGGTAGCCTCCTGGCTACTGTCTATAAAAATTTCATCTGAATGGAGGATAAATAACAATGTCCTGTCCCCATGGCTAAATGATAGACCTTTGATTCCAAGAGTGGAGAGTTTAAAACAGACACTTAGACATTTTATAAACAACAGCAGATTTGCAAACCTGATCAGGGTAAAGTGTATTCAGTTACCTCCATGACTCTTGACTTCTAGCTTTTTTATGGGAAAAAGATCTTTTATCTGGCTTGTAGATTGTCATTTTATCCACAGTGATAAGCACTGTTGTTTGTGTTGGTGGAGGGCACTAAATGAAACATACCTACATGCCATTCTGGTCCTCATACCCCAAAACATGGCTTCGTGTTAAATAAAATTAACTACTAGAGAGAGCCGGAAACTACGGAAGTGAGGATAACTTTGAAGGACTTGGAGAGGCTCTACTACTGTCAGTATCTAGCTCAGGAAGGCTACAGAATGCATTGCAATGCACTGGTAGTTGTCACTTTGGGACGTTGGGATCCAGCAGTGACACAGTGTTGTCTAAATTAAAAATCAGCACCATGTCTGCAGGCTTAGTAAGGAAACTGATGATGTAGGACTCCATTAGATGGAGTGGAGACATATATAGAGAACATATCGCCGGGGTGAGACAGTGCACAGAAGGAATTTTTGAGAAGGATGTTTCTTTTTTTGTCTTAGCAAGGGCAGAAAACATGTCCTTTTTAGGATCCAGAGAGAAGCAACTACATTTTTATTCCACACAGAATGTTATACAATATTTCATCTTTTATATGTATTATATGTGGTTATCTTGTATGTATATATACATGTATTTAAAATTTATGTTTGCATGTGCTGCTACTAGGTACTTAGGTGTTAAAAATTCTGAAAAGAATCTTATAATAAAAATTCCTATAAGTCTGTGCATTTTAAAAATTATTTGAATAAAAGTAGAATATCTGTAAGAGCATTGTGCCTTAGAGAAGTAGAGTGACTTGTCCAGAGGCCCAGATTAAGTATCAGATTTGGCATTTGAGCTCTGGTCTTCTGGTTCTAAGTTCTGGGTTCCTTTCATTATTGTCACAAACCTGGGGTGGACTGGAGGCATGCTCCAAGAGACTAGCATTCTGTATCCTCTTTAGAACTTTGGAACTTTTAGGTTCTTAGTGTTTAATTTCTGTTGACTGAGCAGTTACCCCTTCCCTTCCAGCATGCCATACCATCTGCCTCCCATTATACTTATTGGAATCTATTTTGATGTGCCTACTATTTCCTCCTGAAATTTCAATCATATTCAGTTCATCTCTAATTCATAGATTCATTCTGTTTTGCTTTGTTCTTATTCTAGGTTATTCTACTCTGTCCTTTAGATCACCTCTTTTATTATTAGCAAATTTTCTGTTGTCCCTGAACTTTTCTTTTAATATTCCTGCCACCTTTTTGCTTTAACTAAAATTTGGCTTTCACTTCAGAATGGCACAGATCTTTCTTCATTAGAAGCTATTTCTATTGTCCTCTTTTTATAAAGTCTGGAGAACAGAGTGATATAATTCTTCTTCCTTTGCTATTTCTGAGGGCAGCTAGATGGCACAGTGCCTTTTCTTGAGTTCAGACGTGGCTTCAGACACTACCTGTTTCATTCTGGGCAAGTCACTTAACCCTATTTACCTCATTTTCCTCATTTGTAAAATGAGCTGGAGAAGGAAATAGCAAGTCACTCTAGTATCTTTGCCAAGAAAATCCCAAATGGAGTCACAAAGAGTATAGACCAAAATAACAAATGACAACAGCATTGCTATTTGTAGCCCATTGATGATGACCCCCAATAATCAGTTAAATTTTTTTTAAAGTTTATTTTGCCTTTTTTGGAGAGCAACTGGGGTTGAGTGACTTGCCCAAGGCCACACAGCTAGTTTGTGTGTGTCTGTGTGTGAGTGTATGTGTGTGTGTGTGTGTGTGTGTGTGTGTGTGTGTGTGTGTGTGTGT